>NC_084738.1:77196336-77256336 GCF_033978785.1 Entelurus aequoreus | reverse complement strand
TAAGTCTATTGCTGCATCTGCAGTGAGCGAACTCGTCCAAAAGATGGCGCCGTAGCACAAACAACAACACACCTTTCCGTTTATGGTAGGGGCTACGCATGTCAAGGTAAAATATTCCGCTTTAATGGCGTGATGCATGGAAATGCTTCATGTAAACACGGCATTGGGAATTTTCTGACCCGATCACACACTTCCGGATCAAAATTCCATTCTCATGGAGACGTGTGGTTTATGCCAATAGTCATTCATGAAAACATCTTCTGACATTCGGGTTGGAATCATCTTTAATGCGCATGTCTTTGAAGTCAGCCATACTTTGGTGGTGGAGAGGGGACTTGACTTGGACTTAGACATCGGACAAACTTTAATGATCCATAAGTGAAATTGTTCTAGATTTAAACTAGATTTAATAGTTTCGAAATGAAGCATTGTCTTGCCGCTGTCTCCCCCCCCATTCAACATGTACAGAAGTATATATATATATATATACGTATATATATATACATACATATGCATATAAATATATTTACACACACATATGTACACACTCTCACACATATCATGTATATATATATATATATATATATATTATATATATATATATATATAATATATATATATATATATATATATGCATATAAATATATATACACACACATATGTATATACACACTCTCCACAACTATCCTGTATATATATATATATATATATATATATATATATATATATATTATATATATATATATATATATATATATATATATATATATATATATATATATAAGTCTTAATTAGATTATCCAAAAAATAGTGCTCGATACCGTGGTAGAGCGTAATATGTATGTGTGGAAAAAAATCACAAGACTATTTCATCTCTACAGGCCTGTTTCATGAGGGGTTTCCTCAATCCTCAGGAGATTTTTTTTTTTTAAATCCTGAGGATTGAGGAAACCCCTCATGAAACAGGCCTGTAGAGATGAAATAGTTTTGTGATTTTTTCCCACACATACATATACATATACATATACATATATATATATATATATATATATATTATATATATATATAAATAATATATATATATATATTATATATATATACATATGCATATAAATAATATACACACACATATATACACACTCTATACACAGGATAAGAGTTGGGAGTGATTTAAATGGGTCTAATATAGAATTTTTCATGGTGCGTAGACATTTTTTATAAAATCCACAAAGTTCAGTGAGCAGGTCGTGTTATGTGTGACCATGTCTGATGACATTTTGTGTTGGTTGGATTTTTTATTATTTTTTTATTTTTTTGCACTATGACTAGGGAAGGTTGTTTGTATAGGATAATATAAGTGAATGCAGGGCACACTTCCATTCAGAGCATACCCTGTGTTACTCCCAATGTCCAGTAGATGGCGACATTATAGCAACATCAACATTGTGAGACAATGGAAATAAAGTCATGACAGCCTAATTGAAGACATCGGTGGTCCTGATGTGGGAGGACTCGTCCCTCAAAAAACGGGAGGGTTCCAACACCATCACTACTTTAATGTTTTGTTCCGACTACTAGGAGTCAAAAAAGGTACAAAGCAGAAAAATGTACTCCCTCGGACTAATTATCGGACTGTGAAATCTCGTAACCTTTTCTAGTGCCGTTCCCCGGTTGTCAAGGTTACACGAGCGGAACCTTCCGAGGGCACGCCACTCGTCCCAGCCAGCAGGTGTCTCGCTCGTGCCGTTTTGGCGGCGGCGTCCGCCCCGCGCTCCCCGATGCTTTGCCTGCATATTTACGAGGGCTCTAAATATGGCCATAAAGAAAGCATATAGGCTGGAAAACGGTTATAGCTCCCCGGCGGAGGGTTTGCCGTTTCCTTTTTACGGCCGACAACGCAAATGATGTGCGAGGTCGGCAACAATTAGAGACGGATGAAGGGGCCTCGCGTCTGCCGGGGAGATGAGGAAGTGGGCTCGGGTGGGGGGGGGGAGGAAAAGATTTTGCCAGCACATATTAAACATTACAACAATTCAACCTGACGCAACGGGAATACTGTAAGTCATCTCTCCACACACACACACATTCTTGTATTTCTTACCTTCCTGAGACCTGAGAAAAATGCCTACCTCTTTAGGACCAGCCTTTCTAGATATATAAAGAAGTGTATTTACAACATTAATACTATATACATACTATGCAAATATAGAAAAAGCTTGTCGTAAAAAATGAGTTGGAATTTCACAAGAAAAAGGTCACAATTTCATAAGAAAAACTTTTGGCAGTATTTTGGATAAAAGTCATAATTTTACTCAACACAAGTCAACATTTTGCAAGAAAAACTGAGTAACAGTCACAATTTTACAAGAAAAGCTCAGCATTTTGGCAATTTTAGGAAAATAGAAAAAAGTCACAATTTTATCAGAAAACTTTAAAATGTTGGCAATATTATAATAATAATCGGAATTTTACTTGGCCAAATTGTGACAAAAGTCACAATTTTATTCAAAACAACTTCACTGTTTTACAAGAACAACAAAACAAATGCAAGTCAGAATTTTATCAGACAAATTTCACCATTTTGCATTAAAAAAAAGTAATAATTTTACATAAAAAAGTAATAATTTTACATAAAAAAGTAATAATTTTACGAGAAAATATTGCAATTTTACAGAAACAGAAAGAATATGAGAAATTGTTGCCAATTTTATAAGAAAAAAGTCTAAACATTGTGAGAAAAAGACTGCTTTTAGTTAATTGTATTTTTTGTAATTAGTTTTTAATCTTCATTATTTACTTCAAGTTATTACAGTATGTCCCTATATACAGATGTATTTATTGTATTAATTAATTTTGGCAAAAGGGGACAAAAGTCACAATTTTACTCCAAAAGATGTCACTGTTTTACAAGAACAACTAAAAAAAATGGCAATATCGTGATAAAAGTCAGAGTTTTATGAGACAAATGTCACCATTTTGCATTAAAAAAGTAATAAAAGAAAATATTGCAATATTACAGAAACAGAAAGAATATGAGAAATTGTTCACAATTTTATAAGAAAAAAGTTAAAACATTGTAAGAAAAAGACTGCTTTTATTTATTTATGTATTTATTTTAAAAAATAAATAAATAGGTAATTAGTTTTTAATCTTCATTATTTACTTCAAGTTATTACAGTATTTATATCTATTTATTTTATTAATTAATTTTGGCAAAAGGGGGCGCATTTCACTTTCTTACACACACTTGTTATTTCATATGTTGACCAGAGGGGGAGCACGTTTAAAAGTGACACACAGTCAATTTGAAAAATCCCTCCTTTTTCGGACCACATTAATTTTGATGGATTTCACCAAAATGAGACATTGTCTATTAGATGCAATGTTATTGATTTATGTCATCACTTGTTCACACCTCCTCATATGGAAGAAAAACTTTTGGCAGGATTTTGGATAAAAGTCGTAATTTTACTCAACGCAAGTCAACATTTTTACAAGAAAAACTGAACATTTGCGCCATGTTATGATAAAAGCTGGAATTTTTACTGAGTAACAGTCACAATTTTACAAGAAAAGCTCAGCATTTTGGCAAATTTAGGAAAATAGTTGTAATTTTACTCGACAGAAGTCACAATTTTATCAGAAAACTTTAAAATGTTGGCAATATTATAATAATAATCGGAATTTTACTTGGCCAAATTGTGACAAAAGTCACAATTTTATTCAAAACAACTTCGCTGTTTTACAAGAACAACAAAACAAATGCAAGTCAGAATTTTATCAGACAAATTTCACCATTTTGCATTAAAAAAAAGTAATAATTTTACATAAAAAAGTAATGATTTTACATTAAAAAAGTAATAATTTTACGAGAAAATATTGCAATATTACAGAAACAGAAAGAATATGAGAAATTGTTGCCTTTTTTTTAAGAAAAAAGTCTAAACATTGTAAGAAAAAGACTGCTTTTAGTTAATTTTATTTTTTGTAATTAGTTTTTAATCTTCATTATTTACTTCAAGTTATTACAGTAAGTCCCTATATACAGATTTATTTATTGTATTAATTAATTTTGGCAAAAGGGGACAAAAGTCACAATTTTACTACAAAAGTCACAATTTTACTCCAAAAAATGTCACTGTTTTACGAGAACTAAAAAAAATGGCAATATCGTGATAAAAGTCAGAGTTTTATGAGACAAATGTCAGCATTTTGCATTAAAAAAGTAATACAAGAAAATATTGCAATATTACAGAAACAGAAAGAATTCGAGAAATTGTTCACAATTTTATAAGAAAAAAGTTAAAACATTGTAAGAAAAAGACTGCTTTTATTTATTTATGTATTTATTTAAAAAAATAAATAAATAGGTAATTAGTTTTTAATCTTCATTATTTACTTGAAGTTATTACAGTATGTATATCTATTTATTTTATTAATTAATTTTGGCAAAAGGGGGCGCATTTCACTTTCTTACACACACTTGTTATTTCATATGTTGACCAGAGGGGGAGCACGTTTAAAAGCGACACACAGTCAATTTGAAAAATCCCTCCTTTTTGGGACCACCTTAATTTTGATGGATTTCACCAAATGAGACATTGTCTATTAGATGCAATGTTATTGATTTATGTCATCACTTGTTCACACCTCCTCATATGGAAGATACTTTTCCTTCTTCATGTCTCAAGAAGGCTAGAAATACAGGAACACACACACACACACACACACACACACACATTATTGTATTTGTTCCTTTCTTGAGACCTGAGAAAAATGCCTAACTCTTTAGGACCACCCATTCTAGATATATAAAGATGTGTATTTACAACATTAATAATATATACATACTATGCAAATATAAAAAAAGCTTGTTGTGAAAAATGATTTTGAATTTCACAAGAAAAAGGTCACAATTTCATAAGAAAAACTTTTGGCAGTATTTTGGATAAAAGTCGTAATTTTACTCAACGCAAGTCAACATTTTTACAAGAAAAACTGAACATTTGCGCAATGTTATGATAAAAGCTGGAATTCTTACTGAGTAACAGTCACAATTTTACAAGAAAAGCTCAGCATTTTGGCAAATTTAGGAAAATAGTTGTAATTTTACTCGACAAAAGTCACAATTTTATCAGAAAACTTTAAAATGTTGGCAATATTATAATAATAATCAGAATTTTACTTGGCCAAATTGTGACAAAAGTCACAATTTTATTCAAAACAACTTCGCTGTTTTACAAGAACAACAAAACAAATGCAAGTCAGAATTTTATCAGACAAATTTCACCGTTTTGCATTAAAAAAAGTATTAATTTTACATAAAAAAGTAATAATTTTACATAAAAAAAGTAATAATTTTACGAGAAAATATTGCAATATTACAGAAACAGAAAGAATATGAGAAATTGTTGCCTTTTTTTCAAGAAAAAAGTCTAAACATTGTAAGAAAAAGACTGCTTTTAGTTAATTTTATTTTTTGTAATTAGTTTTTAATCTTCATTATTTACTTCAAGTTATTACAGTATGTCCCTATATACAGATGTATTTATTGTATTAATTAATTTTGGCAAAAGGGGACAAAAGTCACAATTTTACTCCAAAAGATGTCACTGTTTTACAAGAACAACTAAAAAAAAATGGCAATATCGTGATAAAAGTCAGTGTTTTATAAGACAAATGTCACCATTTTGCATTAAAAAAGTAATACAAGAAAATATTGCAATATTACAGACACAGAAATAATTCGAGAAATTGTTCCAAATTTTTTAAGAAAAAAGTTAAAACATTGTAAGAAAAAGACTGCTTTTATTTATTTATGTATTTAAAAAAAAAAAAAAAAATAGGTAATTAGTTTTTAATCTTCATTATTTACTTCAAGTTATTACAGTATGTATATCTATTTATTTTATTAATTAATTTTGGCAAAAGGGGGCGCATTTCACTTTCTTACACACACTTGTTATTTCATATGTTGACCGGAGGGGGAGCACGTTTAAAAGCGACACACAGTCAATTTGAAAAATCCCTCCTTTTGCATCTAATGAGACATTGTCTATTAGATGCAATGTTATTGATTTATGTCATCACTTGTTCACACCTCCTCATATGGAAGATACTTTTCCTTCTTCATGTCTCAAGAAGGGTAGAAATACAAGAACACACACACACACACTGAGGTGATGAATGCGCTTGCTGAGCAGAGATTTCCTGCAGGATTGTGCTCCTTGCAAAGAGAAGGCAACAACTAAAGCGGCCACATTTTACAGCACTCAGAGTGGATATTGCGTCACTTTGTCACAAAAGGGTTTTTTTTGTGCGCGGTCGTCGGCGTCGCACCTGATGATGGAGCATCTCCAAACACAGAAGAAGTGCCGTCATGTGCGATAAGACGAGCGCAATGAGGTCGTTTGTGGCTCCGAGATGACGGCGGTGAGTTAGCAACAAAGAGGCCTCGGATAAAGACTTGAAGAGTTCCTGGCAGGTCCAACGCACTTAAACAATGACTGGTGATGAATGAGCGGAACATACGTAATGTACGTTTCTTCTTGTTTTATCGTTTTAATAACGAATAATGCGTAATATCTAGCGGGAGGGGTGCCGAAACGTGTTGCTTCCAAGGGCCAAAGTGAAAATGTGCCAATGGTCCGTGGGGCAAATACCGATTTTTAGCTTTTAGCTTCAAAACGGAACAGCACTTTTTTGGGGGGATTTCGCCTATCGTTCACAATCATTACAAAACTCAAGAAGACAAAAGGTTTCGGGTTTTTTTTGCAATCGAACTTGTAAAAATCGGCTTGTTTTCGGTGGAAATCAATTCTACCACTAAATCACTTTAAAAAATGCGTTCAAAAACCGGAAAACAAACCTTCAGAGATCCGAGGAACTCTTTTTCGAGCCTAGTAACTTGTCAGCGTGCTACGATGTTAGCCGTAATAGCTAACAGCACGGAACACATTTGAGTTTGTAATGCACAGCACAATGCGATAGAAAAGCAGTAGTTCCTCCTCCGTATACTCAGCTTCAAAAAGATAAGGTTGTGAATCCTGACTGAAAAACATAAACAATCATATTAAAGTATGTGTAAGGTATTATTTCACTTTTTGTTTGTACACTGCTAGCTAGACGGAGTATGCTGTCCGTCATGATCAATATTGAGTGTTGACGGACAGTTGTGTGTTTAGTCCAGCTGGCCGGTTATTTCGGTAAGCACTCCATTTATGTCAACATAGCTTGGCTCCAAATTCCACATTTATGGCTTCGTCACTGTCACCTCACCCTCTCGGCTTTCGTCTGCTCCGATGTTTCACCCTTCTAGAAGCAGTAGTTCATCTTCCATATACTCAGCTTCAAAAAGATAAGGTTGTGAATTTTCATTTGTCCAAAAATAGTGGCCTTCGTTGTTTGTTACTAAATCAGCCATGATTAGAACACACACCCACGGGTTTGTTTCCGGAAGTAGGATACGGTTGTTGCCAGATGTCGGAAGTGCGCTGCTATGGAAACAGTTGATTACCTGAACGATCAAACAAATCCAAACAAAGCTTTGGTAACTCGTCTTGTTTTGTCGTTTTAATAACAAATAATGCGTAATATCTAGCGGGAGGGGTGCCGAAACGTGTTGCTTCCAAGTGCCAAAGTGAAAATGTGCCAATGGTCCGTGGGGCAAATACCGATTTTTAGCTTTTAGCTTCAAAACGGAACAGCACTTTTTGGGGGGAATTTCGCTTATCGTTCACGTTCATTCCGAAACTCAAGAAGACAAAAGGTTTTGGGTTTGTTTTGCATTGGAACTTGTAAAAATCGGCTTGTTTTCGGTGGAAATCAATTCTACCTCTAAATCACTTTAAAAAATGCGTTCAAAAACCGGAAAAAAAACTTTCAGAGTTCCGAGGAACTCTTTTTCGAGCCTAGTAACATGTCAGCGTGCTACGGTGTTAGCCGTAATAGCTAAGATAAACTAGCTTCTACATCAGCACGGAACACATTTGAGTTTGTAATGCACAGCAGAATGCGATAGAAAAGCAGTAGTTCTATCCTCCGTATACTCAGCTTCAAAAAGATAAGGTTGTGAATCCTGACTAAAAAACATGAACAATCATATTACAGTATGTGTAAGGTATTATTTCACTTTTTGTTTGTACACTGCTAGCTAGACGGAGTATGCTGTCCGTCATGATCAATATTAAGTGTTGACGGACAGTTGTGTGTTTAGTCCAGCTGGCCGGTTATTTCGGTAAGCACTCCATTTATGTCAACATAGCTTGGCTCCAAATTCCACATTTATGGCTTCGTCACTGTCACCTCACCCTCTCGGCTTTCGTCTGCTCCGATGTTTCACCCTTCTAGAAGCAGTAGTTCATCTTCCATATACTCAGCTTCAAAAAGATAAGGTTGTGAATTTTCATTTGTCCAAAAATAGTGGCCTTCGTTGTTTGTTACTAAATCAGCCATGATTAGAACACACACCCACGTGTTTGTTTCCGGAAGTAGGATACGGTTGTTGCCAGATGTCGGAAGTGCGCTGCTATGGACACAGTTGATTACCTGAACGATCAAACAAATCCAAACAAAGCTTTGGTAACTCGTCTTGTTTTGTCGTTTTAATAACGAATAATGCGTAATATCTAGCGGGAGGGGTGCCGAAACGTGTTGCTTCCAAGTGCCAAAGTGAAAATGTGCCAATGGTCCGTGGGGCAAATACCGATTTTTAGCCTTTAGCTTCAAAACGGAACAGCACTTTTTGGGGGGAATTTCGCTTATCGTTCACGTTCATTCCGAAAATCAGGAAGACAAAAGGTTTCGGGTTTGTTTTGCATTCGAACTTGTAAAAATCGGCTTGTTTTCGGTGGAAATCAATTCTACCACTAAATCACTTTAAAAAATGCGTTCAAAAACCGGAAAAAAAACCTTCAGCAACATCAGTGTGTAAAGGATATCACCACATGGGCTCAAGAACACTTCAGAAAACAACTGTCATTAACAACAGTTGGTCGCTACATCTGTAAGTGCAAGTTAAAACTCTACTATGCAAAGCCAAAGCCATTTATCAACAACACCCAGAAACGCCGCCGGTTTCGTTGGGTCCGAGCTCATCTAAGATGGACTGATGCAAAGTGGAAAAGTGTTCTGTGGTCTGACGAGTCCACATTTCGAATAGTTTTTGGAAATTGTGGACGTCAAAGAGGAGAAGAACCATCCGATGGTTCTAGGCACAAAGTGTAAAAGGCAGCATGTGTGATGGTATGGGGGTGTATTAGTGCCCAAGACATGGGTAACTTTCAAGGAGGGGTGGTATAGCTCGGTTGGTAGAGTGGCCGTGCCAGCAACTTGAGAGATCCAGGTTCGATCCCCGCTTCCGCCATCCTAGTCACTGCCGTTGTGTCCTTGGGCAAGACACTTTACCCACCTGCTCCCAGTGCCACCCACACTGGTTAAATGTAACTTAGATATTGTAAAGCGCTTTGAGTCACTAGAGAAAAGCGCTATATAAATATAATTCACTTCACTTCACAACTTGCAAACCTGTGAAGGCACCATTAATGCTGAAAGGTACATACAAGTTTTGGAGCAACATATGTTGCCATCCAAGCAACGCTATCGTGGACGCCCCTGCTTATTTCAGCAAGACGACGCCAAGCCACGTGTTACAACAGCGTGGCTTCGTAGTAAAAGAGTGCGGGTACTAGACTGGCCTGCCTGTAGTCCAGACCTGTCTCCCGTTGAAAATGTGTGGCGCAATACGAAGGCTAAAATATGAGAAGGGAGACTGTTGAACAACTTAAGCTGTACATCAAGCAAGTATGGGACATAATTCCACCTCAAAAATGTGTCTCCTCAGTTCCCAAACCTTTACTGAGTGTTGTTAAAAGGAAAGGCCATGTAACACAGTGGTAAAAATGCCCCTGTGACAACTTTTTTAGCAATGTGTTGCTGCCATTAAATTCTAACTTCATGGTTATTTGCAATAAAAAATAAAAATGTCTCAGTGTGAACATGAAATATCTTGTCTTTGCAGTCTATTCAATTGAATATAAGTTGAAAATGATTTGTTGTATTCTCTTTTTATTTACTATTTACACTACCGGGCCACACAAGAAATTAAAAAAAAAAAAAAAATAAATAAATAAAAACATTTTTTTTAAATCAACATAAAAAACACAATGTATACATTATATATCAATATTGATCAATACAGTCTGCAGGGATACAGTCCGTAAGCACACATGATTGTATTTATTTATGTAAAAAAAAAAAAAAAAAAAACTTTTTTTTTTTTTTTTTTAAATACCCCCCCCACCGGTCCGTGGGACAAATTTTCAAGCGTTGACCCCTCTAATAACTTCCTTCCACACGCTCCTCCTGAAACCCTCCGTGGTGGGCGGGGCTCTGGCAAGGAGGTGCAAAAGGGCGGCCGAGGGAGCCCGCTCATCGTGACGTTCATTACCAGAAGTCATAAAGCGACAGCCCCAAACTACCCGAAGCAAAAAGTTGCGGCGGAAGTTTCTGCGGTGGAGCCGCGAGAGAGGTGAATATTATTCATGGAGGACGACGTCTGGCTGAGGAAGTGAGCGAGTTTAAATCAGAGGAAAGTGAGCTGAACTCAGCGGGGAAGAAGAAATCCTCGCAGTGGCGTTTGAGGGCGGGGTTGGAAAGGGGGGGGGGGGGTGGGGGGGGGGGGGGGGTAGTGCTGCTGCTCGAGCGTGTCCGCGGGAAAGAGGCCTCCAGGATTGATCCTAATGCACTAATGATGCTGCAGCTGTCTCCCACTCCTGCCGTCTCCTCCTCCACGCCGCGTGCCGACAATTCCTCCACGCTCCTTTTGATGCCCCTCGGGACTTTTACAGCAGCTTTTAGCTTTTTCTAGCACTTTCTCATTTATCTCGGCGAGCAGAATCGGCCTCATTGTGGCACGTCAAAGCACAAAAAAAAAAAAAAAAAAAAAAAAAAAAAAAAAAAAAAAAAAAGTGTATTCTTTTAAAACCACAAGTCTTCTTCCGCAATGTTATCGAGAAGCGCCGGTTTCGCTCCGACCGCGTCCTCATTCGCCACGCCACACCTGGCTTCACGCCTCATGGAGCCACCCCACCCCCCCACCCCCGGTCTCGCCGAGGGGGCGGCCTCCAACTGTCTGGCGGCATCAGGCCGAGGACGGCGTGCGCCTTGACCGGCTGCACAAACATCGCAAGCAGAGCAGGAGAGATGAGCGATGGCGTTCTCTCCTCCAAAAGACAAGGCGTTCTGTCACACCCTCAGGGACAGCGGCCAAATGACGCCACCTCAAAAAAATAAAATATCGGTAGATTTTACCTTCAAATCTGGCAACTCGGTTGCCAAAATGTCACCAGAAAAATGGTGGTGGATTTTACAGTGCATGACTGTAAATTGAGAAATTACATTTTTTTCCGGACTATAAGGCGCACCTAAAAAAAAAATGTTCCCCCTCAAAACTCGACAGTAATAATTCTGGTTGTGCTTACCGACCTGGAAGCTATTTTATTTGGTACATGGTGAAATGATAAGGATGAACAGTAGATGGCAGCCACACATAAGAGCTACGTGTAGACTGCAATATGATGGCAGTCACACAAAAAAGATACGTGTAGACTGCAATATGATGGCAGTCACACATAAAAGATAAGTGTAGACTGCAATGTGATGGCAGTCACACATAAGAGATATGTGTAGAATGCAATATGATGGCAGTCACACATAAGAGATATGTGTAGACTGCAACGTGATGGCAGTCACACATAATATATACGTGTAGACTGCAATATGATGGCAGTCACACATAAGAAATATGTGTAGACTGCAATGTGATGGCAGTCACACAAAAGAGATACGTGTAGACTGCAATATGATGGCAGTCACACATAAAAGATAAGTGTAGACTGAAATGTGATGGCAGTCACACATAAGAGATATGTGTAGACTGCAATGTGATGGCAGACACACATAAGAGATACGTGTAGAATGCAATATGATGGCAGTCACACATAAGAGATATGTGTAGACTGCAATGTGATGGCAGTCACACATAAGCGATATGTGTAGAATGCAATATGATGGCAGTCACACATAAGAGATATGTGTAGAATGCAATATGATGGCAGTCACACATAAGAGATACGTGTAGACTGCAATGTGATGGCAGTCACACATAAGAGATACGTGTAGAATGCAATATGATGGCAGTCACACATAAGAGATACGTGTAGACTGCAATGTGATGGCAGTCACACATAAGAGATATGTGTAGACTGCAATATGATGAGAGTCACACATTAGAGATACGTGTAGACTGCAATATGATGGCAGTCACACATAAGTGATACTTGTAGAATGCAATATGATGGCAGTCACACATAAGAGATACGTGTAGACTGCAATGTGATGTCAGTCACACATTAGAGATACTTGTAGACCGCAATATGATGGCAGTCACACATAAGAGATACGTGTAGACTGCAATGTGATGGCAGTCACACATAAGAGATATGTGTAGACTGCATTATGATGGCAGTCACACATAAGATATACGTGTAGACTGCAATGTGATGGCAGTCACACATAAGAGATACGTGTAGACTGCAATATGATGGCAGTCACACATTAGATACGTGTAGACTGCAATACGATGGCAGTCACACATAAGAGATACGTGTATACCGCAATATGATGGCAGTCACACATAAGAGATACGTGTAGACTGCAATATGATGGCAGTCACACATAAGAGATACGTGCATACCGCAATATGATGGCGGTCACACATAAGAGATACGTGTAGACTACAATATGATGGCAGTCACACATAAGAGATACGTGTAGACTGCAATGTGATGGCAGTCACACATTAGAGATACGTGTAGACTGTAATACGATGGCAGTTACACATAAGAGCTATGTGTATACCGCAATATGACGGCAGTCACACATAATAGATATGTGTAGACTGCAATGTGACGGCAGTCACACATAATAGATATGTGTACACTGTAATGTGATGGCAGTCACACATAAGAGATATGTGTAGACTGCAATATGATGGCAGTCACACATTAGAGATACGTATAGACTGCAATACGATGGCAGTCACACATAAGAGCTATGTGTATAACGCAATATGACGGCAGTCACACATAATAGATACGTGTAGACTGCAATGTGATGGCAGTCACACATTAGAGATACGTGTAGACTGTAATACGATGGCAGTTACACATAAGAGCTATGTGTATACCGCAATATGACGGCAGTCACACATAATAGATATGTGTACACTGTAATGTGATGGCAGTCACACATAAGAGATATGTGTAGACTGCAATATGATGGCAGTCACACATTAGAGATACGTATAGACTGCAATACGATGGCAGTCACACATAAGAGCTATGTGTATAACGCAATATGACGGCAGTCACACATAATAGATACGTGTAGACTGCGATATGATGGCAGTCACACATAAGAGCTAATGTAGACTGCAATGTGATGGCAGTCACACATAAGAGATATGTGTAGACTGCAATGTGATGGCAGTCACACATAAGAGATGCGTGTAGACTGCAATATGATGGCAGTCACACATTAGATACCTGTAGACTGCAATATGATGGCAGTCACACATAAGAGCTAATGTAGACTGCAATGTGATGGCAGTCACACACAAGAGATATGTGTAGAATGCAATATGATGGCAGTCACACATAAGAGATATGTGTAGACTGCAATATGATGGCAGTCACACATAAGAGATATGTGTAGACTGCAATATGATGGCAGTCACACATAAGAGATACGTGTAGACTGCAATATGATGGCAGTCACACATAAGAGATACGTGTAGACTGCAATGTGATGGCAGTCACACATAAGAGATATGTGTACACTGCAATGTGATGGCAGTCACACATAAGAGATGCGTGTAGACTGCAATATGATGGCAGTCACACATTAGATACCTGTAGACTGCAATATGATGGCAGTCACACATAAGAGCTAATGTAGACTGCAATGTGATGGCAGTCACACACAAGAGATATGTGTAGAATGCAATATGATGGCAGTCACACATAATAGATACGTGTAGACTGCAATATGACTCAAGTAAACAACACCAACATTTCATATGTTCCATTGAAAATATAGAAAACTACACTATGTCTATCAAAATGTTTTAGTAGGACATTGGTAAGCTATGAAGCCACACTGCTTGATGGATTGTACTGTGTTTCAACATAGGAGTATTATTATGGTGTGTGTATAATGTAAGACATATTATCTGGCGTTTTGTTTCGCAATATTTTGCTAAAGCAACTTTTCTTACCCTCTGGTACCTGCTGATCTGTATTTGGGATCTGCATAAGTCCTAAAAAATTGTGCGCGTCCGCCTTTGTAGTCCGTGCTGACACCGTAGTGGATAAGCTTCTTCTTTTTCTGCATCTTCTTGTTATGGGACATTCATCCTCCGCTGTTGCCATTTCTAATATAAAGTAGTGTAAAGTTATTACTTATATCTGTCAGTAAACTCACCATGAAAGCACTAAAAAATACCGGTGTAGTGAGTTGACATTATTCACCCAAGGAAATTTAGGTATTAGTGAGTTACGGTCGGACGGTTTTTTCACGGGACACATTGTTGTTAATTAGCTAAAAAAAATGCTAACAGGTATATTCAAAATATTTCACCCTGAGGTGTACAATTGCAAGATTAGCCAAAAAGTGTGCATGCTAATATACAACAAAGAGCCACCGCCTAAACTAAAGTCTTAACAAGCTGCTCCGCTTAGTTCTGCCTCTGTCAGTCCTCTACACAGCACCCAGCATTGTCTCACCCACACAACCATCTGATTGGTTACACGCAGAGCGGTAACAGCCAATCAGCAGTGCGTATTTAGAGCACATGGAGTCTGTGCTTAGTGTTTAGCAGGTAATCATCAGGCTGCGGACTCTCTCCAAATGATAATAAACACCTCCCAGTCAACTACTAGTAACATCACTATGAGCCCGTTGACCTTCTAGAAATATAAGCGGCAGCTCAGCTCGCTCGCAGTCCTTGAGGTGAAGGCTAACTAGCTTTTAGTGTAACGTTAGCTTACTGTGCAGTGTGTGTGTGTGTGTGTGTGTGTGTGTTACGTACAGCAAAGCCCTGCCTGTCTGAGAGAAAGACAAGCATTATTGACCTACAGTTAACAACTAAGTTATTTCACGTTACCTTTTTCTGTGTTGAAGCAGCAAAAAAGGACATGATGTTAAATGAAGAGTTTCTCTCTCTGATAGTTGATATAATAATGTAAGTGCATCAGTAAGCCTACATGAACTCCATGGTGTTCAGGGATGAATAGTCTCTCCCATTGCTATTGTATAGGGTTGGGTATCGTTTGAATTCGAACGATTCCAATTCCGATTCTTTGTTTCGATTCCGATTCCTGGCGATTCTCGATTCCGATTATTTTAAGAGGCAGGGTCAAAAAAAAGTTGAGGATATTTTAAATGAGCTAGCTAACCTACAGTCTTTCTGAATGAAATATTCTGACATTCTCCATCAATTTTAATTATATTAACTTTTTATGAACTTTACTATAAATTCCTCACAGGGCTGTTTTCAACTAGAATATAAATATCAAATCTATGAACTTGAATATAAACATTATAAGTTATGAATACATTTTCCTAGGGGCACACTTTCCTCAAGAGAGCTTTATTTTTGAAAACCTCATGAAAACACCTTTACACATAAGTGTATGATGCTGCAGGAAACCTCATGAAAACACCTTTACACATAAGTGTATGATGCTGCAGGAAACCTCATGAAAACACCTTTACACATAAGTGTATGATGCTGCAGGAAACCTCATGAAAACACCTTTACACATAAGTGTATGATGCTGCAGGAAACCTCATGAAAACACATTTACACATAAGTGTATGATGCTGCAGGAAACCTCATGAAAACACATTAACACATAAGTGTATGATGCTGCAGGAAACCTCATGAAAACACATTTACACATAAGTGTATGATGCTGCAGGAAACCTCATGAAAACACATTTACACACACAAGTGTATCATGCTGCAGGAAACCTCATGAAAACACATTTACACATAAGTGTATGATGCTGCAGGAAACCTCATGAAAACACATTTACACATAAGTGTATGATGCTGCAGGAAACCTCATGAAAACACATTTACACATAAGTGTATGATGCTGCAGGAAACCTCATGAAAACACCTTTACACATAAGTGTATGATGCTGCAGGAAACCTCATGAAAACACCTTTACACATAAGTGTATGATGCTGCAGGAAACCTCATGAAAACACCTTTACACATAAGTGTATGATGCTGCAGGAAACCTCATGAAAACACCTTTACACATAAGTGTATGATGGGCGCTTCTTCATTGGTGTTCAGCGGCTTCTTCTTCCGGTTCGGCGGACATATTTTTTTCCGGTCGGCGGACTGGGTATCGAAACTAGGAATCGAAATTTAAACTTTTGAACGATTCCGGGAGAATCGGATAGTTAGTCCCGGTTCCAATCGATACTCGATACTCGATACCTAACCCTACTATTGTACCATAGTTACATTAATAATTAGTAATGGAGCAGCCTAGTTTTGAATGGCAGGGTCCCTTATTTACAGTAAGTCATTCATTTGACTTATTACGTCATTATTTTGACTTACTAAATTACTAAGTCATAATAATGACGTACGTAGTATCTCAGGTAACTAGGACTGTTTTGTTTTTACTTAAAAAATATGGAGATATATATCGTATATCACCATTCAGCAAATGGAGCGGAAAACACAACCAAAAGTTGTAAGCTTTTTCATGCGATGAAGCCGGCCTACTTCACCACAGTCTCTAGTCTATTGACCCGGTCCCCTCCCCCTGGAGAGTCACCACCTTAACTAACACAATTTCTGGGGGAAACACTGTAGGAATGCTAACTTTGGACACGCCCTGCTCTAACCCTGGAAGAAGGAAGTCCGGGGACCTGGGTCTGCTAATTGGGCTCCAGCATCCGGGGAGAAGGTTGACATTTCTTAATGTCAGATCGATTCCGAGGCGAGTCGTGTCATGCTAATGTAAAAAAACCAGCACGCCAAGACCGTCGCCATAGGGCGGCGTTCAAGTGACAAATTGCCTGAAGCCAATCAGGTGCGCCCGTCACCTCGCTGCACACGCACAGAGCGCCGAGAGAGAGAGAGAGAGAGGGGAAAAAAAACCGAGGCAACATCCTTCCTCCTTTCAGGATTACGCCCTGAAGGCAGAGATGAATAGTCGGAAGGCATTACCAGCTTCTCCGACACGCCGATTTCCGACGACTCACAAAACATGACGGTGACTCACTGCTGACAAAGCAGACGTTTAGCGGCTGCCGGCCCGTAAATTTGCTGACGAGCGGCATCAGCGAGTCGCCATAAATCACACGCGAGGACGAGACTAAAGAGCGGGGACGACGTCGGCGTCGGCGGACGACAACGCCGCGCCTCGCTAAGTGGCGACGTACTTCAGCCTGACAGCCGCCGTTGATTTCAATAATTAGTCCCGTTTCGCGGCGGCGCCGATCGCAGGCTGCATCGGATAAGTCGGCTTCACGCTCGGCCAATCAAAATTGGCCTGGGTCATACAAATAAATGCTGTGCACACGGTTGAAGCTTCCATCCATTTCAACAAGGAAGTGTTTTAAATGTAGCAAAAAATAATCACAATATAACCCAAGTCAAGGTGGAGGGATAATTGTTTTCTTTTTCTTTTTTTGCAGCACATAATGGCCACGATAAATGGTAAAGGGTAAAGGGTAAATGGGTTGTACTATACGGGAAAATCAAGAAGGACGAAAACAGAAAGAACAAGCAAAAGAAGGAGAAGAACAAGAAACAAACTATAACAGGAAGAACAAGAACAAAAAGCAGAGACAAAAAGAACAAAAATAAGACGAATACAGATAAGAACAACACAATCAACAAGAAAGAGAAGAAAAACAACTAAAACACAAACAAGAAGAAAAAGAACAAGAACAAGAAGTAGTGCAAGAAGAATATGGAAAATAAAAACTACAAGTACCATAGGAACAAGAATAAGAATAAGAACAACAATGACAAAAACAAGAATAGGAAGAATAATAAAAAGGAGAACACCAACAAGAAAAAAAAGTTGAACAAGAAGAAAGAAAAAGTATGAGTAGCTGTAGAAATAGTATAAGTAGAGGAAAAAGTAGAAATAGTAGAATAAAGAAAATAAAGAGGTCAAACAAGAACGGGAAATTCAAGAAGGACGGAAACAGTAAGAACAAGCAAAAGAAGGAGAAGAACAAGAAACAAACCATAACAGGAAGAACAAGAACAAAAAACAAAAAGCAGAGACAAAAAGAACAAAAAGAAGATAAATACAAATAAGAACAACAAGATCAACAAGAACGAGAAGAAAAACAACTAAAACACAAACAAGAAGAACAAGAACAAGAACATGATCAAGGACAAGAAGAACATGGAAAATAAAAAGTACAAGTACCATAGGAACAAGAATAAGAACAACAATGCCAAAAACAAGAATAGGAAGAATAACAAAAAGGAGAACACCAACAAGAACAAAAAGAAGAACAAGGAGAAGAAGAAGTAGAACAAGAAGAAAGAAGAAGTATGAGTAGCCGTACAAATAGTACAAGTAGAGGAAAAAGTAGAAATAGAAGAATAAAAAAAATAAAGAGGTCAAACAAGAACGGGAAAATCAAGAAGGACGAAAAGAGAAAGCAAGCAAAAGAAGAAGAAGAACAAGAAAAACTATAACAGGAAGAACAAGAACAGGAACAAAAAGTGGAGACTAAAAGAACAAAAAGAAGACAAATAAAAAGAACAACAAGATCAAGGACAAGAACGAGAAGAAAAACAACAACACAAACAAGAAGAAAAAGTACAAGAACAAGATCAAGGACAAGAAGTAGTGCAAGAAGAACATGAAAAATAAAAAGTACAAGTACCGTAGGAACAAGAATAAGAACAAGAACAACAATGACAAAAACAAGAATAGGAAGAATACCAAAAAGGAGGGCTGTATTAGTGGCCAAGACATGGCTAACTTACACATCTGTGAAGGCACCATTCATGCTGAAAGGTACATACAGCTTTTGGAGCCATCCAAGCAACATTACCATGGACGCCCCTGCTTATTTCAGCAAGCCACGTGTTACAACAGCGTGGCTTCGTAGTAAAAGAGTGCGGGTACTAGACTGGCCTGCCTGTAGTCCAGACATTGAACATGTGTGAAGGCTAAAATATGAGAAGGAACAACTTAAGCTGTACATCAAGCAAGAATGGGAAAGAATTCCACTTCCAAAATGTGTCTCCTCAGTTCCCAAACCTTTACTGAGTGTTGTTAAAAGGAAAGGCCATGTAACACAGTGGTGAAAATGCCCCCGTGACAACTTTTTTGCTGCCATTAAATTCTAAGTTAATGATTATTTGCAAAGTCTCTCAGTGTGAACATGAAATATCTTGTCTTTGCAGTCTATTCAATTGAATATAAGTTGGAAAGGATTTGTTGTATTCTCTTTTTATTTACCATTTACACCAGTGGTCCCCAACCACCGGGCCGATTGGTACCGGGCCGCACAAGAAAAAAAATAAATAAATAAAAAAGAAAAAAGAAAAAAAATAAAAATTATGAAATCAACATAAAAAACACAATATATACATTATATATCAATATAGATCAATACAGTCTGCAAGGATACAGTCCGTAAGCACACATGATTGTATTTATTTTAGAGATGTCCGATAATATCGGCCGGCCGATAAATGCTTTAAAATGTAATATCGGAAATTATCGGTATTGTTTTTTTTTATTATCGGTATCGTTTTTTTTATTTTTTTTTATTTTATTTTATTTTTTTATTAAATCAACATAAAAAACACAAGATACACTTACAATTAGTGCACCAACCCAAAAAACCTCCCTCCCCCCATTTCTTTCTGTTATTAATATTCGGGTTCCTACATTATATATCAATATAGATCAATACAGTCTGCAAGGGATACAGTCCGTAAGCACACATGATTGTATTTATTTTAGAGATGTCCGATAATATCGGCCGGCCGATAAATGCTTTAAAATGTAATATCGGAAATTATCGGTATCGTTTTTTTTATTATCGGTATCGGTTTTTTTTGTTTTTTTTGTTTTGTTTTTTTATTAAATCCACATAAAAAACACAAGATACACTTACAATTAGTGCACCAACCCAAAAAAACTCCCTCCCCCCATTTATTTCTGTTATTAATATTCTGGTTCCTACATTATATATCAATATAGATCAATACAGTCTGCAAGGATACAGTCTGTAAGCACACATGATTGTATTTATTTTAGAGATGTCCGATAATATCGGCCGGCCGATAAATGCTTTAAAATGTAATATCGGAAATTATCGGTATCGGTTTTTTTATTATCGGTATCGTTTTTTTTTGTTTTTGTTTTTGTTTTTTTATTAAATCAACATAAAAAACACAAGATTCACTTACAATTAGTGCACCAACCCAAAAAACCTCCCTCCCCCCATTTCTTTCTGTTATTAATATTCTGGTTCCTACATTATATATCAATATATATCAATACAGTCTGCAAGGGATACAGTCCGTAAGCACACATGATTGTGCGTGCTGCTGCTCCACTAATAGTACTAACCTTTAACAGTTAATTTTACTCATTTTCATTAATTACTAGTTTCTATGTAACTGATTTTATATTGTTTTACTTTCTTTTTTATTCAAGAAAATGTTTTTAATTTATTTATCTTATTTTATTTGATTCATTTAAAAAAAAAGGACCTTATCTTCACCATACCTGGTTGTCCAAATTAGGCATAATAATGTGTTAATTCCACAACTGTATATATCAGTATCGGTATCGGTTGATATCGGTATCAGTGATTAAAGAGTTGGACAATATCGGAATATCGGATATCGGAAAAAAGCCATTATCGGACATCCCTAATTTATTTATGTAAAAAAAAAAAAAAAAAAAAAAATTTTTTTTTTTTTTTTTTTTTTTTTTTAAAACAGTCCCCCCCCCCCTCCACCGGTCCGTGGGACAAATTTTCAAGCGTTGACCGGTCCGCAGCTACAAAAAGGTTGGTGACCACTGATTTACACACCGTGACAACTTCACCGGTTTCGGGCTTTTGTAGATGTAGTCGGGCATGTTGGCGCCCCCTATGGGACCAGGTCCACATGCTGGCCCGGGGAGCAGGTGTGTAAATTAGCCTGGTTCAGACCGACAAAAGTATTATTCTACACGCACCAGCTCAGAATAAATCTGCAGGAATGCGAGTGCGGGTGAAAAAAAATCATGTTTTTTTTCCACACTCCTTGAGGACGTCAGAAGTCCATAATTTACCTCCTGCATAACATCGCTGCTCTTCGGCGGAATTATTAATGCTGGCAATCCTCTCACACGGGGACGTCTGGGGAGGGAAAAAAAAATAATAAAAAAACCACAGTAGTGCAAACTCCAAGCAGCTATAGCATGAAGCCCACGCACAATGTCAACAAACTGAAGAAGAAGATAAGGAGGAGGAGGAGGAGATTTTATTCGCGCCGAAGCCCCTTTTAAGTCAGAAGTGGCGTGGAGCGGCTCCCGGCCCCCAGTCAATTTGATATATTAAACAATTATTGAATATGCCAGCAAACAAAACTGGATGACACAAATAGCTGTGTAAATCTCCGGCCTGCTTCCCTAAATAATGGATGCAGCGCTCAATTATTCATGGGCCAGGAAGTGGAAGTCGACAACACAACGGACTCTACACACCGAGAGTGTACATAAACAAGTCGCTCGGCGGCTTTCCCGATGAGCCGCCGCGTCGAGACGGCCGTCATCTCAGCGTGATGACGACGACAATGAAGAAGAAGACGAGCGTTTCACCGCTTACTTTCTGCCGCAGGGCCCACGCGCGTGAAAGTGAGTATTTTGCGAGAAACCGCAGCTCCCCGGCACTCGTGCAGCCCCGTCACCGCCACGCAACAGACGGTGCAATGCTTGGTTGTCGGCAAGACACAATAATGGGCTGTTTACACAATGATTGGCCCCTGAGGGACATGTTTTATCAGTTGCTCAAATAGATGATTTATCTGTACAGTAATCTATTTATTTATATTTGCACCTTATTGCTTTTTTATCATGCACTACCATGAGCTAATGCAACAAAATGATGTTATTATCTGTACTGCAAAGTTCACATTTGAATGACAATAAAAGGAAGTCTAAGTCTAAGAACATTTCAAAAAGTGTGAATAAAAAAAAAAATTATAAAAAAAAAAATTGGCCCCTGGGGGACATGCTTTATCAGTTGCTCAAAAAGGTTAATTATGTCTTCTTATTCATGAATCTTTACCAGGTAAAGATTCCATCTAATATACCGAAAATAAGGTCTGGTTACAAGAAAATTTGAAAAAGTAAAAAAAAACAAAAAAAAAACTTTAATAATTGGCCCCTGGGGGACATGCTTTATCAGTTGCTCAAAAAGGTTAATTATGTCTTCTTATTCATGAATCTTTACCAGGTAAAGATTCCATCTAATATACCGAAAATAAGGTCTGGTTACAAGAAAATTGGAAAAAGTAAAAAAAAAAAAAAAAAAAAAAAAAGAATAATTGGCCCCAGGGGGACATGCTTTATCAATTTCTCAAAAAGGTTTATTATGTCTTCTTATTCAAATACTTTTTCAAGTTTTCTTGTAATCAAACCATATTTTTGGTATATTAGATGGACTCTTTACATGGTAAATAAAAAAAAAATAAAAAAAAATAAAAGTTGGCTGTTTACACAGTAATTGGCCCCTGGGGGACATGCTTTATCAGTTGCTCAAAAAGGTGTCTTCTTATTCATTAATCTTTACCAGGTAAAGATCCCATCTAATATACCGAAAATAAGGTCTGATTGCAAAACAATTTTAAAAAGTCTAAAAAAATAAAAATACAAAAATAAAAATACATTTTAAAAAAGTTGTCTGTTTACACAATAATTGGCCCTTGGGGGACATGATTTATCAGTTGCTCAAAAAGGTCTTCTTATTCATGACTCTTTACCAGGTAAAGATTCCATCTAATATAGCGAACATATGGTCTGATTACAAGAACATTTGAAAAAGTATAAAACAAAAAAAAAAAAAGAGGCAGTTTACACAATAATTGGCCCTTGGGGGACATGCTTTATCAGTTGCTCAAAAAGGTTCATTTTGTCTTCTTATTCATGAATCTTTACAAGGTAAAGATTCCATCTAATATAGCGAAAATATGGTCTGATTACAAGGGTATTTGAAAAAGTTAAAAAAAAAACAAAAAGACAAACTTGGCCATTTACACAATAATTGGCCCCTGGGGGACATGCTTTAATGGTTTCTCACAAAGGTTCATTATGTCTTCTTATTCATGAATCTTTACAAGGTAAAAATCCCATCTAATATACTGAAAATATGGTCTGATTACAAAACAATTTTAAAAAGTCTAAAACAAATAAAATAAATAAACATTTTTAAAAAAAGTGGCTGTTTACATAATAATTGGCCCCTGGGGGACATGCTTTATCAGTTGCTCAAAAAGGTCTTCTTATTCATGACTCTTTACCAGGTAAAGATTCCATCTAATATAGCGAACATATGGTCTGATTACAAGAACATTTGAAAAAGTATTTAAAAAAAAAAAAAAAAAAAAAAGAGGCAGTTTACACAATAATTGGCCCCTGGGGGACATGCTTTATCAGTTGCTCAAAAAGGTGTCTTCTTATTCATTAATCTTTAGCAGGTAAAGATCCCATCTAATATACCGAAAATATGGTCTGATTGCAAAACAATTTTAAAAAGTCTAAAAAAATAAAAATACAAAAATAAAAATACATTTTAAAAAAGTTGTCTGTTTACACAATAATTGGCCCTTGGGGGACATGCTTTATCAGTTGCTCAAAAAGGTCTTCTTATTCATGACTCTTTACCAGGTAAAGATTCCATCTAATATAGCGAACATATGGTCTGATTACAAGAACATTTGAAAAAGTATAAAACAAACAAAAAAAAACAACAAACAAACAAAAAAAAGAGGCAGTTTACACAATAATTGGCCCCTGGGGGACATGCTTTATCAGTTGCTCAAAAAGGTGTCTTCTTATTCATTAATCTTTACCAGGTAAAGATTCCATCTAATATACCGAAAATATGGTCTGATTGCAAAACAATTTTAAAAAGTCAAAAAAATTAAAATACAAAAATAAAAATACATTTTAAAAAAGTTGGCTGTTTACACAATAATTGGCCCCTGGGGGACATGCTTTATCAGTTGCTCAAAAAGGTTAATTATGTCTTCTTATTCATGAATCTTTACCAGGTAAAGATTCCATCTAATATAGCGAACATATGGTCTGATTACAAGAACATTTGAAAAAGTATAAAACAAAAAAAAAAGAAAAAAAACAAAACAAAAAAGAGGCAGTTTACACAATAATTGGCCCCTGGGGGACATGCTTTATCAGTTGCTCAAAAAGGTGTCTTCTTATTCATTAATCTTTACCAGGTAAAGATCCCATCTAATATACCGAAAATATGGTCTGATTGCAAAACAATTTTAAAAAGTCTAAAAAAATAAAAATACAAAAATAAAAATACATTTTAAAAAAGTTGTCTGTTTACACAATAATTGGCCCCTGGGGGACATTCTTTATCTGTGATTTTATAGTGAATTACTGTAAACGGAAAAACTATTTTACAGTAAAACTATGACAACAGCGCGGTCTTTCTTTTATGACTATACAATATACGGTTGTTGTTTTTACAGTGCATTACTGTAAATTAAAATACGGTACCAAAAAACAGTGGTACTGTTTTTACATTTACAGTAATGCACAGTAAAAACAACGACTGTGTATACTTTATAAAGAAAGACCGTTCTGTTGCCAGAATTTTACAGTGAAAGAGTTTTTCCGTTTACAGTAATTCACTATAAAATCACAGATTTTACGGTTGAAAAAAAAAGTTTTAATAAAAATGACAGTGGTACTATATTTCAATTTACAGTTATATACTGTAAAAAAAAAAAATCACAGTCAAATTCTGGCGACTGACTTGACATTTTTTTCCAACCAAGAATTCTATTCTGTTTACTGTAAGTGTAAAAACGGTACCCGTGTTTTTTTGGTACCGTATTTTAATTTACAGTAATGCACTGTAAAAACAACGACAGTATATTGTGTACTCATAAAAGAAAGACCGCTCAGTTGCCAGAGTTTTTTTTGACTGTAAATGAGGTTTTCTGTTTACAGTAGTTCGCTATAAAATCACAGATTTTAAAAAAACAACTGTTTTGATAAAAATGACACTGGTATTATATTTAAATTTACAGTAATGTACTGTATTAAAAAAAATCAAAGGAAAATTCTGGTGACTGACTTGACATTTTCTTGTAACCAAGAATTCTATTATGTTTACTGTAAGTGTAAAAACGGTACCAGTGTTTTTTTGGTACCGTATTTTAATTTACAGTAATGCACTGTAAAAACAACGACTGTATATTGTATACTCATAAAAGAAAGACCGCTCACTTGCCAGAGTTTTACTGTAAAAGAGGTTTTCTGTTTACAGTAGTTCGCTATAAAATCACAGATTTTACGGTTAAAAAAAACAACTGTTTTGATAAAAATGACCCTGGTACTATATTTCAATTTACAGTAATGTACTGTATAAAAAATAATCAAAGGAAAATTCTGGTGACTGACCTGACATTTTGTTTTAAACAAGAATTCTATTATGTTTACTGTAAATGTAAAAATGGTACCATTGTTTTTTTGGTAACGTATTTTAATTTACAGTAATGCAGTGTAAAAACAACGACCGTATATTTTATATAAATGTGCAAAACAGTTGGTTGTTTTTAACCGTAAAATCTGTGATTTTGTAGCCAATTACTGTGAATGAAAAACTCTTTTGCAGTAAAATTCCGGTGACTCAACTGCCTGGCTTTTTCCTTTTTTTTATTTTTTTTTTAACACGGCCAAGGTATGAAACCTAATTACCGTAGAGGAAATATCCCTGTGACATTCAGAAGGTGTCACTCTGTCGATCCAGGCTGTGACAAAGCGAGGTGAGAAGTGACGAAAGTCGGACGATTCTTTCCACCGACTCTGGAAGGCGTGACGGAATGTGCCCACCAGTAAGGCGTCCCGTGGCTGACGGGGCTTGGTGCCTCGGAAGCACGTTTGTTCCTTCGGCTCCTTTTCATTACCGGCACGAAAAGAAAAAAAAAGCCGACGTCATCCACCAGACTTTTTTCCGCCACG
This sequence comes from Entelurus aequoreus, assembly GCF_033978785.1. Taxonomy (NCBI): domain Eukaryota; kingdom Metazoa; phylum Chordata; class Actinopteri; order Syngnathiformes; family Syngnathidae; genus Entelurus; species Entelurus aequoreus. Next base: position 77,229,996 of record NC_084738.1, on the reverse strand, counting down.
TCTTCAACTCATCCGTTTGTTTGTCCAAAGAGAGACGAGTAATGACCCGCTTCCGTGTGGCGACATTAAAGCGCAGCGGAGTCCGACTGACGCGAGTCCCGAGTCGACATCAGACCGACCTTTCTCCCGTCGCACGGTTCAATCATCTCCCTAAAAAAACGGCGGCTACCTGGGGAGATGATTAGACTCTGGCGCCGGCTTCTGTATTCCAATCACACAATTTTTTTTTCCCCCCGTGGTCTCCACGCCGCGTCGGCTTCTTTCAAGCCGCGCCAAGCAGATTGGCACAAAAATAAACAAAATAAAGAGAGAGAAACCCTCACCCACTGCGAAAACGCGGTTTACGGTCCTGATTAAAGTGCGATAATGACCATCGACGACACAAAAAAAACCTCCCCGTAAAAAAACCCACCCACGTTCCTTGATGTCGGGCTTTTGGCAAAATCCACAGATGTATCACACCGCACGCTAATTAATAAGCGCCATGCTACACTAAACACTAAAAGTAGCGTGATTAGCATGCCAGACTCCCGCCCGCCGTCTCCTGGCGATGACTGCTAATTGCGGCTGTGTCAATTAAGAGTGACCCTGACGACCCACCGAGTGACGTCTTCTCTTAGCCGGTGGAACGTGACGGGAAATGAAAACGCTCGGTTGGTGATGTCCGAGGAATATTTTTTTTTCCCCGGTGTTTTTCCCGACGATACAATCAACGATCGCGCCCTGTTTCTTGTTCACGCGTGAATTTCCCCTTCCGGTTTTAATGGTGTCACGGTGTAGCCAGAGCGGGGAACACACGCTCCGAGTTAACTTTCAGTTTCGATCGTTACAGCCTCGGTGGACAGAAGCAGATGAGGAACCCTGTGCTCTTGTATTGCTATTGTTTCTATTCATTATTTTGTAAACAACCACGTGTTTGTCTTCAATTCGACTCACCTCTCTTTATTTTAGACAGCCTGAGCATCTGTGTGGTTTCTCCCCTGCATATATTAGCCGCAGCAGACTATAAGTCGCATGTATATACGTCGCGAAATGAGTTATTTACACAGAGATATCTTGTAAATGTACATACCTGAATTGTTTCCAAATGCTGTCTGTAACACGGCGGTAAAACGGCTGATCGAACAAAACAGAAGCCATCGCAAGGGCAAAATCCACAGATGTATCACACCGCACGCTAATTAATCAGCGCCATGCTACACTAAACACTAAAAGTAGCGTGATTAGCATGCCAGACTTCTGTGTCAATTAAGAATGACCCTGACGACCCGCGGAGTGAGCATCTGGGTGGTTTCTCTCCTCCATATATTAGCCGCACAGGACTATAAGCCGCGGATATATATACGTCGCAAAATGAGTTATTTACACAGAGATATCTTGTAAATTTACATACCTGAATTTTTTTCCAAATGCTGTCTGTAACACGGCGGTAAAACGGCTGATCGAACAAAACAGAAGCCATCGCCATGGACCCGCTAGCTCAAAAAAGGTTCATCATGTCTTCTTATTCATGAATCTTTACCAGGTAAAGATTCTATCAAATATACCGAAAATATGGTCTGATTACAAGAACATTTGAAAAAGTATAACAAATTTTAAAAAGTCTAACAAAAAAAGAAAAATATTTGCTGTTTACACAATAATTGGCCCCTGGGGGACATCCTTATTCAGTTTTCAAAAATATTGTTAATGTCTTCTTATTCGTATACTTTTTCAAATGTTCTTGTAATCAGACCATTTTTTCGGTATATTAGATGGAATATTTACATTGTAAAGCATAAAAAAAATATATATATATATATATATATATATATATATAAAAAGTAGCTGTTTACACAATAATAGGCCCCTGGGGGACATGCTTTATCAGTTGCTCAAAAAGGTTCATTTTGAAAATATGGTCTGAGTACAATAATAATTGAAAAAGTATAAATAAATACATAAAATAAAATCAATAAATAAAAAATGCGTTATCAATATTGTGCATGTTACAAGAACATTTATAAAAGTATAATTTTTTATTTTTTTTTATTTTTTAAAAGAGGCAGTTTACACAATAATTGACCTCTCTTTATTTTAGACAGCCTGAGCATCTGCGTGGTTTCTCCCCTCCATATATTAGCTGCAGCGGACTATAAGCCGCGGGTATATATGTCGCGAAATGAGTTACTTACACAGAGATATATTGTAAATTTACATACCTGAATTGTTTCCAAATGATGTCTGTAACACGGCAGTAAAACAGCTGATCGAACAAAACAGAAGCCATTGCCATGGACCCCGCTAGCTGCGCAAACTAGCTCTCCAATCAGCTAAACATACTCAATAACTCCACAGTGACGTTGTTTTGGTGAATTTACTGAGGAATTTGTGAACTATACAAAAATAATGCTGTTGTAAGTTGTTAGAATAATTATGCATAAAGTTATCACACAACTCTTATGCTTACAGGCTGTTGCTATAGTTATTATCAATTGTGCTGGAGTCGTACTTTTCTATCTGTGCAAAGGGACATGGTCTCGTATCAGTGTTTGTGTCCAGAACCGGCCTGCTGACCGCCAAGGGCGAACATCGAGTGCCGTGACGCAGACAGAGCAGAGACAGGGCGATATCACGAGCACATTTTGCATTTCATGAATAGTCATATATTGTGTCTAACTGGGGCTGCTGAAATGACCCCCGCTTCCCTCAGAAGCAGCCTCGGGGATGTAACCAGGGACCTCCCAAATAAATGGAGGAGCACGTGGGACTGTACCTTAGAGCGTAGGTTGGATCTGTGACTAAGAGTACAGCCCAAAACGTCTCTCCTCATCGAGCCAAATTGAACTCTGTCTCTGCATGATTCCTTGCTTCTTGTCTGTTTAATAGACGTCATCAGTGTTTGAACCTGACAAAGTTAACCGTACTAACACAGACACTCGTAAACGTGTTAGCATATTAGCTAATGCTAACGACGCCGGTGTCATTACATAACGATAGCATGTACAGATTTGTCATGAAAACACTCCTACAGACATCACACATGGGACGGTTTAGTAATCAAGAATTGTTTTAGTTATATTGTAAAACTTATAAACGTTGCACGGAGTGATGGATGACGAATCCATGCGTGTAGAAAAGCTACGGATGGTTTAAAGACAGAACGGCACTTGTAGTTCCGGAACTGGAAAACTTTGTTTTTTTTTTTGCAAATATTAGCTCATTTGGAATTTGATCCCCGCAACATGTTTAAAAAAAAAGCTGGCACAAGTGGCAAGAAAGTCTGAAAAAGTTGAGGAATGCTCATCAAAACACGTATTTGGAACATCCCACAGGTGAACAGGCTCATTGGGAACAGGTGGGTGCCATGATTGGGTATAAAAGCAGCTTCCATGAAATGCTCAGTCATTCACAAACAAGGACGGTGCGAGGGTCACCACTTCGTCAACAAATGCCTGAGCAAATTGTTGAACAGTTTAAGAACAACATTTCTCAACTAGCTAAGGAATTTGGAATTTAGGGATTTCACCATCTACGGTCTGTAATATCATCAAAAGGTTCAGAGTACGTAGGCAGCAACGCCCGTGACCTTGGATCCCTCAGGCGGTACCGCATCAAAAACCGACACCACTGTGTAAAGGATATCACCACATGGGCTCAGGAACACATCAGAAAACCACTGCCAGTAACTGCAGTTGGTCGCTACATCTGTAAGTGCAAGTTAAAAATCTACTATGCAAAGCCAAAGCCGTTTATCAACAACACCCAGAAACGCCGACGGCTTCGCCGGGCCCCGAGCTCATCTAAGATGGACTGATGCGAAGTGGAAAAGTGTTCTGTGGTCTGACGAGTCCACATTTGAAGTTGTTTTTGGAAACTGTGGACGTCGAGGAAAAGAACCAAAGTGTAAAAGCCAGCATGTGTGATGGTATGGGGGTGTATTAGTGCCCAAGACATGGGTAACTTACACATCTGTGAAGGCACCATTAATGCTGAAAGGTACATACAGCTTTTGGAGCAACATATGTTGCCATCCAAGCAACGTTATCATGGACGCCCCTGCTTATTTCGGCGAGACGATGCCAAGCCACGTGTTACAACAGCGCGGCTTCGTAGTAAAAAAGTGCGGGTACTAGACTGGCCTGCCTGTAGTCCAGACATTGAAAATGTGTGAAGGCTAAAATATGAGAAGGAACAACTTAAGCTGTACATCAAGCAAGAATGGGAAATAATTCCACTTCAAAAATGTGTCTCCTCAGTTCCCAAACCTTTACTGAGTGTCGTTAAAAGGAAAGGCCATGTAACACAGTGGTAAAAATGCCCCTCGGACAACTTTTTTGCAATGTGTCGCTGCCATGAAATTCTAAGTTCATGATTATTTGCAAAACATATAAATAAGTTTGTCAGTGTGAACATGAAATATCTTGTCTTTGCAGTCTATTCAATTGAATATAAGTTGAAAAGGAGGAGCAAATTATTGTTTTTATTTACCATTTACACAACTTCACTGGTTTTGGCTTTTGTAGATGTTTGTTGACAGAGCCACGTGACCTAAAAAAAAAACAAAAAAACGACACTTCTCTTGACAGCTTTATCTTTCGTCCCGGGTATTTCATTTCATTCCTGTCAGAGTATTTCAATGATTAAAAAAAAAACAAAAAAAACGTGCGTTTGCTCCGGCCGACATCAATCGTCAGCACGGCGACTCCACAAAGGCGTCCTCATTTCTGGCTGGCAAAAAAAAAAAATATATAAACGTTTTAATTGAATCGCCCTAATTAGCGAAGCATAACGCGTGGAGTCACTTCCAGGAGGATATTAATAGATGCGTCACGCGGCCTTAAGCGTGTCGTTTATGAACATCCTGCAACCTGAGAAAAGTAGGCACAAAAAAAAAAAAAAGAAGTCCTATTGAAATGCTGATGAGAGTTTTAATTGAAGGGGAGAAGTGACGACGCAGCGTAATGGACGGGATTGTGCATAAATGTGTTTATTTAGGGACATAATGTTGAATATGCGCTGTGGAGTAATTAGTAGCAGCTTTCTAGTCTTTCCATTAATCACCACGCCGTACATCTGGGGATTCATATCTCGCCGGCGGTGATGTGTTGACGCCGGGCGCCAGGAGCCCGGAATTAAAAGACAGGGGAGGGAATGGCGGACATTGTTGGAGGTTTAACCCTGTAACACCCCTTGTTGTAAAATGACAACGTTACCTTTAACCATCCTAAAAAAACAATCTGTTATAATTTTTTTTTTTTTTTTTTACTACATTTACATAGTCATTGGGTCCTATTGTTCAGTCTCACAAGGTTTTTGGATCGTACATTTGTTTACAAGTCACGCCTTCTGGCCATGAACTCACACAACCTCTCAAGGTTTCCTTCGAACAACATCTATTAGTTTCATTGGACTGGATTCATCAGACTCAAGTAATTAAACTGTCTTTTGTATTTTTTTGAGTTGTCTAGAGCAGGGGTCACCAACGCGGTGCCCGCGGGCACCAGGTAGCCCGTAAGGACCAGATGAGTAGCCCGCTGGCCTGTTCTAAAAATAGCTCAAATAGCAGCACTTACCAGTGAGCTGCCTTTTTAAATTGTATTTATTTACTAGCAAGCTGGTCTCGCTTTGCCTGACATTTTTAATTCTAAGAGAGACAAAACTCAAATAGAATTTGAAAATCCAAGAAAATATTTTAAAGACTTGGTCTTCACTTGTTTAAATAAATTCATTAATTGTTTTACTTTGCTTCTTATAACTTTCAGAAAGACAATTTTAGAGAAAAAAATACAACTTTAGGATTTTTAAACACATATACCTTTTTACCTTTTAAATTCCTTCCTCTTCTTTCCTGACAATTTAAATCAATGTTCAAGTAAATAAAAAAATGTTATTGTAAAGAATAATAAATACATTTTAATTTAATTATTCATTTTAGCTTCTGTTTTTTCGACGGATAATATTTGTGAAATATTTCTTCAAACTTATTATGATTAAAATTAAAAAAAAATATTCTGGCAAATCTAGAAAATTAGTAGAATCAAATGTAAATCTTATTTCAAAGTGTTTTGAGTTTCTTTTAAATTTTTTGTTCTGGAAAATCTAGAATAAATGATTTGTCTTTATTAGAATAGAAATATAGCTTGGTCCAATTTGTTATATATTCTAACAAAGTGCAGATTGGATTTTAACCTATTTAAAACATGTCATCAAAATTCTAAAATTAATCTTAATCAAGAAAAATTACTAATGATGTTCCATAAATTATTTTTTTTATTTTTTCAAAAAGATTCGAATTAGCTAGTTTTTCTCTTCTTTTTTTCGGTTGAATTTTGAATTTTAAAGAGTCGAAATTGAAGATAAACTATGTTTCAAAATTTAATTGTCATTTTTTTCGTGTTTTCTCCTCTTTTAAACCGTTCAATTAAGTGTAAATATCATTAATTATTAATAATAACATAGAGTTAAAGGTAAATTGAGCAAATTGGCTATTTCTGGCAATTTATTTAAGTGTGTATCAAACTGGTAGCCCTTCGCATTAATCAGTACCCAAGAAGTAGCTCTTGGTTTCAAAAAGGTTGGTGACACCTGGTCTAGAGCATGTACATGTGTAGTTATTGTGGAACAGATGCATCAATTTTCATTTAGAGCTTGTTATATAATTGTTGCATTTATACCAGTGGTTCTCAACCTTTTTTCAGTGATGTACCCCCTGTGAAAATATTTTTAATTCAAGTACCCCCTAATCAGAACAAAGCATTTTTGGTTGAAAAAAAGAGATAAAGAAGTCAAATACAGCACTATGTCATCAGTTTATGATTTATTAAATTCTATAACCGTGCAAAATATTGCTCATTTGTTGTGGTCTTTCTTGAACTATTTGGAAAAAAAGATATAAAAATAACTAAAAACTTGTTAAAAAATAAACAAGTGATTCAATTATAAATAAAGATTTCTACACATAGAAGTAATCATCAACTTAAAGTGCCCTCTTTGGGGATTGTAATAAAGATCCATCTGGATTCATGAACTTAATTCGAAACATTTCTTCACAAAAAACATCAATATTTATGGAACATGTCCACAAAAAAATCCAGCTGTCAACATTGAATATTGCATTGTTACATTTCTTTTCACAGTTCTTTTTGACAGACATTTAAAAAAAAATCTCACATACCCCTTGGCATACCTTCAAGTACCCCCCAGGGGTACGCATAGCCCCATTTGAGAACCACTGGTCTAGAGCATGTACATATGTAGTTATTGTGGAACAGATGCATCAAATTTCATTTAGAGCTTGTTACATAATTGTCACAATTACACAACACTGGGTGCATGTGGTAGTCAAAATAGCTGGCTTGTTGCAGTGGGCTCAAACAGGTTGTATTCCCTCCACTACACCACTGGCTGAAGTATTTTCTCCATACATGGATAGTATACATTCTACAGACGTTTTACAGACGACAGCAGGCCCGGCCCTAACCAATCTGGCGCCCTAGGCAATATTTTAGGTGGCGCCCCCCCACATCGGCAGTGAAGTGTATATACTCGCAAGAAACCGAATAGCTTTTTTTTTACTTAAAGAAAGCAAATTAACAATCAGAATTGTTAACAAGATACAACAAACTATGGATAAATAAATGAATACAAAAAATAAAAAATGAATATATGAAATACAATATTTTTTACATACATAAACACAAAATAAAACGTGTCAACAAGTTGCATAAAATAAATTAAAAATACAATATAAATAAGGCACTGCACAAAACAAGATATCAAACCAGTATGACTTTAACAACTATATTACAAAAAAAGGGGATCCAACAGAGTTCTCTATTTGTGCTTTTTAATATTGCATTAACTAGAATGACTTACAAATTACTGTACACCAGGGAGTACTGTAATTACTTAACGTTACATTATTATTTTCCATAACAATTTAACCCCCTCCACAATATTAACCCGACGTTAAAACAGAACTAGCTATTTATTGATTAGGAATTGCCGAATCATGTAACATTAGCTTAATGCTAAAGGTTACTATCACATTCTGTAACAGACAAATAATTTCATGTAGGCTAACGTTACCTACCTGCTACCTCTGTCTTTTTCTCGTTTCTCCTCCTCTTCTTTTCTATTTTTCTTCCCTGGGCACCTGACAGTTTTGGCCGTTTTGACATCTTGTGTTGATTTTTTGATGTGGTGACGTCCAAAAAGAGTCATGATACGGGAAGGGAGGGGGGGGCGTAATGTAACAAATAACATTTCTATTAAATAGGCTTTACTTTGCATTTTAATTAACGTGGGATTATTTTATGTATTTAGAAATAATAGTACCAACTTTTTTATTTTTTTCCTCCAACATTTGTGGCATTGGCGTGGCGCCCCCTGCTGGACGGCGCCCTTAGCATTTGCCTATACGGCCTATGCCACGGGCCGGCCCTGGACGACAGGGACTGTTTTTAGGACTTTCACCACCAATGAAAGTCTTCATGACCAATGGCATGAAAAGAAAAAAAACAGGGGGGAAAAGCGTTTTTTAAGAGTTTTATCTTGTTTCATATTTTTTATTTTTGTAATAAATGACTTCATAAAAATATAACTAATGTGTGGTTATTATTAAGCAATCAACCCTGCAAATGAACCCTTAGTTGTTCATACAACGTGAGTACAAATACAGAAATTCTGCTCCCATCAAAGCCCAATGTTGCAATATTACTTTTTTAACTCTTCAATTTCTGCATCAAACACCTCCTACAACAACATCTGAAATGTCACATTTTATTGATTTTTTTAGGTTTCTCTATATTTGGGTCTTACAGGGTTAAAGAAGAAGGTCTGGTCCTTAAAGTGTCTCCACGCCACAGACTCCGTCGGATTGAAGTGGGCCACTGCATTAGGGAACACCTGAGTCCCAGGCAGAGGAGAGAGGCTGCGTTTGAAGAGGAGTCAAATATATATCCAGAAGGTCTGCCACCAGCCTCTCGGTGGTGTGACTGAACCGTGGGTGAGCAGGTGAGGCCAGGATGGAGGATTGTTTTTTAAACAATGCAGCTCCATTTATCTGCAGGCGACCATAGTAGGAGCTATTATTAAGTATTTGATTTCAGCCTATTTCTTTTGACAGAGGTAAAGATTTTGGGAGTAAAAAAAAAATAATTGTGTCATTGTGGTCATTGTGTCCTTCATTTTGAAACTGGACCTATTTTTTGTTTTTACTTGAAGTGTTTTGCCAAGATTTTTTTTAAATTTTTGATATGGACATTTTGTTCTATTTTTGGCCAATGTAAGACGAAGACAACTATCTGAAGTTGTCTTTATTTTTAAGTTATCATACCATGATTTTAGCAGTCTGGCCCGCGCGGGAATATATTTCCCCCCATGACACCCCTGCTCTGTATGAAAATGGAAACCCTGGTCAAGCACCTGGTCAAAGATCCTCTATATGTGACAGAAGCCCTCTGTTGTTTTTAGGAATCTCCAGCAAAATAGTTACATGTCCTCCATACAACAGTACTGTTTGCTGCTGTTTTGTTCATATTATAATTGTAATATTTGAATGATGATGAATTAATGTGTTGCGGCAGTTGCGGATTTCCCCAATGCGGCGGTTTGAGGAAACACTCGGAAGCTTTCCCAAACACGTCTGCCACCGTGGAGACCCTAAACAGGAAGTGCTTGAAGTTGAATGGCTTTGTACAAACACTGAGACAAAGTCTAAGGTCATTGTGTCCTTTATTTTGAAACTGGACCTTTTTTTTTTGTTTTAAATATTTTGCCAATATATATATTTTTTTAATATGGACATTTTGTTCTATTTTTGGCCGATGTAAGACAAAGAAAAGTACCTGAAGTTGTCTTTATTTTTAAGTTATCAATCCATGATTTTTAGCAGTCTATTTTCCCCCATGACACCCCTGCTCTGTATGAAAATGGAAACCCTGGTCAAGCACCTGGTCAAAGATCCTCTATATGTGACAGAAGCCCTCTGTTGTTTTTAGGAATCTCCAGCAAAATAGTTACATGTCCTCCATACAACAGTACTGTTTGCTGCTGTTTTGTTTATATTATAATTGTAATATTTGAATGGTGATAAATGAATGTGTTGCGGCAGTTGCGGATTCCCCCAATGCGGCGGTTTGAGGAAACACTCGGAAGCTTTCCCAAACACGTCTGCCACCGTGGAAACCCTAAACAGGAAGTGCTTAAAGTTGAATGTCTTTGTACAAACACTGAGACAAAGTCTAAGGTCATTGTGTCCTTCATTTTGAAACTGGACCTTTTTTTTTAAAAAATATTTTGCCAATATATATATATTTTTAATATGGACATTTTGTTCTATTTTTGGCCGATGTAAGACAAAGAAAAGTACCTGAAGTTGTCTTTATTTTTAAGTTATCATTCCATGATTTTTAGCAGTCTATTTTCCCCCATGACACCCCTGCTCTGTATGAAAATGGAAACCCTGGTCAAGCACCTGGTCAAAGATCCTCTATATGTGACAGAAGCCCTCTGTTGTTTTTAGGAATCTCCAACAAAATAGTTGCATGTCCTCCATACAACAGGAAAGTTTGCTGCTGTTTTGTTTTATATTATAATTGTAATATTTGAATGGTGATAAATTAATGTGTTGCGGCAGTTGCGGATTTCCCCAATGCGGCGGTTTGAGGAAACACTCGGAAGCTTTCCCAAACACGTCTGCCACCGTGGAAACCCTAAACAGGAAGTGCTTAAAGTTGAATGGCTTTGTACAAACACTGAGACAAAGTCTAAGGTCATTGTGTCCTTCATTTTGAAACTGGACCTTTTTTTTTTTTTTAAATGTTTTGCCAATATATATATTTTTTTAATATGGACATTTTGTTCTATTTTTAGCTGATGTAAGACACAGAAAAGTACCTGAAGTTGTCTTTATTTTTAAGTTATCATTCCATGATTTTTAGCAGTCTATTTTCCCCCATGACACCCCTGCTCTGTATGAAAATGGAAACCCTGGTCAAGCACCTGGTCAAAGATCCTCTATATGTGACAGAAGCCCTCTGTTGTTTTTAGGAATCTCCAACAAAATAGTTACATGTCCTCCATACAACACGAAAGTTTGCTGCTGTTTTGTTTTATATTATAATTGTAATATTTAAATGGTGATAAATGAATGTGTTGCAGCAGTTGCGGATTTCCCCAATGCGGCGGTTTGAGGAAACACTCGGAAGCTTTCCCAAACACGTCTGCCACCATGAAAACCATAAACAGGAAGTGCTTAAAGTTGAATGGCTTTGTACAAACACTGAGACAAAGTCTAAGGTCATTGTGTCCTTCATTTTGAAGCTGGACCTTTTTTTTATTTTTTTATTTTGCCAATATATATATTTTTTTTAATATGGACATTTTGTTCTATTTTTGGCCGATGTAAGACAAAGAAAAGTACCTGAAGTTGTCTTTATTTTTAAGTTATCAATCCATGATTTTTAGCAGTCTATTTTCCCCCATGACACCCCTGCTCTGTATGAAAATGGAAACCCTGGTCAAGCACCTGGTCAAAGATCCTCTATATGTGACATAAGCCCTCTGTTGTTTTTAGGAATCTCCAGCAAAATAGTTACATGTCCTCCATACAACAGGAATGTTTGCTGCTGTTTTGTTTATATTATAATTGTAATATTGGAATGATGATGAATTAATGTGTTGTGGCAGTTGCGGATTTCACCAATGTGGCGGTTTGTCTATATGTGACAGAAGCCCTCTGTTGTTTTTAGTAATGTACAGCAAAGATCCTCCATAAAACAGGAATGTCTGCTGCTGGTTTTAAGCACCTACTACACAAACACAAGTCAAAGATCCTCTATGCATGACAAAATCCCGCAAAATCCTTTGGTCGTCATCGGAGAGCCGGGTTTGTCCAGCGGGCCGCCAGCAGAACCAGACCGCCCGGGCAGGAAGTTGTGGCTTCCGAGGGCAGTCGTCAGAGAGCGGGAAATCTGCTCCTGGAATGTCTGGCCCGTAAAAAGAAAGTCAGCGTGTAAACCGAGAGGGGCTTTGAGACGGCGATTATGGCGGCATGTGTTCGAGGGAGTGAAGAAAGAAAGGGGGTCTTGGGGGAGTTGGGGGCGGGGGGGGCACAATAAGACCCCAGCTGTTGGCACATGACTGATGAGCTCAAGCTGCACTTCAAGCGGAAGGTAGGAAGTCACCACGGCACGTCTCGCCTCTCATCGGTCCATCTTGACGCCCAGGTGGCACTTGATGCCACCTGAGGCCCGGTGTTGAGTGGGCCAGGAAGACCCCCCCCCCACCCCCCGTGATCAATTCGTCAGCATAGTGACCTACTTCCTGCTGGGTGGCCCCGCGTTAGGTGAGGGACGGGCAATGAAACCCATATTGTGATATTTATATATCGCACCCTCGAACCGCCCCCCCCAAAAAAAACATCTGTTTCTCAGCTGTGGTACTCAGTTGCAATACGCCTTTCCACCACTCGTGGCAGTCATGACAACATGGAACAAAACAGATGGAGTCTGGAGCTAAAGTCGTGGACATGTTTAAACCTCTAAAGGCCTTAGTGGCCACATGCGTGGACTGCACCTTTTAGCTCTTATTTCCAAAATTGTGTACACTACTGAATTGGGGTCTTATGGCCACTTATGTGGACACTTATACTGCCATCTGGTGGTGTCAGAAGAGTATGACATACGATGGAATTTGGATTTTTTTTTTTTGTAAAAATGGGAATTAGCATGTCACTAAACATGAAGTACACGTTTGTGTACTTATGGACTAAGTACATCACATCAAAAGATGATTCTTATTTTTTACTCTAATTAGGGTCCATGCATCCATCAATAAACCCAAATAGCAAATATTTAAAAAAAAAAGTATGTAAAAAAACAGCTTGGGTCTTAAGTGGTTAAGCGCAAAAATTATGACTAAAATGGTTTAATTCATTCTTATGGGCCTGCTGCATTGCAAGCAGCCCATATTATTATTGCTCATAATTCAACTTGTATTATTTTAGTTCTGCAGGTTTCTCCTACGCTTAATACGTGACGAACCGGCCAACAAACCCCCACAGTTCCTTGGGTGAATAATGTAAACTCACCACACCGGTATGTTTTAGCGCTTTCATGGCGAGTTCACTGACAGATATAAGTAAGAACTTTACACTACTTTATATTATAAATGACACTAAAACATTTACTACTAAAAATGTTGATAGATTTTTGAGCGTCGTGTGTATTTTCAAGGGAACATTTAAAAATGTCGGTGTTGTTTACTTGAGACTTATTTCTTATGTTTGACTGCCATCTACTGGTCACACTTATAATAACACCATGTACCAAATAAAATAGTGGAAGAGTTAGCACTGCAGGGAATTCTGGGCGGTATAGCTCGGTTGGTAGAGTGGCCGTGCCAGCAACTTGAGGGTTCCAGGTTCGATCCCCGCTTCTGCCAACCTAGTCACTGCCGTTGTGTCCTTGGGCAAGACACTTTACCCACCTGCTCCCAGTGCCACCCGCACTGGTTTAAAAATGTAACTTGGATATTGGGTTTCACAATGTAAAGCGCTTTGAGTCACTAGAGAATGTAAGTTGAATGATGCGGACACCTTTGTTACTGGATGTGTTTCTAATGTGCCTTGGAGACTTTGCATGTGTAAGCAATGTGCAACTATTATTATTTGATACAAATGCGCGGTTTTATATTGTTCAATGATTATTGCATATGGCTAGGTGTGTGCTATTGTGTACTTGGCTGTTGAGTAGCTGCTAACTCGTATACTAGTTGCAATACACCTTTCCACCACTTGTGGCAGTCATGACAAAAACTCACTCGTGCAACAACAACGCCGGAAATGTGTCCCGTGAAAAAACGTTTTGTTTATATTATAATTGTAATATTTGAATGATGATGATTTCATGTGTTGTGTCAGTTGCGGATTTCACCAATGTGGCGGTTTGTCTATATGTGACAGAAGCCCTCTGTTGTTTTTAGTAATCTACAGCAAAGATCCTCCATAAAACAGGAATGTCTGCTGCTAGGTGTGCGCTATTGTGTACTTGGCTGTTGAGTAGCTGCAAACTCGTATACTAGTTGCAATACACCTTTCCACCACTTGTGGCAGTCATGACAAAAACTCACTCGTGCAACAACAACGCCGGAAATGTGTCCCGTGAAAAAACGCCCTAAAGTTCCTTGGGTGAATAATGTAAACTCACTACACCGGTAGTTTTTAGCGCTTCCATAGCGAGACTACTGACATACATAAGTTAGAACTAAACACTACTTTGTATTAGAAATGGCAATTTGTTCAATTTGTTTCTTGCCCGCGGACACCGACCGCCGTGCCAGATTTGAGCCAGAGACCCTCAAGTTTGCTGGAACCGCCGCTCTACCATCTGAGCCACACATGAAGCACAGTGACCCGATAACACAATTGTGTTTTCTTTAAATTGAAGTGGAGGGGTGATTGTAATTTGGTGGCCTCGGTTATAATTAAGCTCATGACGCAGTAAGTTGAATTATGCGGACACGTTTGTTACTGGATACTTTCTAATGTGCCTTGAATACCTTGTATGTGCAAGCAATATGCATGTATTGTTATTCGACAGAAACGTGCGGTTTTATATTGTTCAATGATTATTGCACATGGCTAGGTGTGCGCTATTGTGTACTTGGCTGTTGAGTAGCTGCTAACTCGTATACTAGTTGCAATACACCTTTCCACCACTTGTGGCAGTCATGGCAAAAACTCACTCGTGCAACAACAACGCCGGAAATGTGTCCCGTGAAAAAACGTCCTAAAGTTCCTTGGGTGAATAATGTAAACTCACTACACCGGTAGTTTTTAGCGCTTCCATAGCGAGACTACTGACATATATAAGTTAGAACCAAACACTACTTTCTATTAGAAATGGCAATTTGTTGAATTTGTTTCTTGCCCGAGGACACCGACCGCCGTGACAGATTTGAGCCAGAGACCCTCAAGTTTGCTGGAACCGCCGCCCTACCATCTGAGCCACACATGAAGCACAGTGACCCGATAACACAATTGTGTTTTCTTCAAATTGAAGTGGAGGGGTAATTGTAATTCGGTGGCCTCGGTTATAATTAAGCTCATGACGCAGTAAGTTGAATGATGCGGACACGTTTGTTACTGGATACTTTCTAATGTGCCTTGAATACCTTGTATGTGTAAGCAATATGCATGTATTGTTGTTCGACACAAACGTGCGGTTTTATATTGTTCAATGATTATTACATATGGCTATTGTGTGCTTAGCTGTTGAGTAGCTGCTGACTCGTATACTAGCTTATTTGCAAACGACGTGACTAAAACAGCGTCAGATTTAAGCTAGCAAGCTAATATTAGCCCGTACACAGAAGGTCCTCGTAGTGGAATTTTGCTTCAAACGTGTCTTTTTATAGCGACGCACATTTCCGAGGCGAGTACTTGAACAGCCAGTCGTAAAAGGAGCCCAAAAAAAAAAAAAAAAAAAAAAGGCAGGAGGGAAGTTGAGGTAAGACTGCTTGATATTCAGCAGGCTGACGTCTTAACGCCACAACATCCTGCCGCTGATACAGTCGTGACTCTGCGGCCGCGTTCCACCGCCCGTGTCTTCCCGCGTTAGGTTCAGGCTGGAAAAAAACGTAGCGCGGGCTGATCGACCCGCTTCGCCATCCTCCCGCCCGGCGGCCACACCCAGCCCGGCAGCCAGACAGGCAGTCTGGGCCGACGCGGCGCGGTGGAGCAGCGTGACTATATATGGCCGTGAAATAGCAGGGTTGAGCCTGCGCACCCCCCCCCCTTTTTTTTTTCTTGAGTGGGCTGTGGGATGGAGGCCTGGAACCCGGGCGAACCCTTAAAACAGCAAGTCCAAAACCTCAGAGCGGAGATGATTACAGTGCAGAACAATGCGACGATGCCCGAAAAAGAAGTTGTCTGTTGGCGAGGAGCTGGAATTCTTCTGCCTTGGGAAGATCTAACCAAAAGGACCCGAGTCAGTCCCTGTAGGAATTTGTGACCTCGCGGTCGCGGCAGTTTCTGCAAAGTCAACAAATCCCCCGCAACATTGTCAAACCCACCACACTTTCTGAGGGTAATCTTAGAATGAACACACACACGGTATTTTTCGCATCATAAGGCGCACTGCTGATGAGTGCTTTTATTTTCATACAAAATGCGCAGGATAGCACAACCTGCTATCCTGGGCCAGAACGTAGTTTCCCGTTTTGTTAAGTTAAAGTTAAAGTACCAATGATTGTCACACACAAACACTAGGTGTGGCGAAATGATTCTCTGCATTTGACCCGTCACCCTTGATCACCCGGCAATCAACACACCTGAAGCTGATGATAAGACCTGCCTTCATAAGCCAGCACAACCTGCCATCCTGAGCCAGAACGTAGTTTCCCGTTTTGTTAAGTTAAAGTTAAAGTACCAATGATTGTCACACACAAACACTAGGTGTGGCGAAATGATTCTCTGCATTTGACCCGTCACCCTTGATCACCCGGCAATCAACACACCTGAAGCTGATGATGAGACCTGCCTTCATAAGCCAGCACAACCTGCCATCCTGGGCCAGAACGTAGTTTCCCGTTTTGTTAAGTTAAAGTTAAAGTACCAATGATTGTCACATACAAACACTAGGTGTGGCGAAATGATTCTCTGCATTTGACCCGTCACCCTTGATCACCCGGCAATCAACACACCTGAAGCTGATGATGAGACCTGCCTTCATAAGCCAGCACAACCTGCCATCCTGGGCCAGAACGTAGTTCCCCGTTTTGTTAAGTTACAGTTAAAGTACCAATGATTGTCACACACAAACACAAGGTGTGGCAAAATGATTCTCTGCATTTGACCCGTCACCCTTGATCACCCGGCAATCAACACACCTGAAGCTGATGATAAGACCTGCCTTCATAAGCCAGCACAACCTGCCATCCTGAGCCAGAACATAGTTTCCCGTTTTGTTAAGTTAAAGTACCAATGATTGTCACACACACACACACCCGGTGTGGCGAAATGATTCTCTGCATTTGACCCGTCACCCTTGATCACCCGGCAATCAACACACCTGAAGCTGATGATGAGACCTGCCTTCATAAGCCAGCACAACCTGCCATCATCAGCCAGAACGTAGCTTCCCGTTTCGTTAAGTTAAAGTACCAATGATTGTCACACACACACACACACACACTCGGTGTGGCGAAATTATTCTCTGCATTTGACCCATCACCCTTGTTCACCCCCTGGGAGGTGAGGGGAGCAGTGAGCAGCAGCGGTGGCCGTGCCCGGGAATCATTTTTGGTAATTTAACCCCCAATTCCAACCCTTGATGCTGAGTGCCAAGCAGGGAGGTAATGACTCCAATTTTTATAGTCTTTGGTATGACTCGGCCGGGGTTTGAACTCACAACCTACCGATCTCAGGGCAGACACTCTACAGTAAGGACTCGTAATCAAGCTCTATGCATACTCTCTCTGTGTTTATTCCCCCCGCTCGTGTCCTCCTTGTCGCCTTCCAACAGCAGACCTCTGTTCCCGCGTCACGAGAAGTGTGCCTCGTCTCCCCGTGTTCCTTCTGCTTCCCTGACTGGATACGGACTTTTGACGCCTCGCCATCGCCCCGACTTCTTGCCTGTGCTCACGGACCTACCAGACTGCCTCGCCCCTATTAGAATTCCGCGCCTCTCGTTCAACACTATCGGTAACACACAACAGTTAATTCACACACATAGTCGCACACCATACACTTTTGGATCGGTCACACTTAATTTCCCTTGTTTATTATATTATTTCTTTATTTTTATTTATATGTTTATATATTTCATATATGTATAAATAAACAGAGTTAACTACGTCCGTTGTCCGTACCGTCTTCTTCCCCTGGCGTCACATTGCAGTGTGACTGCCATCTACTGGTCACACTTATCATCACACATGTACCAAATAAAATTGGTTGGAGGTCGGCACGCACAACCTGTTTTTTGAGAAAATGAAAGGATTTTAAGTGCGCCTTATAGTCGGAAAAATACGGTAAAACATTGATGACAAATTCCTCGAGACACAAGTTGAATCCCAATTAAGCGGCAAACCTCTGCAACATCCTGGAGGTCACTGCATAGCACGCCCTTAAAAAACTCAACAGGAAGTGATTTCCGTGAGCCGCAGATGAGCCTCCATATGCACCGGGCCCTTAAACGAGTTTGCGGTGATGGATGGCCCTCGTTTGGCCCTCCAGCTGCTGCCCCTCAGCTTCCCACTTGCCCTCGGACGCTGCGGTGTTATTATTACACTGCCGGGGAGCGGAGGAGCGAGGAGGCGAGCAGCGTCGGCTATTGTACTGGCGGGGGCCATGTGTGGACCACCAGGACAGCCAGGGGCCCACCTGTAGCCCCTAAAAGGAAGGGAATTCCAGAGGCGGGTTTTCGGCAGAAGGTTCACCGACAGCCCGGCAGGGACGTGGAACACACACTCCTTTGTCACGTTTTCATAAACGGCATGCGTTTTAGAGTGACGACCGCTTGAGCTCGGCAACACTCCGCAGGATTCCGACCCAGGGCGCGGTGGGTCCGACTCCCGAAACCAAATGACTCAACTGAAATGATCCTGCTTGTCAAAGTCAATTTTGATTTAGGACTACAAAAAAAAAAAAGATGGCTGCCTGGACAATCCATCATCTAATCAGCTTCTCCTGTTGTGGCTGGCAGCAGATGGCGGCAGACTGATGCTGTATCGACGCACAATACCTTCTTTCATTGTAAATGATCCACTGATAAAATAATGAAATTTAAGATGCAAAGACTTAAGTCAACTTGGCCATCGCATTTTTAGCTAAAGTTCCATGTAGCGCTTGCAATTGGTTGAATGTATGATGTGCACCCTGAACTCCATTGTAAAAACATGTGTTTCTATATTTGCTGCGTTTGTTCTCTTTCCTTTTATGTTTAAATATACTATGTTCACATTGGTTAAGTTTGTAGTTGTGTTACCTTGATTTTGGCTCTGGTGCCATTTTGATAATTGTTTTGCTTATATTTTAATTGTAATATTTGGATGATGATAAGTGAATGTGTTGTGGCAGTTGCGGATTTTAACAAAGCGGCGGTTTGAGGATACACTCGATTGCATTTTTAATGGTGAACTGTCGACATGGAGATCCTAAACAGGAACTGCCGTTACTCCAATCAGCTGCTCCTGTTTTGGCTGGCAGCAGATGGTGGCAGACTGATGCTGTATCGGCGCACAATACCTTCTTTCATTGAAAAGTATCCACTCAACGGATAAAATAACGAAAAGTAAGATGCAAAGACTTAAGTCAACTTGACCATCGTCTTTGTAGTTAAAAATCCATGCAGCGCTTGCAAGTGGTTGAATACATGATGCACACCCTGAACTCCATTGTAAAAACATGTGTTTCTATATTTGCTGCGTTTGTTCTCTTTTCTTTGATGTTTAAATATACTATGTTCACATTGGTTAAGTTTGTAGTTATGTTGTCTTGATTTCGGCTCTGGTGTCATTTTGACAATTGTTTTGTTTATAGCATAATTGTAATATTTGAATGGTGATAAATGAATGTGTTGTGGCAGTTACAGATTTCACCAATGCGGCGGTTTGAGGAAACACTTGATTGCTTTTTTAATGGTGAACTGTCGACAGGAAAATGTCAATTAAACAGGAACTGCCGTTACTCCAATCAGCCGCTCCTGTTTTGGCTGGAAGCAGATGGCGGCAGACTGATGCTGTATCGACACAAAATACCTTCTTTCATTGTAAATGATCCACTCAACGGATAACATAACAAAAAGTAAGATGCAAAGACTTAAGTCAACTTGACCATCGTCTTTGTAGTTAAAGTTTGATGCAGCACTTGCAATTGGTTGAATGCACGATGCACACCCTGAACTCCATTGTAAAAACATGTGTTTCTATATTTGCTGTGTTTGTTCTTTTTCATTTTATGTTTAAATATACTGCGTTCACATTGGTTAAAGTTGTAGTTATGTTACCTTGATTTCGGCTCTGGTGTCATCTTGATAGGGGTTTTGTTTATATTTTAATTGTAATATTTGGATGATGATACATGAATGCACGATGCGCACCCTGAACTCCAGTGTAAAAACATGCCTTTCTATATTTGCTGTGTTCTAATGAATGAATGTCACTTAGTTCGACAATAGAACGAGTGAGATGAATGAACTTGGTCGCGGCGATCGTTTTCTCCCGTTACAATCTCCGCCCCTTTTCATTTGCGCCTCAGCGCTCGGCGTCCGTCCAATCAGCAGGTGTCGCCGGGAGTTGCTAATTGAAAGGTAGCGCTCCACGCCGGCGCTCGAGGGCCCGGATAGAACTCACGCCAGACACGACAGTGGAAGAGGACCATTAATTCCTGGGATGGCTCATTACTCGGCGTGATGCAGATGTCCTGGCGACAGACGGCCGGGTTGGGTATCGATGTCAGAACGAGGGAAGTGAATATTCCCTTCAAAGTTAAGCGACCGTGGGTTTTTAATGGGGTTGACCCGATTCAACATGATCACTTATTGGCGCCTTGAGTATTGGCCGAAATGGATTTTATTACTCTGTGGCGGGGAACTTTAGCAAAGGTTGGATCAAGTAGAACTAGTCCAACATAACAATGGCAGGTGGAAATACGTGGAGACAAATGCTAGAATAATTATGTATAAGTTATCACACATTACTTATGCTTAAAGGCCGTTGCTATAGTTATTATCAATTGTGCTGAAGTTGTGCTTTTCTATCCGTGCAAAGGCACACAACGGGTAATCTTGCTTTGCGAGTGTCAGCACATTTCCATTCTGAATAATCACGTATTGTGGCTACTGGTGATCAGTGATGTTGACTAGGGACCTCCCGAATGAATAGAGGAACACGTGGGGCTGTACTTTAGAGCGTAGGGGGAAACTGTAACTGCGTGTACAGCCCAATACGTCTCTCCTCATGAGTAAAATTCAACTCTTTCTCTGCTTGATTCCTTCTTCTTGTCTTGTGTAATAGATAGTTTGGTGTTTGAACCTGACAACAAAACACTGACAGTAAGATCTGGAATCGGAAAAATTGTAGAAAAAAGTGGTATTGCATTGAAACAAATAAATACAAATATTGAAAAATGACAATATTTTTGGTGGATGTTTTTTTGGAATCGTAACATGTTTCCGATGCCAAAATTAATTTGTTTGCACACTTTTATCGTTTTTGTGCATTTCAAAGGTGTCTTATGATCGATTTTTTTTCTTTGCCCACATTTGCTTCTCTTTTTCCCGGATTCGTTTCTTTTTTTTTTTTCCGGTTTCGCTTCTTTTTTACAGTTTCAAACTAATGGTGGTGTTTTAGCATGACGGGTGGGTGCCTGTGGGCGGGGCTTACAACATATTTACACGGAGGCAGTTTTACTGGACTTGGGGTTGGACGGAATTACGGGTTACCGGGGAATCGATACCGGTACTCAACTATCGGTACTTTTGTGTGTGTTATTACGTTTGCTTTATTTCATGATACATATATTTTTTATGTAACATTTAAAAATATGCTGATTGTAGGGGTGTCAAAAAATTTGATTTTCGAATTAATTGCGATTCTTATGTGTAACGATTCTTAATCGAAAAAAATAAAACAAGTAAATAGATTTTTTTTTTAATTAAATTGTAGAAAAAAAATTGGGGGCGGGGCTTACAACCTTTTTTTTTAATTTATTTTTTAAATATACCATGTAAAAAGAAGCTGATTATGATAACTATGGGTGTCAAAAAATTTGATTTTCGAATTAATTGCAAATCTTATGTGTAACGATTCTTAATCGATAAAAAAATAAATAAAAAATAGATTAAAACAAATTACATTGTAGAAAAAAATTGTATTGGCATTGAAACAAATAGATACAAATATTGAAAAATTACAATATGTTTTTGAACCGATGCCAAAATTAATTTATTTACACACTTTTATCGTTTTTGTGCGTTTCAAAGGTTTCTTATGATCAACCTATTTTTTTTTTTTTGCCCCCCACATTCGCTTCTCTTTTTTCCGGTTTCAAACTAATGAGGGGGTGGGTGCCTGTGGGCGGGGCTTACCACAAAATGTTTTTTTTTTTTTTTTTAATAAACCATGTAAAAAGAAGCTGATTATGATAAATAGGGGTGTCAAAAAATTTGATTTTCGAATCAATTGCGATTCGTATGTGTAACGATTCTTAATCGATAAAAAAATATATCAATCAATCAATCAATCAATGTTTATTTATATAGCCCTAAATCAGAAGTGTCTCAAAGGGCTGTACAAGCCACAACGACATCCTCGGTACAGAGCCCACATGTATGTATATATATATATATATATATATATATATATATATATATATATATATATATATATATATATATATATATATATATATATATATATATATATATATATATATATATATATATTTTTTTTTTTTTAAATTACATTGTAGAAAAAAATTGTATTGGCATTGAAACAAATAGATACAAATATTGACAAATTACAATATTTTTGGTGGATATTTTTTTGAACCGATGCCAAAATTCATTTGTTTGCACACTTTTATCATTTTCGTGCGTTTCAAAGGTTTCTTATGATCAAACTTTTTACAGTTTCAAACTAATGAGGGGTGGGTGCCTGTGGGTGGGGCTTACAACATTTTTTTTAATTGTATTTTTGTTTAATATACCATGTAAAAATAAGCTGATTATAACTCCGGGTGTCAAAATAATATATATATATTTTTTAATTAATTGCGATTATTTGTAACGTTTAATCGATAAAAAAAAATAAATAAAAAAAATTGATTTAAATTCAACCAAACCCTGCAAATTATGTGAGACCTTCGCCAATCACATTTGCCTCTAAACGCCGTGCGAATGTTTCCTTTGTAGACGAAGCAGGAACAACAACTTGCACCTACTTCCTGTTCCTGTCTATGATGCTAAGCCTTCTGGGTAATGTAGTACACAAACATCTACTTCCTAGTTAACATGTATTTCACATTTAATAATCCAGGTTGAAACTATTAAAAACATATTACATGTGCAAAACTGACCGGGCAAAGAGGCAGCGTTTACGTGTTAGAGTAGTTGAAGTGTGATGTTAATCTCTCATCCCGCTATAGATTGCTGTGGACAGTTCACGGATGTTCTTAAAGTGAACACAAATGTGTGTATAAATATTAGCTGGATTCTCGACTTGACAGACGTCGGTCTCCTCTCTGCGTGTTTCGACTAAAAAGTGGAGTGGAATGTTGTGCTTAAGGCTCCTCCGGGTGCGGCGCGTGGGAGCGCCAGCCGCTTTCACAAGTGCTAAGTGAAGACGTTCCTCGGGAGAGCGCATCTGAAGACGTCGCGTCGTCTTGTCATGTGATCTGCTCCCCCGAGGAACACCCCCCCCCCCCCTAAAGTGGAGCACATATTGGTTTATGGATGAGGGGAGGCGACATCACACAGCCGCCTCAGGAGGTGGCAAATGGCGGGGCTCCCGTGGATCTCCTCCTCTTGTCAGAAGTCGCTGTCATCTCGCAGCCGAGCAGCTGTTGCCACGGTTTGGAAGGTTCCGGTTCTGATGTCACGCTAACCGTGCCTTCGGCGCGCACAACGCCAAAGCGTGCGGAGGGCGACTCTGTTTAATTCATCAAATCTTCATCCGAGGCAATAAATGCTTCTTCTCCGGGATGAAATATCAATGAATGAATGAATAAATGGATATTTGAATATATATATATATATATATATATATATATATATATATATATATATATATATATATATATATATATATATATATATATATATACATACATATACATATATACATATATATATATATATATATATATATATATATATATATATATATATATATATATATATATATATATATATATTGATGGATTGATCAAGCGAGGCTTGCTTTGGTGTGGTATTATGGTCAGTGGACTACATCTGGTCACCAGCCAGACCTGGGTAATATCGACGAGGCTCACTCACGCCGAGCGCCAGCGACCGCACGCTGTCTGCCGCGACGCATCGAGCGCCGAGGCGGATCGATGGAGTTGAGCTGTTGGAGCGAGCCGGCGGGTCACGGCCCTGGCACGCTGTAATCCACCCCCTGCACGGTGCACCAGATGGGGAGGGGCTCCTGTGATGAATGAAAAACATGCTACTTTTTCTACATTGCCTGTTTTCACAGTGCATTACTGTAAATTGAAAAAACAGTACCACTGCCAAAAATGTTGTCGACAGAGCTGCTACTTTTGTATTGTTTTACCGTAAAATCGACATTCCATGTTTGTGCAGTGCATTACTGTAAATGGGAAAACAGTACCACTGTTTTTTTACGGTAAAGGTTTTGACGACTGAGCAGCCAATTTTTTACAGGAAAAAATAATCTGGGGTCTTTTTACAGTTCATTACTGTAAATGAAAAAAAACACTAAAATTGTTATTTTTACGGTAAACATTTTTGGGGACTGAGCGTCAGTTTTATTTACAGAAAAATCTGCTTTTTTAAAAATTTTTATTTACAGTGCATTACTGTCAAAAAATGCATGTAAATGAATTGGCGGTAACATTTTCGTGACTGAGTTTCAATTTTTCACAGGAAAATATATGTGGTCTTTTTTTTTTTTTTTTTTTTTTACAGTGGATTACTGTAAATTAAAAAAAACAGTACCACTGCTATTTTTACCGCAAAAAATTATGTCGACTGAGCTGCTACTTTTTTCTATTTTTTTTACCGTAAAATCGACATTCCCTGTTTGTACAGTGCATTACTGTAAATAGAAAAACAGTACCACTGTCATTTTTACGGTAAAGGTTTTGGCGACTGAGCAGCCAATTTTTTACAGAAAAAAATTATCTAGGGTCTTTTTACAGTTCATTACTGTAAATGAAAAAAAACAGTACAATTGTTATTTTTACGGTAAACATTTTTGGTGACTGAGCGTCAGTTTTCTTTACAGAAAAATCTGCAATTATTATTTTTTTTTTTTACAGTGCATTATTGTAAAAAAATGCATGGTATTGAAAAAACAGTATCACTGTAAAATTCTCGTGACTGAGCTTCAATTTTTCACACATTTTTTTTTAATGTGTTTTTTTTTTTTTTTAACAGTGCATTACTGTAAAAAAAATGCATTTACATGAAAAAACAGTATCAATGTTTTTTTACGGTAAAATTCTCGTGACCGAGCTTCAATTTTTCACAGAATTGTTTTAAATGTTTTTTTTTTTTTAACAGTGCATTACTGTAAAAAAAAATGCATTTACATGAAAAAACAGTATCAATGTTTTTTTACGGTCAAATTCTCGTGACCGAGCTTCAATTTTTCACAGAATTGTTTTAAATGTTTTTTTTTTTTTTTTTAACAGTGCATTACTGTAAAAAAAAATGCATTTACATGAAAAAACAGTATCAATGTTTTTTTACGGTAAAATTCTCGTGACCGAGCTTCAATTTTTCACAGAAATTGTTTTTTTATTTACTTATTTTTACAGTGCATTACTGTAAATTAAAAAACAGTACCACTGTTATTTTTACCGCAAAATTCTGGCGACAGAGCTGCTATTTTTCTTTTTTTTTTACCGTAAAATCGACATTCCCTGTTTGTGCAGTGCATTACTGTAAATGGGAAAACAGTACCACTGGGTTTTTTTTACGGTGAAATTTTGGCGACGAACCTGCTATTCTCCTTTACACTTAAATATGCCTTGCCTGTTTGTACAGTGCATTACTGTAAATAGACAAACAGTACCACTGTCATTTTAACGGTAAAGGTTTTGGCGACTGAGCAGCCAATTTTTCACAGAAAAATTCTGGTCTTCTTTTTACAGTTCATTACTGTAAATGAAAAAAACAGTACAACTGTTATTTTTACGGTAAACATTTTTGGTGACTGAGCTTCAGTTTTCTTTACAAAAAAAATCAGCATTTTTTTTTTTAAATTTTTTTTACGGTGCATTATTGTAAATTAAAAAATCAGTACCACCGTTATTTTTACTGCAAAATTCTGGCGACTGAACTGCTACTTTTTTACTGTAAAATATGCTTTCAATGTTTTTACAGTGCATTACTGTAAATGGAAAAAGAGTATCACTGTTTTTTTTTACAGTAACATTTTTGTGACTGAACTTCAATTTTTCACTGAAAAAAATGTGGTCTTTTTTTTTATTTTATTTTTTACAGTGCATTACTGTAAATTAAAAAAACAGTACCACCGTTATTTTTACTGCAGAATTCTGGCGACTGAGCTGCTACTTTTTTTATCGTAAAATCTGCGTTCAATGTTTTTTACAGTGCATTACTGTAAATGGATAAACAGTATGACTGTTTTTTTTCCACGGTAAAATTTTCATGACTGAGCTTCAATTTTTCACAGCAAAAATATGTGGTCTTTATATATTTTTTTTTTACAGTGCATTACTGTAAATTAAAGAACAGTACCATTTTTATTTTTATCGCAAAATTCTGGCAACTGCCTTTTTTACCGTAAAATCTTTGTACAGTGCATTACTGTAAATAAATTATTTTTACAATAAAAATAAAAAATAAAAAAATTAAATAAAAAATCTGTGGTGATTTTATTTTTTACAAAGCATTAGTGTAAATTAAAAAAAAACAGTACCACCGTTATTTTTACGCAAAATTCTGGCAACTGAGCTGCTACTTTTTTGTACCGCAAAATTGGCGTTTAATGTTTTTTACAGTGCATTACCGTAAATGGATAAACAGTATGACTGTTTTTTTTCCACGGTAAAATTTTCATGACTGAGCTTCAATTTTTCACAGCAAAAATATGTGGTCTTTATATTTATTTTTTTTACAGTGCATTACTGTAAATTAAAGAACAGTACCATTTTTATTTTATCGCAAAATTCTGGCAACTGCCTTTTTTACCGTAAAATCCAAAAAATTGGCGTTTAATGTTTTTTACAGTGCATTACCGTAAATGGGAAAACAGTATGACTCTATTTTTTTATTTTTTTTTATGGTAACATTTTGGGGACTGAGCTGCTTTTTTCACAGATTTTTTTTTTTTTTTTTTTACAGTGCATTACTGTAATAAAAAAACAAAAACACTACCAATGTCATTTTAAACGCAAAATTCTGGCGATCTCGCGTGAGAGGAAGAGGGGCGGGCTGATCCTTTCGCATTGCACTCTGCTGAAAACGACGGAAAGGAGCCCACTCCGCATAGCAACTGACAAAGTTGATATTGCCACATTTCAATGTGTCACGTTTCACGTGTCAGGTAAACCGCCACGAATGAATCCCTTCCCTAACTGTACAAGACCGAGGTTCGGCTCCTTGAACAAAACCTGATCAAAACATGACATAGCGTGCACGTTGCAGCCTTTATGGACTGCGGTGTGCCAAAAAAGTTATATATTTTTTAGCGTCTTTATTAGGGAACGCACGACGTGTACGCAGCGTGGACTCTCATTAAAAACATGGCGGCGAGCTTACCGTAGGTGGGGAAAGATGGCGCTCCTTTGATGCGACAAGGCCCGCCTCCTGCGGCGCCGGCGAGGGGGGTGGGGGGGGGGGGGGGAGGGAGTGCGGAGTAAATAGTCCCGACGAGAGGCCGGGCGGAAGGACACGGACGCTTTTAGATGTTTTTTCTACGTTAATAATAATAATAATCAGTAGTCTCGTTATGAAACGACCTTTTTTTATTGCGAGATTTCCATCTGCGCTCCTTTCAAAGACCAAAAACAAAGTCATCCTGCGGACTCCTTCAGGACTTCCGGCATGTTCCTCACATCTGTCTTCCCCGTATGGAAGGGACCAGGTTCCAGAAGCAGACGGTGGACGCTGCTAACGACCCCCGCCTTGGTTCCACCCCGGCGCTGACATAGTACCGAATAATCTGCTGGTATTTCCTCAAAGCCAGCCATGGTCAAAGACCTCGGGGCGGTGAGACTATAATCCAGGTGGAAGGACTCGGAGAGCCTTTTGGATTAGGCAGGACTGTTGACAAAATACTGAGCTAGAACACTCTTGTCTGGGCCTTAGTGCCTAAACCTTGGAGGTCCACACAGGAAGTGAGTTGCATCAAGTGACTGGTACCATACCCAAGACCTGGACAAAATACCACCCAGGTCTACATACAGTATTTTCCAGACTATAAGGCGCACTTAAAATACTTTCATTTTCTCAAAACTCGACAGTGCGCCTTATAACCCGGTGCACCTAATGTACGGAATAATTCTGGTTGTGCTTACCGACCTCGAAGCCATTTTATTTGGTACATGGCGAAATTAAAAATTTGAGCAGTAGATGGCAGTCTCACATAAGAGATATGTGTAGACTGCAATATGATGGCAGTCTCACATGAAAGATATATGTGTAGACTGCAATATGATAGCAGTCACACATAAGAGATATGTGTAGACTGCAGTATGATGGCAGTCACACATAAGAGATATGTGTAGACTGCAGTATGATGGCAGTCACACATAAGAGATACGTATAAAATGCAATATGATGGCAGTCACACATAAGAGATATGTGTAGACTGCAATATGATGGCAGTCTCACATAAGAGGTACATGTAGACTGCAATATGATGGCAGCCACACATAAGAGATACGTGTAGACTACAATATGATGGCAGTCACACACAAGAGATATGTGTAGACTGCAATATGATGGCAGTCTCACATAAGAGATATGTGTAGACTGCAATGTGATGGCGGTCACACATAAGAGATAATGTACATGTAGACTGCAATATGATGGCAGTCACACATAATATATATGTGTAGACTGCAATATGATGGCAGTCACACATCATATTTACGTGTAGACTGCAATATGATGGCAGTCACACACAAGAGATATGTGTAGACTGCAATATGATGGCAGTCACACATAATATATATGTGTAGACTGCAATATGATGGCAGTCACACATAATATATATGTGTAGACTGCAATATGATGGCAGTCACACATAAGAGATATGTGTAGACTGCAAGATGATGGCAGTCTCACATAAGAGATATGTGTATACTTGAATATGATGGCAGTCTCACATAAGAGATACGTGTAGACTGCAATATGATGGCAGTCACACATAAGATATACGTGTAGATTGCAATATGATGGCAGTCACACATAAGATATATGTGTAGACTGCAATATGATGGCAGTCACACATAAGAGATAAAGTACATTTAGACTGCAACATGATGGCAGTCACACATAATATATATGTGTAGACTGCAATATGATGGCAGTCACACATACTATTTACATGTAGACTGCAATATGATGGCAGTCACACACAAGAGATATGTGTAGACTGCAATATGATGGCAGTCACACACAAGAGATATATGTAGACTGCAATATGATGGCAGTCACACATAATATATATGTGTAGACTGCAATATGATGGCAGTCACACATAAGAGATATGTGTAGACTGCAATATGATGGCAGTCACACACAAGAGATATGTGTAGACTGCAATATGATGGCAGTCACACATAATATATATGTGTAGACTGCAATATGATGGCAGTCTCACATTAGATATACGTGTAGACTGCAATATGATGGCAGTCACACATAAGAGGTACATGTAGACTGCAATATGATGGCAGCCACACATAAGAGATATGTGTAGACTGCAATATGATGGCAGTCACACATAAGAGATACGTGTCGACTGCAATATGAGGGCAGCCACACATAAGATATATGTGTAGACTGCAATATGATGGCAGTCACACATAAGAGATATGTGTAGACTGCAATATGATGGCAGTCACACATAAGAGATATGTGTAGACTGCAATATGATGGCAGTCACACATAAGAGATACGTGTAGACTGCAATATGACGGCAGTCACACATAAGAGATACATGTAGACTGCAATATGATGACAGTCACACATAAGATATATGTGTAGACTGCAATATGATGGCAGTCTCACATAAGAGATATGTGTAGACTGCAACCTGATGGCAGTCTCACATAAGAGATATGTGTAGACTGCAATATGATGGCAGTCACACACAAGAGATATTTGTAGACTGCAATATGATGGCAGTCACACATAAGATATATGTGTAGACTACAATATGATGTCAGTCACACACAAGAGATACGTGTAGACTGCTATATGATGGCAGTCACACATAAGATATATGTGTAGACTGCAATATAATGGCAGTCTTACATAAGAGATATGTGTAGACTGCAATATGATGGCAGTCTCACACAAGAGATACGTGTAGACTGCAATATGATGGCAGTCACACATAAGAGATGTGTGTGGACTGCAATATGATGGCAGTCACACATAATATATATGTGTAGACTGCAATATGATGGCAGTCTCACACAAGAGATACGTGTAGACTGCAATATGATGGCAGTCACACATAATATTTACGTGTAAACTGCAATATGATGGCAGTCACACATAATATTTACGTGTAGACTGCAATATGATGGCAGTCACACACAAGAGATACGTGTAGACTGCAATATGATGGCAGTCTCACACAAGAGATATGTGTAGACTGCAATATGATGGCAGTCACACACAAGAGATACGTGTAGACTGCAATATGATGGCAGTCTCACACAAGAGATATGTGTAGACTGCAATATGATGGCAGTCTCACACAAGAGATACGTGTAGACTGCAATATGATGGCAGTCACACATAAGAGATATGTGTAGACTGCAGTATGATGGCAGTGTCACATAAGAGATATGTGTAGACTGCAGTATGATGGCAGTGTCACATAAGAGAAACATTGTTTTATGACACAAATAGAAAATATGCAATATTTCCCCCTACAAAGTGGAATATTATGTCCATGATTCACTGATTTTGACTGATTAATATGTTTTTGCAGGTTTAAACAAATAAATATATCTTAGTTTCTAAATAGTGTTGGAAATAAATCACGACTTATTTCTGTTTCTTTACTTTCAATGCTTGAACCGCTACATCAACAATTATATATTTATTACATTTCTATTCATGTTTTTATGCTCTTTATCACAGTAAACCTTGGTCTTTTGATACAGCAAACAAAGAAAGTATGCAAGTTATTTTCCAAAACATATCTCAAAGTGAAACATTTGATGTGAAATGATTGGAATCTTTAAACATTGAATTTTGACTCCTTAGAAGTTTGAAGAAACAAGCAACCTGGATGGCAGCTTTGTGCTAAAAGTGTCAACATGTTCACATGTATGCTCTTTTATTACACTTTGTACGCTAACGTGTAGTGTAGCATGTTAACTAATCCTTGTCCTCCAGTGATAGTGGTACTTATACCTTACTTATATGGCTTATCGTTTATATCGCGTAAACCTAATACAGAATTAACTCCTGGACGTCGTACGTTGGGTTCGGTCAGTCACAGCATGAAGGAGGAGGAGGAGGAAGAGGAAGATGAGGAATATGAAGAAGAATAAAAAGACGAAGAGGATGAGCAAGAGGAAGAAAAGCAAGAGGACAAAGAGAAAGAAAAGCAAAAGCAAAGAAACAAGGAGCAAGACGAGGAAGAAGAGCAGAAAAAGACCAGAAATAAGACCAGGAAGAAGAAGAAGACGAGGAAGAAGAAAATGAAAAAGGAAGAAGGCAAAGACAAAGACGGAAGAGGAAGGAGGAAGAAGAGAACAAAGAAAAGGAAAAAGAAGAATTTAAAAAAGGAAGAGGATGAGAAAGAAAAAGAGAAAGAGGAAGAAGAAACACAAGAACAAGAGGAAGAGGAAGAAAAGTAAGATGAAGAACAACAACAGTGAGGAGAAAGAAAAAAGAACGAGAAGAGGAAGAATGACAGGAAGAACAGGAACAGGAAGAAGAAGACGAAAAAGAAGAACAGGAAGAGGCAAAGAAAGACATGGAAGAAGAAGAAGATCAAAAGGAAAAAGACCAGGAAGAATAAGAGGAAAAAGAGGAAGAAGAAGACAAAAAAGAAGAGGAACAAGAAGAGGAAGAAGATGGGGAAGAACAAGATGAGCAAGAGTAAGAAGACTAACAGCAAGAAGACAAGGAAGACAACGAGAAAGGAGGAAAAAGAAAAGGAAGAAGACGAGAAAGAAGACAAAGACAATGAAGAAGACGAAGAAAAAGACGTAAGAGGAAAAAGAGGAAAGGGGAAGAAGAGAAAGAAAAAGGAAAGAAAAACAAGAGGAAGAGGAAGCAGAAAAATGGGAAGAGGAAGAAAAAGGAAGAAGAAGAACAAGAACACGAAAAAAATAATATGAAAAATAAGAAAAAGAGGAATAAGAACAAGAAGAACACGAAGAAAAAGAAGAGGAACAAGAACAAGAAGAGGAATAAGAACAAGAGGAAGAAAAGTAAGAAAAATAAGAAGACAAAGAAAAAGAACAAGAAGAAAGAGAATAACAACAAGAGGAATACAAACAAGAGGAATAATAAGAATAATAAGAATAATAATAAGAAGAAGAAGGAGACAAAAAAGATGAAGAAGAAGAAGACCAAGAAGATTAAGAAGAAGAACAACAAGAGCAAGAAGACACAGACCAAGAAAGGGAATAAGGGCAAGAGGAAGAAGAAAAAGAAGAAGTGGCAGAAGGGGAAATGGGGAAGAAGAAGAAGAAAGAAAAGGAGAAAGAGAAGAAAGAGAACAACAAGAAGAGGAGAAAGACGAGGAAGCAGAAGAAGGGGGGCACATGGGAAGAAAAAAGAGGAAGAGGAATAAGTGAAAGAAGGGGAAGGGAAAGAAGAAGAATAAGAAGAAAAAGAGGAATACGAGCAAGACAGGGAATAAGGGGAAAATTAGGAAGAAGAAGAAGAAGAAGAAGTAAGGGAATAAGGGCAAGATGAGGAAGAAGAGGAAGAAGAAGAAGAAGAAAAATAAGAAGAAGAAGAAGAAGAAGAAGAATAAATGACTTGGACTGGCAGGAAGCTGCTGGCTAGACCATGGGCGTGTCTTTAATTGGCAGAGCAGACTCACGCCTGGATGAGCAGAGATGGAGGACCCCGGGAGCAGAGACCACCCTGGGCCACCAGCCCCCCCTCCCCCGCCCATCTGGAGACTACCCACAATCCCACTGGTTCTTCCATCTGACTTCCAGGCAGGACCCAGACCACATCACTGCAGACCACTTCAGACCTGGGACACTGGACCACAAAGACCATCCATCAGCTGCTGTTTATTGAAGGCCTCAGGACCACCAGACCAAACAGGAAGTCTTGCAGGTCCTCGGCGTGTTTGGATTGAAAAGCAGGCGTTTATTTTAAAGACGTCGACGTCCTCAGAATGTAAGAATGATGGTGCTGTCCTCAAGCTAATGCTAACACCTTAGCATCCAAACATACCCAACACTTCTTTCAACTTTGCATTGGAATTCATTTCAATCAATGTTAGATTATGAAATATAAACATTTACAACATCTTTCTGTATACACAACACATTTCACACCATATATATCTGCGGCTTATAGTCGGGTGCGGCTAATATATGCAAACATATGTTTTTCTTCCTAAATGTTGTGGGTGTGGTTTACATACTGGTGTGCTCTATAGTCCGGAAAATACGGTAGTCTATCTATATCTGCGGCTTATAGTCGGGTGAGGCTAATATATGCAAACATATGTTTTTCTTCGTAAATGTTGTGGGTGTGGCTTATATACCGGTGTGCT
>NC_084738.1:77188836-77191336 GCF_033978785.1 Entelurus aequoreus | reverse complement strand
GTCCACCCTGAGATGGGTAGGTTGTGAGTTCAAACCCCGGCCGAGTCATACCAAAGACTATAAAAATGGGAGCCATTACCTCCCTGCTTGGCATTCAGCATCAGGGTTGTAATTGGGGGTTAAATCACCATAAATGATTCCCGGGCGCGGCCACCGCTGCTGCTCACTGCTCCCCTCACCTCCCAGGGGTGATCAAGGGTGATGGGTCAAATGCAGAGGAATAATTTCGCTACACCTGGTGTGTGTGTGACAATCATTGCTACTTTTAACTTTAAAAGACGAACATTTCGGGAATTAATAGCGATGTTGTGCAAAACACAAACGTCCACCGCAGAGGACGTCGGTTCGTCAGCAGGTGGTGGTTTCGCCGCGGGGCGACCATTACAACATACTTCACAGCGCTAACCCAGATGAGGACCACACGGGGAGGCCGGCCGTCCACTGCGGAGCGGCCCCGGTCCCCGGTGACAATTAAGGTTCTTTAAAGATGGATGGCGATGGGGGATGGGGGGATGGGGGGGATGGGGGCTGGGGGGGGCTGACTCATTCTTGAGGAGGCGTTAAGGGAAGAAAACAGACGGGGTGGATGATGATAGAGAGAAAGCTGCGCCTGCGGCAGGGAAAAGAAAACCAGAGCAGCTCATTACTGACCCGAGCGCGTGGGGGAGAGGCAAAGTTGCACACCAAAAGATGGAGGGACGATAACAGATAGGCCAGTCGTATTTGGAGGGGGCTGCAGTCATCGTTATGGCCATTTCATCAGCGGGTGACAGCAGCATATTTTGGAAGGAGGCGTCACGGAGGCGAGTCGGTGGAGTCGTCGGGATGCTCTAATGACTAGGGAGCGTGGAGTCTTGGGTCTTTGAAGGGAGCCGGATCCTGAACAGACGTTCAAAAGACTGGATCGTTATTATAGTTGCTTTTATTTTGTTTTGAACCGCAAACAATCACCGGTTATAAGGTATGGCACGCAACCCGAAACCAGAGAAGTTGTCACGTTTGTGTAAATGGTAAATAAAAAAGAGAATACAATGATTTTGTAAATCATTTTCAACTAATATTCAATTGAATAGACGGCAAAGACAAGATATTTGTCTTCGCTGCGAACAATGGGAGACCGGGCTTTCTGCTCCGCCGCTCCCAGTCTGTGGAAACACGCTCTCCCTGACCACCTGAGGGGCACCACAGACTGTGGATGCTTTTCAAAAAGGCTTAAAAGCCCTTCTTTTTTAAAAAAGCCTTTTTTTTTAGATATGTTTTTATTTGTATTCATTTTGTATTATCTTTTTGTTTTTATTTTTTTTAATACACTGTAGTACTTTGAGGTTGTTTACTCAATCCCAAGTGCTTTTTACAAATAAAATCTATTATTATTATTATTATTGTTAGGGATGTCCGATGATATCGGCCGATAAATGCGTTAAAATGCACTATCGGAAATTATCGGCATCGGTTTTTTTTATTATCTGTATCATTTTTTTTTTTTTTTTTTTTTTTATTATTAAATCAACATAGAAAACACAAGATACACTTACAATTAGTGCACCAACCCAAAAAAAACCTCCCACCCCCCATTTCTTTTCTGTTATCAATATTCTGCTTCCTACATTATATATCAATATATATCAATACAGTCTGCAAGGGATACAGTCCGTAAGCACACATGAATTGTGCGTGCCTGCTGCTCCACTAATAGTACTAACCTTTAACAGTCAATTTTTACTCATTTTTCATTAATTACTAGTTTCTATGTAACTGTTTTTATATTGTTTTACTTTCTTTTTTATTCAAGAAAAATGTTTTTAATTTTATTTATCTTATTTTATTTGATTCTTTTTTTTTAAAAAAGTACCTTATCTTCACCATACCTGGTTTGTCCCAAAATTAGGCATAATAATGTGTTTAATTCCACGACTGCATATATCGGTTGATATCTGTATCGGTTGATATCGGTATCGGTAATTAAAGAGTTGGAAAATATCGGAATATCGGATATCGGCAAAAAAGCTATTATCGGACATCCCTAATTATTATTATTATTTTACGTTTCCAAATGGTAAACTTTTGTTATTTTTTTGCAAATATTAGCTCATTTGGAATTTGATCCCCGCAACATGTTTAAAAAAAAAACCTGGCAACAAGTGGCAAAAAAAGGACTGAGAAAGTTGAGGAATGCTCATCAAACACTTATTTGGAACATCCCACAGGTGAACGAGCTAATTGGGAACAGGTGGGTGCCATGATTGGGTATAAAAAGCAGTTTTTCCATGAAATGCTCAGTCATTCACAAAGATGGACGGGGCGAGGGTCACCACTTTGTCAACAAATGTGTGTGTGTGCGTGACAATCATTGGTACTTTCACTTTAACTTAACAAAACGGGAAAACTACGTTCTGGCCCAGGATAGCAGGTCGACTGGCTTATGAAGGGCAGGTCTTATCATCAGCTTCAGGTGTGTTTGATTGCCACAGGGGGGCGAAGCGTAGGAAAAAAGTAGCGG
>NC_084738.1:77115007-77182507 GCF_033978785.1 Entelurus aequoreus | reverse complement strand
AGTCCATGCCAGAAAACCAGCAAATGTAGCTGAACTGCACCAATTGTGTGGTCAAAAATTCAACCAGAAGCTTGTGGATATATATATATATATATATATATATATATATAAAAAATATGTATATATATATATATATATATATATATATATATATATATATATATATATATATATATATATATATATATATATATATATATATATATATATATACAGACATATAGGTTAGGTCAGGAAAACACAGAGGCTATATCATCCCTACAAGCCTGTTTCGCTGGTTTCCCTGCTCGTCAGGGGATGTTATGTATGCATGTATGTGTACATACATACATACATACATAGGTATGTATATATATTAGGGCTGTAACTAACGATTAATTTGATAATCGATAGTCTGTCGATTATTACTTCGATTAATCGATTAATAATCGGATAAAAGAGACAAACTACATTTCTATCCTTTCCAGTATGTTATTGAGAAAAAAACAGCATACTGGCACCATACTTATTTTGATTGTTGTTTCTCAGCTGTTTGTACATGTTGCAGTTTATAAATAAAGGTTTATAGAAGAAATACAAAAATAAAAAAATAATAAAAAGCCTCTGCGCATGCGCATAGCATAGATCCAACGAATCGATGACTAAATTAATCGCCAACTATTTGTATAATCGATTTAATCGATTAGTTGTTGCAGCCCTAATATATACCTGTACATATGAATGTATGTATCTACATATACACTATACATAGATAACCATACATATATATATATATATATATATATATATATATATATATATATATATATATATATATATATATATATATATATATATATATATATATATATATATATATATATATATATGTCCGTATGTATGCATTATGCACACATATATACATACATAACATGGGAAACCTGCAAAACAGGCTTGTAGGATGATATAGATCAGTGGACCCCAACCACCAGGCCACGGCCCGGTACCGGTCCGTGGACCGATTGGTACCGGGCCGCACAAGAAATAAAACAAATAAAAAAATAAAAAACATTTTATATTTGTATTTTTTATTTTTATTAAATCAACATAAAAAACACAATATATACATTATATATCAATATAGATCAATACAGTCTGCAGGGATACAGTCCGTAAGCACACATGATTGTATTTCTTTATGACAAAAATAAATACCACCACCACCCCACCCCCCCCCCCCCCGGTCCGTGCGACAAATTTTCAAGCGTTGACCGCTTTTATTTATTTTTTTTTATTATTTTTTTTTATTTTTTTATTTTTCGAGTAAAAAAATGCACTTATGACCTGATAAATCCGAAAAATAAATCGATGATACACTTTTACCTGCTCACAGATGCTACCTGGTGGTCGTCTTAGCACACCGCAGCGAGTCCTGGATCGTCCCACCCCTTAATGCGTCAGTGACGCGCAGGATTCCCACAGGAATGAAGCAAAAAACAATGTAATCAGTAAACAGTACATTTACAGAGCGCTCCAAGCTGCACACTGACTACTCTAAAGTCTGTCCCATGTGATGCGTGCTGAAGTGTGAAGTACGCCATGGCGCCACATTCAGCTCGTTTGGAGCCAATCCTGCAGCTTTCATGGCGCAGTAGACGTGACTTTACTGGAACACATTTCTCGGGCCCATGCAGACGGACGCTCCGACCCGTCCGGACCTTTCTGCTTCATTACTCACATTTTATGACGCCGCCAAAAAAAATTCCACATTTGGGCACCGTGTCCCAGGCAGCCAGGAGATGTTACTGTTTCATTAGCCGCTGACGGGCCGCTCTCGGGGTCCATTGTTGACGTGTCACGCTGGCGCCGCTCGCCACCCTTCCGCCTCGCCGCCTCGGCTGCAATTACGCTGTCAGGCTGCGAGGCCGTGTCACGCCGACCGCCGTGGGGAGCGTCTGCGGGAGGGGTCAGCCGCGGTTCTTACCCCCCCCCCGGTCGCCGCGTTCCATGTTTTATTAGACGGGACCCGAGCCAGCCCGGGTTGTGGTGTCCTCCCGAGGACGCAGGAAAGTAAGGAGGCCAAGTTTCTCTGCAGCCTGGTGCTCTTCTCAGGGTCCGCCGTAAAGATGTGACGTCCGCGAACGAGCCGAGTCATTCGAATGGCTCTTTTAAGTCAGAACCTTTGTCTCCTACAGGCTAGCACTTCTTGTCGGGATCCCCAGCAAGAACTTCCAGAAGTTGCAGTACATACAGAATAGTGCGGAAATATGATCATATCACACCAATTCTCAAATCCCTTCACCGGCTTCCTGTTCCACTCAGGATGGAATACAAAGTCTCCCTACTAACCCACCAGTGCCTCCATGGAAATGCCCGCCCTCTACCTCAAAGAACTGCTCACCCCCAAATCCTCCACACGACAACTCCGCTCCGCCGCTCCCAGTCTGTGAAACGCTCTCCCTGACCACCTGAGGGCACCACAGACTGTGAATGCTTTTAAAAAAGGCTTAAAAACCCTTATTTTAAAAAACTTTTTTTTAGATATATGCATGCTAGTTCTAGCTATTTGGCTGTTCTAGTTTGTATTTTTATTAATTTTTTATTATCTTTTTATGTTTTTTTTAATACACTGTAGCACTTTGAGGTTGTTTACTCAATGTAAAGTGCTTTTTTACAAATAAAATTATTATTATTAGAACCGATTCACCTTTGAGAGGCGTTTTTTTTTTTGCACATGCTCATAGGACACCTGACTAGAAAAAGAGTCAGGGTAAAAAAACTAAAAAAACATAGTATTTATATTCACTTTTTAACTCATTCTTACTTGTAATTGTTTTTCCTGCAAATGTCTGACTCTAAGCCGCTACTTTTTTCCTACGCTTCGCCCCCTGCGGCAATCAACACACCTGAAGCTGATGGTGAGACCTGCCTTCATAAGCCAGTCAACCTGCTATCCTGGGCCAGAACGTAGTTTCCTGTTTTGTTAAGTTAAAGTTAAAGTATCAATGATTGTCACACACACACACGCATTTGTTGACAAAGTGGTGACCCTCGCCCCGTCCATGTTTGTGAATGACTGAGCATTTCATGGAAGCTGCTTTTATACCCAATCATGGCACCCACCTGTTCCCAATTAGCTCATTCACCTGTGGGATGTTCCAAATAAGTGTTTGATGAGCATTCCTCAACTTTCTCAGTCTTTTTTGCCACTTGTGCCAGCTTTTTTGAAACATGTTGCCGGCATAAAAATTCCAAATGAGCTAATATTTGCAAAAAATAACAAAAGTTTACCATTTGGAACGTAAAATAATAATAATAATTAGGGATGTCCGATAATGGCTTTTTGCCGATATCCGATATTCCGATATTGTCCAACTCTTTAATTACCGATACCGATATCAACCGATATATACAGTCGTGGAATTAACACATTATTATGCCTTATTTGGACAACCAGGTATGGTGAAGATAAGGTACTTTTTAAAAAAATAAAATAAAATAAGATAACTAAATTAAAAACATTTCCTTGAATAAAAAAGAAAGTAAAACAATATAAAAACAGTTACATAGAAACTAGTAATGAATGAAAATGAGTAAAATTAACTGTTAAAGGTTAGTACTATTAGTGGAGCAGCAGCACGCACAATCATGTGTGCTTACGGACTGTATCCCTTGCAGACTGTATTGATATATATTGATATATAATGTAGGAACCAGAATATTGATAACAGAAATACATGGGGGGGAGGGAGGTTTTTTGGGTTGGTGCACTAATTGTAAGTGTATCTTGTCTTTTTCATGTTGATTTAATAAAAACAATTAAATAAAAAAAATTTAAAAAACGATACAGATAATAAAAAAAACGATGCTGATAATTTCCGATATTACATTTTAACGCATTTATCGGCCGATATTATCGGACATCCCTAATAATAATAATAATAATAATAATAGATTTTATTTGTAAAAAGCACTTGGCATTGAGTAAACAACCTCAAAGTACTACAGTGTATTAAAAAAAAAGAAAAGAAAAAAAAGATAATACAAAATGAATAAAAATAAAAACATATCTAAAAAAAAAAGGCTTTTTTTTAAAAAGAAGGGCTTTTAAGCCTTTTTGAAAAGCATCCACAGTCTGTGGTGCCCTCAGGTGGTCAGGGAGAGCGTGTTCCACAGACTGGGAGCGGCGGAGCAGAAAGCCCGGTCTCCCATTGTTCGCAGCGAAGACAAATATCTTGTCTTTGCCGTCTATTCAATAGAATATTAGTTGAGAAGAATTTACAAAATCATTGTATTCTCTTTTTTATTTACCATTTACACAAACGTGACAACTTCTCTGGTTTCGGGTTGCGTGTCATACCTTATAACCGGTGATTGTTTGCGGTTAAAAACAAAATAAAAGCAACTATAATAACGATCCAGTCTTTTGAACGTCTGTTCAGGATCCGGCTCCCTTCAAAGACCCAAGACTCCACGCTCCCTCGTCATTAGAGCATCCCGACGACTCCCCCGACTCGCCTCCGTGACGCCTCCTTCCAAAATATGCTGCTGTCACCCGCTGATGAAATGGCCATAACGATGACTCCAGCCCCCTCCAAATACGACTGGCCTATCTTTTATCGTCCCTCCATCTTTTGGTGTGCAACTTTGCCTCCCCCCCACGCGCTCGGGTCAGTAATGAGCTGCTCTGGTTTTCTTTTCCCTGCCGCAGGCGCAGCTTTCTCTCTATCATCATCCACCCCGTCTGTTTTCTTCCCTTAACGCCTCCTCAAGAATGAGTCAGCCCCCCCCCATCCCCCATCCCCATCCCCATCCCCCATCCATCTTTAAAGAACCTTAATTGTCACCGGGGACCGGGGCCGCTCCACAGTGGACGGCCGGCCTCCCCGTGTGGTCCTCATCTGGGTTAGCGCTGTGAAGTATGTTGTAATGGTCGCCCCGCGGCGAAACCACC
This sequence comes from Entelurus aequoreus, assembly GCF_033978785.1. NCBI lineage: Eukaryota > Metazoa > Chordata > Actinopteri > Syngnathiformes > Syngnathidae > Entelurus > Entelurus aequoreus. The sequence continues at coordinate 77,177,574 of NC_084738.1, read as the reverse complement.
ACCTGCTGACGAACCGACGTCCTCTGCGGTGGACGTTTGTGTTTTGCACAACATCGCTATTAATTCCCGAAATGTTCGTCTTTTAAAGTTAAAAGTAGCAATGATTGTCACACACACACCAGGTGTAGCGAAATTATTCCTCTGCATTTGACCCATCACCCTTGATCACCCCCTGGGAGGTGAGGGGAGCAGTGAGCAGCAGCGGTGGCCGCGCCCGGGAATCATTTATGGTGATTTAACCCCCAATTACAACCCTTGATGCTGAATGCCAAGCAGGGAGGTAATGGCTCCCATTTTTATAGTCTTTGGTATGACTCGGCCGGGGTTTGAACTCACAACCTACCCATCTCAGGGTGGACACTCTACAAAATAAATACAGTCGTCCTTCGCCACATCAAAGTTTGCGGTTCCATTCGGGTGTGCTGTGTCGAAATACAGTATTTTCTGGACTACAGAGCACACCAGCACGCACACAATTTTAGAAGACATAAATATTTGGTAAAATGATTATTTACACACCATAATTGTTTACAAACAGTGTTTTTAACACGGCAGTAAAACGGCTGATCAAACAAAACAGAAGTCATCGCCATGGACCCGCTGGCTCTCCAATCAGCCAAACAGACTCAAAAACGCCACGGTGACATTTTGGTGAATGTACGAAATTTAAACAATACAAAAACAATGCCATTGTAAATAAATAACAATAACACAGACACTCATAAAACCTACTCAATTTTAGAAGAAAACAATATTTTGTAAATCATTCTTTACATACCTTTATTTTTGTCAAAACGGTGTCTGTAACACGGCAGTAAAACGGCTGATCAAACAAAACAGAAGTCATCGCCATGGACCCGCTGGCTCTCCAATCAGCTAAACAGACTCAAAAACGCCACGGTGACATTTTGGTGAATGTACGAAAATTAAACAATACAAAAACAATGCCATTGTAAATTAATAACAATAACACAGACACTCATAAAACCTACTCAATTTTAGAAGCAAAAAAAAACAATTTGTAAATGATTCTTTACATACCTTTATTTTTTTCAAAACGGTGTCTGTAACACGGCAGTAAAACAGCCGATCAAACAAAACAGAAGTCATCGCCATGGACCCGCTAGCTCTCCAATCAGCTAAACAGACTGAAAAACTCCACGGTGACGTTTTGGTGAATGTACGAAATTGAAACAATACAAAAACAATGCCGTTGTAAATTAATAATACCAACACAGACACTCATAAACGTGTTATGCTAACAATAGCACGTGCCAATATGCATGAAAACACTCCTACAGACATCACACATGGGGCGGTTGAGTAAGTGTGAATTGTTTTAGTTGTATTGTAAAACTTACAAACCTTGCTTGGAGTGATGAAGACTCCATACAAGTAGAAACACACTTTCATCTACACTTCTTAAACCTTACTAAGCATTTATTTCTTCTGTTGTTTCAAGCTTGTATATGCATACGTATATATATATATATATATATATATATATATATATATATATATATATATATATATATATATATATATATATATATATATATATATATATATATATATATATATTATGAAAATATATAAAAATATATATAAAAATATATATACACGACCGTTCAAAAGTTTGGGGTCACATTGAAATGTCCTTATTTTTTAAGGAAAAGCACTGTACTTTTCAATGAAGATAACTTTAAACTAGTCTTAACTTTAAAGAAATACACTCTATACATTGCTAATGTGGTAAATGACTATTCTAGCTGCAAATTTTTGGTTTTTGGTGCAATATCTACATAGGTGTATAGAGGCCCATTTCCAGCAACTATCACTCCAGTGTTCTAATGGTACAATGTGTTTGCTCATTGGCTCAGAAGGCTAATTGATGATTAGAAAACCCTTGTGCAATCATGTTCACACATCTGAAAACAGTTTAGGTCGAAGAAGCTACAAAACTGACCTTCCTTTGAGCAGATTGAGTTTCTGGAGCATCACATTTGTGGGGTCAATTAAACGCTCAAAATGGCCAGAAAAAGAGAACTTTCCTCTGAAACTCGACAGTCTGTTCTTGTTCTTAGAAATGAAGGCTATTCCACAAAATTGTTTGGGTGACCCCAAACTTTTGAACGGTAGCGAATGTATGTATATTTATGTACTGTATATGTATTCATGTATGCATGCATGTATATACACACACACACACATATATATATATATATATATATATATATATATATATATATATATATATATATATATATATATAAAATATATATACATATATATATAAAATATATATATATATATATATATATATATATATATATATATATATATATATATATATATATATATATATATATATATATATATATATATATATATATACATATATAGTTTAAATATGATATTCATTTAACAATGTAATAAGTACATAAATAAATAAAATATATAAAATCATATTATAGTACTTTTTAGTAAATCCAGCTATAAAAATTATTTTAGGTTCAACATTCTTGATCATTTTGCGGCCAACTCTCAGAGAAACTCGTCTTTCTCTCTGCTGTGATGATGTAAGGCTTTTCAAGAACTCGGCAGTAATTAATTCGGAGCACTGTTCTCTTGCGGGGAACATCGCCGCCGCAAGGAAACCAAAACAAACTCTTTGTCCGCTCAGGACAGAAATAGAACACGGAGAAGAAAACCGGCGAAAGGCTTTTTTTTTTCTTTTTTCGTGGTAACCTCTCGACAAAAAAACCCCCCCACCCGCCCGCCTCAGTGGAAACACCAGCCGGCCAACAAGAGCCAGGGAAAATAAAAATACCTCGTTGAAAAACCTCTGAGGATGGTGAAGTGTTGTGCTCTCGTGGTCTGGCGCCGGGATCTGGTCCCGCTAATTGAAACAAGTTTCATGCGGGCCTCTTCACCCCCATCGCACGTCAATGTCAGCGCCTACTTTCTTTCTTTGTCAGCAATCCTGCCCAGGGTGTTGGGATTAAAAGGCTTTTGTTTGTCATTCCGGCGGTGCGGGACGACCGTGTAAGGGTAAGGGTGTAGGGGGTAAGGGGGGGGTTCAGGTGACTCGCTACTGTACTGCTGATTAACATTGTTATTCATTCATGAGCCCGGCCATGCGGAGACGTTTGTCCTGGCCGCTGGAACAAATGCCCAAACCCTCCGTGGAGGGAGACAGGTGGCGTTCCGACGTAGCGTTTCACCGTGTTGTAAGCATTTTAATTAACCTCGCCGCCGTCGAGCTGTCACGTGTCGCCACCCGCCGCAGTGGGACGAAAATAGCCCGACTTTTGTCATTTTCTCTTTTGTTTGTCTCGCCGAGAATTACCCATGAGGCCGTTCTGTAAGCGACTCCATTGAAGCAGCAATGTGGTCTCCCTAAAACCCAGTTAGAGATCTCACAGTACAAATGGACTCGGATTTCGATTTTAAGTCGATAACATCAGAAGCTTTTTAGCGCCTGGAAAACATCGCCAAAATCAAAGCAATATTGTCCAAAGTAGACTTAGATAGACTACCGTATTTTCCGGACTATAAGGCGCACCGGCATAGAAGCCACACCCACAACATTTTTGAAAAAAAACATGTGTTTCTATTTATTAGTTGCACCTGACTATAAGCCGCAGATATAGATAGACTAAAATATGTTGTGGACTATAGAGCTCACCGGTATATAAGCCGCACCCACAACAATTACAAAGAAAAACATATGTTTCCATATATTAGTCGCAGCCGACTATAAGCCGCAGATATAGATAGACTACCGTATTTTCCGGACTACAGAACGCACCAGTATATAAGCCACACCCACAACATTTTGGAAGAAAAACATATGTTTTCATTAGGGCTGCAACTAACGATTAATTTTATAATCGATTAATCTGTCGATTATTAGTTCGATTTAGGGCTGCAACAACTAATCGATTATATCGATTAAAATCGATTATAAAAATGGTTGGCGATTAATTTAGTCATCGATTTGTTGGATCTATGCTATGCGCATGCTCAGAGGCAATTTTTTTATTTTATTTTTTTAAATGTATTTATTTATTTAATTTCAATTTAAAATTGTATTTTTTTTATAAACCTTTATTTATAAACTGCAACATGTACGAACAGCTGAGAAAAAATAATTATGGTGCAAGTATGCTGGTTTTTTTCCAATAAAATACTGGATAGGATTGAAATGTAGTTTGTCTCTTTTATCCGATTATTAATCGATTAATCGAAGTAATAATCGACAGATTAATCGATGGTCAAATTAATCGTTAGTTGCAGCCCTACTTCGATTAATCGATTAATAATCGGATAAAAGAGACAAACTACAATTATATCCTTTCCAGTATTTTATTGGAAAAAAAACAGCATACTTGCACCATAATTATTTTTTCTCAGCTGTTCGTACATGTTGCAGTTTATAAATAAAGGTTTATAAAAAAAATACAATTTTAAATTTAAATTAAATAAATAAATACATTTTAAAAAATAAAATAAAAAAATTGCCTCTGAGCATGCGCATAGCATAGATCCAACAAATCGATGACTAAATTAATCGCCAACTATTTTTAAAATCGATTTTAATCGATTAGTTGTTGCAGCCCTAGTTTGCAAACATTAGTCGCATCCGACTATAAGCCACAGATATAGACTACCGTATTTTCCCGGACTATACAGCGCATCGGCATATAAGCCACACCCACAACATTTTCGAAGAAAAACCTATGTTTCCATTTATTAGTCGCATAAGCCGCAGATATATATGGTGTGAAATGGGTTATTTACGCAAAAAGATTTTGTAAATGTTTATATATATCCAAATTTTACGGACTACAAGCCACACCCACAACAACATTTTCGAAGAAAAACCTATGTTTCCATATATTAGTCACATCCATTTTCCAGACTATAAAGCGCACCGGTATAAAAACCACACCCACAACATTTTCGAAGAAAAACATATGTTTGCATATATTAGTCGCACCCGACTATAAGCCGCAGATATAGACAGACTACCATATGCTGTGGACTATAGAGTTCACCGGTATATAAGCCGCACCCACAACAATTACAAAGAAAAACATATGTTTCCATATATTAGCCGCAGCCGACTATAAGCCGCAGATATAGATAGACTACCGTATTTTCCGTACTACAGAACGCACCAGTATATAAGCCACACCCACAACATTTTGGAAGAAAAACATATGTTTTCATTAGGGCTGCAACTAACGATTAATTTTATAATCGATTAATATGTCGATTATTACTTCGATTTAGGGCTGCAACAACTAATCGATTAAAATTGATTATTAAAATAGTTGCCGATTAATTTAGTCATCGATTCGTTGGATCTATGCTATGCGCAGAGTTTTTTTTTAATTTTTTTAAAATTTTTTATTTTTTTATTTTTTTAAATAAACCTTTATTTATAAACTGCAACATGTACAAACAGCTGAGAAACAATAATCAAAATAAGTATGGTGCCAGTATGCTGTATGTTTTCAATAAAATACTGGATAGGATTGAAATGTAGTTTGACTCTTTTATCCGATTATTAATCGATTAATCGAAGTAATAATCGACATATTAATCTATTGTAAAATTAATCGTTAGTTGCAGCCCTACTTCGATTAATAATCGGATAAAAGAGACAAACTACAATTATATCATTTCCAGTATTTTATTGAAAAAAAAACAGCATACTTGCACCATAATAATTTTTTCTCAGCTGTTTGTACATGTTGCAGTTTATAAATAAAGGTTTATAAAAAAAATAAAAAAATTTTTTTAAATTAAATAAATAAATACATTTTAAAAAAATAAATAAAAAAATTGCCTCTGAGCATGCGCATAGCATAGATCCAACAAATCGATGACAAAATTAATCGCCAACTATTTTTATAATCGATTTTAATCGATTAGTTGTTGCAGCCCTAGTTTGCAAATATTAGTCGCATCCGACTATAAGCCACAGATATAGACTACCGTATTTTCCCGGACTATAGAGCGCACCGGCATATAAGCCACACCCACAACATTTTCGAATAAAAACCTATGTTTCCATTTATTAGTCGCATAAGCCGCAGATATATATGGTGTGAAATGGGTTAATGGGTTTATATATATCCAAATTTTACGGACTACAAGCCACACCCACAACATTTTCGAAGAAAAACCTATGTTTCCATATATTAGTCGCATCCATTTTCCAGACTATAGAGCGCACCGGTATGTAAGCCACACCCACAACATTTTCGAAGAAAAACATATGTTTGCATATATTAGTCGCATCCGACTATAAGTCACAGATAAAGATAGACTACCGTATTTTACGGACTATAGAGCGCACTGGTATGTATGCCACACCCACAACATTTTGGAAGAAAAACATATGTTTCCATATATTAGTCGCAGCCACAGATATAGTGAGACTACCCAAAATGTCCGGACTGTAGAGCGCACAGATATATAATAACACCCACAACATTTTTTGAGAAAAACATATGTTTCCATATATTAGTCGCAGCCGACTATAAGCCGCAGATATAGATGGACTACCGTATTTTCCGTACTACAGAACGCACCAGTATATAAGCCACACCCACAACATTTTGGAAGAAAAACATGTTTTCATTAGGGCTGCAACTAATGATCGATTTTATAATCGATTAATCTGTCGATTATTACTTCGATTAATCAATTAATAATCGGATAAAAGAGACAAACTACATTTCTATCCTTTCCAGTATTTTATTGAGGGAAAAAAACAGCATACTTGCACCATTCTTATTTTTTCTCAGCTGTTTGTACATGTTGCAGTTTATAAATAAAGGTTTATAAAAAAATGTATTTAAAATTTAAAATAAATAAATAAATACATTTAAAAAAAAAAAATTAAAAATTGCCTCTGAGCATGCGCATAGCATAGATCCAGCAAATCGATGACTAAATTAATCGCCAACTATTTTTATAATCGATTTTAATCGATTAGTTGTTGCAGCCCTAGTTTGCAAATATTAGTCACATCCGACTATAAGCCACATATATAGACTACCGTATTTTCCCGGACTATAGAGCGCACCGGCATATAAGCCACACCCACAACATTTTCGAAGAAAAACATATGTTTGCATATATTATTCGCATCCGACTATAAGCCGCAGATATAGATAGACTACAGTATTTTCCGGACTATAGAGCACACTGGTATATAAGCCGCACCCACAACATTTTCGAAGAAAAACGTATGTTTGCATATATTAGTCGCATCCGACTATAAGTCACAGATAAAGATAGACTACCGTATTTTACGGACTATAGAGCGCACTGGTATGTAAGCCACACCCACAACATTTTGGAAGAAAAACATATGTTTCCATATATTAGTCGCAGCCACAGATATAGTGAGACTACCCAAATGTTCCGGACTGTAGAGCGCACTGATATATAATAACACCCACAACATTTTTTGAGAAAAACATATGTTTCCATATATTAGTCGCAGCCGATAAGCCGCAGATATAGATAGACTACCGTATTTTCTGGACTACAGAGGGCACCAGTATATAAGCCACACCCACAAAATGTTGGAAGAAAAACATATGTTTCCATGTATTAGTCGCATCCGACAATAAGCCGCAGATACAGACTACCGTATTTTCCGGACGGTAGAATGCACAGGTATATAAGCCATACCCACAACATTTTTGAAAAAAAACATATGTTTCCATATATTAGTCGAATCCGACGAAAAAGCCACAGATATAGATTGACTACCGTATTTTCCGGACTATAGAGCACACCGGTATGTAAACCACACCCACAACATTTACGAAGAAAAACATATGTTTGCATATATTAGCCGCACCTGACTATAAGCCGCAGATATAGATAGACTACCGTATTTTCCGGACTATAGAGCACACCGGTATGTAAACCACACCCACAACATTGTCGAAGAAAAACATATGTTTGCATATATTAGCCGCACCCGACTATAAGCCGCAGATATAGATAGACTACCGTATTTTCCGGACTATAGAGCACACCGGTATGTAAACCACACCCACAACATTGTCGAAGAAAAACATATGTTTGCATATATTAGCCGCACCCGACTATAAGCCGCAGATATAGATAGACTACCGTATTTTCCGGACTATAGAGCACACCGGTATGTAAACCACACCCACAACATTGTCGAAGAAAAACATATGTTTGCATATATTAGCCGCACCCGACTATAAGCCGCAGATATAGATAGACTACCGTATTTTCCGGACTATAGAGCACACCGGTATGTAAACCACACCCACAACATTTAGGAAGAAAAACATATGTTTGCATATATTAGCCGCACCCGACTATAAGCCGCAGATATAGATAGACTACCGTATTTTCCGGACTAGAGAGCGCACTGGTATGTAAGCCACAACCAAAACATTTACGAAGAAAAACATATGTTTGCATATATTAGCCGCACCCGACTATAAGCCGCAGATATAGATAGACTACCGTATTTTCCGGACTATAGAGCACACCGGTATGTAAACCACACCTACAACATTTAGGAAGAAAAACATATGTTTGCATATATTAGCCGCACCCGACTATAAGCCGCAGATATAGATAGACTACCGTATTTTCCGGACTATAGAGCACACCGGTATATAAGCCACACCCACAACATTTAGGAAGAAAAAGATATGTTTGCATATATTAGCCTCACCCGACTATAAGCTGCAGATATATACGGTGTGAAATGGGTTGTGTATACAGAAAGATGTTGTAAATGTTTATATTTCATAATCTAACATTGATTGAAATGAATTCCAATGCAAAGTTGAAAGAAGTGTTGGCTAGGAACATGTATGTGTGGATGCTAAGGTGTTAGCATTAGCTTGAGGACAGCACCATCATTCTTACATTCTGAGGACGTCGACGTCTTTAAAATAAACGCCTGCTTTTCAATCTAAACATGCCGAGGACCTGCAAGACTTCCTGTTTGGTCTGGTGGTCCTGAGGCCTTCAATAAACAGCAGCTGATGGATGGTCTTTGTGGTCCAGTGTCCCAGGTCTGAAGTGGTCTGCAGTGATGTGGTCTGGGTCCTGCCTGGAAGTCAGATGGAAGAACCAGTGGGATTGTGGGTAGTCTCCAGATGGGCGGGGGAGGGGGGGCTGGTGGCCCAGGGTGGTCTCTGCTCCCGGGGTCCTCCATCTCTGCTCATCCAGGCGTGAGTCTGCTCTGCCAATTAAAGACACGCCCATGGTCTAGCCAGCAGCTTCCTGCCAGTCCAAGTCATTTCATCTTCTTCTTCTTCGTCTTCTTCTTCTTCTTCTTCTTCTTCTTCTTCTTCTTCTTCTTCTTCTTCTTCTTCTTCTTCTTCTTCTTCTTCTCTTCTTCCTCATCTTGCCCTTATTCCCTTACTTCTTCTTCTTCTTCTTCTTCTTCTTCCTAATGTTCCCCTTATTCCCTGTCTTGCTCGTATTCCTCTTTTTCTTCTTCTTCTTCTTCTTTCCCTTCCCCTTCTTTCACTTATTCCTCTTCCTCTTTTTTCTTCCCATGTCCCCCCTTCTTCTGCTTCCTCGTCTTCCTCCTCTTCTTGTTGTTCTCTTTCTTCTCTTTCTCCTTTTCTTTCTTCTTCTTCTTCCCCAGTTCCCCTTCTGCCACTTCTTCTTCTTCTTCTTCCTCTTGCCCTTATTCCCTTTCTTGGTCTTTGTCTTCTTGCTCTTGTTGTTCTTCTTCTTAATCTTCTTGGTCTTCTTCTTCTTCATCTTTTTTGTCTCCTTCTTCTTCTTCTTCTTCTTCTTCTTCTTCTTCTTCTTCTTCTTCTTCTTCTTCTTCTTCTTCTTATTATTATTATTATTCCTCTTGTTTGTATTCCTCTTGTTGTTATTCTCTTTCTTCTTGTTCTTCTTGTTCTTCTTTTTCTTTGTCTTCTTATTTTTCTTACTTTTCTTCCTCTTGTTCTTATTCTTCTTCTTGTTCTTGTTCCTCAACTTTTTCTGCGTGTTCTTCTTGTTCTTATTCCTCTTTTTCTTATTTTTCATATTATTGTTTTCGTGTTCTTGTTCTTCTTCTTCCTTTTTCTTCCTTTTCCTATTTTTCTGCTTCATCTTCCTCTTGTTTTTCTTTCTTTTTTCTTTCTCTTCTTCCCCTTTCCTCTTTTTCCTCTTACGTCTTTTTCTTCGTCTTCTTCATTGTCTTTGTCTTCTTTCTCGTCTTCTTCCTTTTCTTTTTCCTCTTTTCTCGTTGTCTTCCTTGTCTTCTTGCTGTTAGTCTTCTTACTCTTGCTCACCTTGTTCTTCCCCATCTTCTTCCTCTTCTTGTTCCTCTTCTTTTTTGTCTTCTTCTTCGTCTTTTTCCTTTTCTTCTTCCTCGTCTTCTTCCTTTTGATCTTCTTCTTCTTCCCTGTCTTTCTTTTCCTCTTCCTGTTCTTCTTTTTCATCTTCTTCTTCCTGTTCCTCTTCATTGTAACGACCTGGTCGCATCGTGGTGCGAGGTGTTCTCCCAAGGATGCAGACGGCTCGGACACAGCTTGCAGGTAGGAAAATGATTTATTTCCACAAATAAATCAGACAGAAACAAACAAAAACGACTAGCGTGGGAGCTAGCAAGCAAAATAATATAGCATGAGAGCTAGCAGGAAGCAAAGTGGTCGTCAGCTGTTGCATGAGAACAAACTAGGAAGCCAGGCCGAGTGCTGCCCGGGCGAAGACTAAATAGCCCTCTGATTAGCGCTCGGGCAACAGGTGCGCGTCCAGAAACGCTAACCAGAGGCAGGTGAGCAAAATCTGCCGTCATGGCAACAGAAACAAAACACACGTGACACTAAACTATAACCAAACTGTGATCCGAGCAGCGGATCCTAACAGTAACTATTGCTTTTTTTTTGGGGGGTTCCAGTTGTTTTTTTTGTTTTCAAGGGACATCTGGAATCTGTCCTTTTAGGGGGGGGGTACTGTTAGGATCCGCTGCTCGGATCACAGTTTGGTTATAGTTTAGTGTCACGTGTGTTTTGTTTCTGTTGCCATGACGGCAGATTTTGCTCACCTGCCTCTGGTTAGCGTTTCTGGACGCGCACCTGTTGCCCGAGCGCTAATCAGAGGGCTATTTAGTCTTCGCCCGGGCAGCACTCTGCCCGGCTTCCTAGTTTGTTCTCATGCAACAGCTGACGACCACTTTGCTTCCTGCTAGCTCTCATGCTAGATTATTTTGCTTGCTAGCTCCCATGCTAGTCGTTTTTGTTTTTCTCTTGTCTGATTTAGTTCTAAAATAAATCATTTTCCTACCTGCAAGCTGTGTCCCAGCCCGTCTGCATCCTTGGGAGAACACCACCGCACCTCGATGCGACCCGGTCGTTACATTCATCCTGTCATACTTCCTATTCTTGTTCTTTTTTCTTTCTCCTCACTGTTGTTCTTTTTTTTCTCATCCTCTTCCTTTTTTTAAATATTATTTTTCTTCCTCTTCCTCTTGTTCTTGTGTTTCTTCTTCCTCTTTCTCTTTTTCTTTCTCATCCTCTTCCTTTTTTAAATTCTTCTTTTTCCTTTTCTTTGTTCTCTTCTTCCTCCTTCCTCTTCCGTCTTTGTCCTTGCCTTCTTCTTCCTTGTCTTCCTTCTTCCTGTTTCCTTTTCTTCTTCTTCATCTTCTTCTTCTTCCTGGTCTTATTTCTGGTCTTTTTCTGGTCTTCTTCCTCGTCTTGCTCCTCGTTTCTTTGCTTTTGCTTTTCTTTCTCCTCACTGTTGATGTTCTTCATCTTACTTTTCAGATTCTTTTTCATCCTCTTCCTCTTGTTCTTGTGTTTCTTCTTCCTCTTTCTCTTTTTCTTTTTCTTTCTCATCCTCTTCCTTTTTTAAAGTCTTCATTTTCCTTTTCTTTGTTCTCTTCTTCCTCCTTCCTCTTCCGTCTTTGTCTTTGCCTTCTTCTTCCTCGTCTTCCTTCTTCCTTTTTCCTTTTCTTCTTCCTCGTTTTCTTCTTCTTCCTGGTCTTATTTCTGGTCTTTTTCTGGTCTTCTTCCTCGTCTTGCTCCTCGTTTCTTTGCTTTTGCTTTTCTTTCTCTTTGTCCTCTTGCTTTTCTTCCTCTTGCTCATCCTCTTCGTCTTTGTATTCTTCTTCATATTCCTCATCTTCCTCCTCCTCCTCCTCCTCCTTCATGCTGTGACTGACCGAACCCAACGTACGACGTCCAGGAGTTAATTCTGTATTAGGTTTACGCGATATAAACGATAAGCCATATAAGTAAGGTATAAGTATCACTATCACTGGAGGACAAGGATTAGTTAGCATGCTACACTACACGTTAGCGTACAAAGTGTAATAAAAGAGCACACATGTGAACATGTTGACACTTTTAGCACAAAGCTGCCATCCAGGTTGCTTGTTTCTTCAAACTTCTAAGGAGTCAAAAATCAATGTTTAAAGATTCCAATCATTTCACATCAAATGTTTCACTTTGAGATATGTTTTGGAAAATAACTTGCATACTTTCTTTGTTTGCTGTATCAAAAGACCAAGGTTTACTTTGATAAAGAGCATAAAAACATGAATAGAAATGTAATAAATATATAATTGTTGATGTAGCGGTTCAAGCTTTGAAAGTAAAGAAACAGAAATAAGTCGTGATTTATTCCCAACACTATTTAGAAACTAAGATATATTTATTTGTTTAAACCTGCCAAAACATATTAATCAGTCAAAATCAGTGATTCATGGACATAATATTTCACTTTGTAGGGGGAAATATTGCATATTTTCTATTTGTGTCATAAAACAATGTTTCTCTTATGTGAGACTGCCATCATACTGCAGTCTACACATATCTCTTGTGTGTGACTGCCATCATATTGCAGTCTACACATATCTCTTGTGTGTGACTGCCATCATATTGCAGTCTACACATATCTCTTGTGTGAGACTGACATCATATTGCAGTCTACACGTATCTCTTGTGTGTGACTGCCATCATATTGCAGTCTACACATATATCTTATGTGTGACTGCCATCATATTGCAGTCTACAAATATCTCTTGTGTGTGACTGACATCATATTGCAGTCTACACGTATCTCTTATGTGTGACTGCCATCATATTGCAGTCTACACATATCTCTTGTGTGACTGCCATCATATTGCAGTCTACACATATCTCTTATGTGTGGCTGCCCTCATATTGCAGTCTACACATATCTCTTATGTGTGGCTGCCCTCATATTGCAGTCTACACGTATCTCTTATGTGTGACTGCCATCATATTGCAGTCTACACATATCTCTTATGTGTGACTGCCATCATATTGCAGTCTACACGTATCTCTAATGTGAGACTGCCATCATATTGCAGTCTACACATATCTCTTATGTGTGACTGCCATCATATTGCAGTTTATACGTATCTCTTATGTGTGACTGCCATCATATTGCAGTCTACACATATATATTATGTGTGACTGCCATCATATTGCAGTCTACACATATATATTATGTGTGACTGCCATCATATTGCAGTCTACACATATATATTATGTGTGACTGCCATCATATTGCAGTCTACATGTACATTATCTCTTATGTGTGACTGCCATCATATTGCAGTCTACACATATCTCTTATGTGAGACTGCCATCATATTGCAGTCTACACGTATCTCTTGTGTGTGACTGCCATCATATTGTAGTCTACACGTATATCTTATGTGTGGCTGCCATCATATTGCAGTCTACACATATCTCTTGTGTGTGACTGCCATCATATTGCAGTCTACACGTAAATATTATGTGTGACTGCCATCATATTGCAGTCTACACATATATATTATGTGTGACTGCCATCATATTGCAGTCTACATGTACATTATCTCTTATGTGTGACTGCCATCATATTGCAGTCTACACATATCTCTTATGTGTGACTGCCATCATATTGCAGTCTACACATATATATTATGTGTGACTGCCATCATATTGCAGTCTACATGTACATTATCTCTTATGTGTGACTGCCATCATATTGCAGTCTACACATATCTCTTATGTGAGACTGCCATCATATTGCAGTCTACACGTATCTCTTGTGTGTGACTGCCATCATATTGTAGTCTACACGTATATCTTATGTGTGGCTGCCATCATATTGCAGTCTACATGTACCTCTTATGTGTGACTGCCATCATATTGCAGTCTACACGTATCTCTAATGTGAGACTGCCATCATATTGCAGTCTACACATATCTCTTATGTGTGACTGCCATCATATTGCAGTTTATACGTATCTCTTCTGTGTGACTGCTATCATATTGCAGTCTACACATATATCTTATGTGTGACTGCCATCATATTGCAGTCTACACATATATCTTTCATGTGAGACTGCCATCATATTGCAGTCTACACATATCTCTTATGTGAGACTGCCATCTACTGCTCAAATTAATAATTTCGCCATGTACCAAATAAAATGGCTTCGAGATCGGTAAGCACAACCATAATTATTCCGTACATTAGGTGCATCGGGTTATAAGGCGCACTTTCGAGTTTTGAGAAAATGAAAGTATTTTAAGTGCGCCTTATAGTCTGGAAAATACTGTATGTAGACCTGGGTGGTATTTTGTCCAGGTCTGGGGTATGGTACCAGTCACTGGATGCAACTCACTTCCTGTGTGGACCTCCAAGGTTTAGGCACTAAGGCCCAGACAAGAGTGTTCTAGCTCAGTATTTTGTCAACAATCCTGCCTAATCCAAAAGGCTCTCCGAGTCCTTCCACCTGGATTATAGTCTCACCGCCCCGAGGTCTTTGACCATGGCTGGCTTTGAGGAAATACCAGCAGATTATTCGGTACTATGTCAGCGCCGGGGTGGAACCAAGGCGGGGGTCGTTAGCAGCGTCCACCGTCTGCTTCTGGAACCTGGTCCCTTCCATAGGGGGAAGACAGATGTGAGGAACATGCCGGAAGTCCTGAAGGAGTCCGCAGGATGACTTTGTTTTTGGTCTTTGAAAGGAGCGCAGATGGAAATCTCGCAATAAAAAAAGGTCGTTTCATAACGAGACTACTGATTATTATTATTATTAACGTAAAAAAACGTCTAAAAGCGTCCGTGTCCTTCCGCCCGGCCTCTCGTCGGGACTATTTACTCCGCACTCCTCCCCTCCCCCCCCCCCCTCGCCGGCGCCGCAGGAGGCGGGCCTTGTCGCATCAAAGGAGCGCCATCTTTCCCCACCTACGGTAAGCTCGCCGCCATGTTTTTAATGAGAGTCCACGCTGCGTACACGTCGTGCGTTCGCTAATAAAGACGCTAAAAAATATATAACTTTTTTGGCACACCGCAGTCCATAAAGGCTGCAACGTGCACGCTATGTCATGTTTTGATCAGGTCTTGTTCAAGGAGCCGAACCTCGGTCTTGTACAGTTAGGGAAGGGATTCATTCATGGCGGTTTACCTGACACGTGAAACGTGACACATTGAAATGTGGCAATATCAACTTTGTCGGTTGCTATGCGGAGTGGGCTCCTTTCCGTCGTTTTCAGCAGAGTGCAATGCGAAAGGATCAGCCCGCCCCTCTTCCTCTCACGCGAGATCGCCAGAATTTTGCGTTTAAAATGACATTGGTAGTGTTTTTGTTTTTTTATTACAGTAATGCACTGTAAAAAAAACAAATAAAATAAAAAATAAAAATAAAAATTCTGTGAAAAAAGCAGCTCAGTCGCCAAAATATTACCATAAAAAAAAATAAAAAATAGAGTGATACTGTTTTCCCATTTACGGTAATGCACTGTAAAAAACATTAAACGCCAATTTTGCGGTACAAAAAAGTAACAGCTCAGTTGCCAGAATTTTGCGTAAAAAATAATGGTGGTACTGTTTTTTTTTTAATTTACACTAATGCTTTGTAAAAAATAAAATCACCACAGATTTTTAATTTTATTTTAAATTTTTTTATTTTTATTGTAAAAATAATTTATTTACAGTAATGCACTGTACAAAGTTGGAACATGGATTTTACGGTAAAAAAGGCAGTTGCCAGAATTTTGCGATAAAAATAAAAATGGTACTGTTCTTTAATTTACAGTAATGCACTGTAAAAAAATATATATATAAAGACCACATATTTTTGCTGTGAAAAATTGAAGCTCAGTCATGAAAATGTTACCGTGGAAAAAAAACAGTCATACTGTTTTTCCATTTACAGTAATGCACTGTAAAAAACATTGAACGCAGATTTTACAATAAAAAAGTAGCAGCTCAGTCGCCAGAATTCTGCAGTAAAAATAACGGTGGTACTGTTTTTTTTAATTTACAGTAATGCACTGTAAAAAAAAAAAAATTAAAAAAAAAAGACCACATTTTTTTCTGTGAAAAATTGAAGCTCAGTCACGAAAATTTTACTGTAAAAAAACAGTGATACTCTTTTTCCATTTACAGTAATGCACTGTAAAAACATTGAATGCATATTTACAGTAAAAAAAGTAGCAGCTCAGTCGGCAGAATTTTGCAGTAAAAATAACGGTGGTAATGATTTTTTAATTTACAGTAATGAACCGTAAAAAAAATAAATTAAAAAAAATGCAGATTTTTCTGTAAAGAAAACTGAAGCTCATTCACCAAAAATGTTTACCGTAAAAATAACAGTTGTACTGTTTTTTTTCATTTACAGTAATGAACTGTAAAAAGAAGACCACTTTTCTTTTTTCTGTGAAAAATTGGCTGCTCAGTCGCCAAAACCTTTACCGTTAAAATGACAGTGATACTGTTTTTCTATTTGCAGTAATGCACTGTACAAACAGGCAAGGCATATTTAAGTGTAAAGGAGAATAGCAGCTTCGTCGCCAAAATTTCACCAAAAAAAAAAAACAGTGGTACTGTTTTCCCATTTACAGTAATGCACTGCACAAACAGGGAATGTCGATTTTACGGTTAAAAAAAAGAAAAATAGCAGCTCTGTCGCCAGAATTTTGCGGTAAAAATAACAGTGGTACTGTTTTTTTTTAATTTAAAGTAATGCACTGTAAAAATAAGTAAATTTAAAAAAAATTCTGTGAAAAATTGAAGGTCGGTCACGAGAATTTTACCGTAAAAAAAACATTGATACTGTTTTTTCATGTAAATGCATTTTTTTACAGTAATGCACCGTAACAATTTGTTTTAAAAATGCAGATTTTTCTGTAAAGAAAACTGACGCTCAATCACCAAAAATGTTTACCGTAAAAATAACAATTGTACTGTTTTTTTTCATTTACAGTATTGAACTGTAAAAAGACCCCAGATTATTTTTTCCTGTAAAAAATTGGCTGCTCAGTCGTCAAAACCTTTACCGTAAAAATGACAGTGGTACTGTTTTTCTATTTACAGTAATGCACTGCACAAACAGGCAATGTCGATTTAACGGTAAAAAAATAGAAAAAAGTAGCAGCTCAGTCGACATAATTTTTTGCGGTAAAAATAGCAGTGGTACTGTTTTTTTTAATTTACAGTAATCCACTGTAAAAAAAATAAATAAATAAATAAAAAAAAGACCACATATATTTTCCTGTGAAAAATTGAAACTCAGTCACAAAAAATGTATTACCGTAAAAAAACAGTGATACTGTTTTTTCATTTACATGAATTTTTTGACAGTAATGCACTGTAAAAAAAAAAAAAAGAAATGAAAATTTTTCTGTAAAGAAAACTGACGCTCAGTCACCAAAAATGTTTACCGTAAAAATAACAAGTGTACAGTTTTTTTTTCATTTACAGTAATGAACTGTAAAAAGACCCCAGATTATTTTTTTTCTGTAAAAAATTGGCTGCTCAGTCACCAAAACCTTTACCGTAAAAATGACAGTGGTACTGTTTTTCTATTTACAGTAATGCACTGTAAAAACAGGGAATGACGATATTACGGTAAAAAAATAGAAAAAAGTAGCAGCTCAGTCGACATAATTGTTTGCGGTAAAAATAGCAGTGGTACTGTTTTTTTTTAATTTACAGTAATCCACTGTAAAAAAAAGAATTAAAAAAAAAGACCACATATATTTTCCTGTGAAAAATTGAAACTCAGTCACGAAAATGTATTACCGTAAAAAAACAGTGATACTGTTTTTTCATTTACATGCATTTTTTGACAGTAATGCACTGTAAAAAAAAAAAAAAAAAAAAAGACGATTTTTCTGTAAATAAAACTGACGCTCAGTCACCAAAAATGTTTACCGTAAAAATAACAATTGTACTGTTTTTTTTTCATTTACAGTAATGAACTGTAAAAAGACCCCAGATTATTTTTTCCTGTAAAAAATTGGCTGCTCAGTCGTCAAAACCTTTACCGTAAAAATGACAGAGGTACTGTTTTTCTATTTACAGTAATGCACTGCACAAACAGGGGATGTCGATTTTACGGTAAAAAAAATTTAAAAGTAGCAGCTCAGTCGACATAATTTTTTGCGGTAAAAATAGCAGTGGTACTGTTTTTTTTTTTTAATTTACAGTAATCCACTGTAAAAAAAAAGAAAAAAAAAAAAGACCACATATATTTTCCTGTGAAAAATTGAAACTCAGTCACGAAAATGTTACCGTAAAAAAACAGTGATACTGTTTTTTCATTTACATGAATTTTTTGACAGTAATGCACTGTAAAAAAAAAGAAAGAAATGAAGATTTTTCTGTAAATAAAACTGATGCTCAGTCACCCAAAACCTTTACCGTAAAAATAACAATTGTACAGTTTTTCTATTTACAGTAATGCACTGCACAAATAGGGAATGTCAATTTTACGGTAAAAAAATAGAAAAAAGTAGCAGCTCAGTTGACATAATTTTTTGCGGTAAAAATAGCAGTGGTACTGTTTTTTTTTTAATTTACAGTAATCCACTGTAAAAAAAAAAACACCCCATATATTTTCCTGTGAAAAATTGAAACTCAGTCACGAAAATGTTACCGTAAAAAAACAGTGATACTGTTTTTTTCATTTACATGAATTTTTTGACAGTAATGCACTGTAAAAAAAAAAAAAAAGAAATTAAGATTTTTCTGTAAATAAAACTGACGCTCAGTCACCAAAAATGTTTACTGTAAAAATAACAATTGTACTGTTTTTTCATTTACAGTAATGAACTGTAAAAAGACCCCAGATTATTTTTTCCTGTAAAAAATTGGCTGCTCAGTCGTCAAAACCTTTACCGTAAAAATGACAGTGGTACTGTTTTTCTATTTACAGTAATGCACTGCACAAACAGGGAATGTCGATTTTACAGTAAAAAAATAGAAAAAAGTAGCAGCTCAGTCGACATAATTTTTTGCGGTAAAAATAGCAGTGGTACTGTTTTTTTTAATTTACAGTAATCCACTGTAAAAAAAAAAAAAAAAAAAAAAAGACATATTTTCCTGTGAAAAATTGAAACTCAGTCACGAAAATGTTACCGTAAAAAAACAGTGATACTGTTTTTTCATTTAAATGAATTTTTTGACCGTAATGCACTGTAAAAATGTTTTTTAAAAATGAAGATTTTTCTGTAAATAAAACTGACGCTTCACCAAAAATGTTTACCGTAAAAATAACAATTTTAGTGTTTTTTTTCATTTACAGTAATGAACTGTAAAAAGACCCCAGATTATTTTTTCCTGTAAAAAATTGGCTGCTCAGTCGTCAAAACCTTTACCGTAAAAATGACAGTGGTACTGTTTTTCTATTTACAGTAATGCACTGTACAAACAGGGAATGTCGGTTTTACGGTAAAAAACAAAACAAAAGTAGCAGCTCTGTCGACAACATTTTTGGCAGTGGTACTGTTTTTTCAATTTACAGTAATGCACTGTGAAAACAGGCAATGTAGAAAAAGTAGCATGTTTTTCATTCATCACAGGAGCCCCTCCCCATCTGGTGCACCATGCAGGGGGTGGATTACAGCGTGCCAGGGCCGTGACCCGCCGGCTCGCTCCAACAGCTCAACTCCATCGATCCGCCTCGGCGCTCGATGCGTCGCAGCAGACAGCGTGCGGTCGCTGGCGCTCGGCGTGAGTGAGCCTCGTCGATATTACCCAGGTCTGCCTGGTGACCAGATGTAGTCCACTGACCATAATACCACACCAAAGCAAGCCTCGCTTGATCAATCCATCAATATATATATATATATATATATATATATATATATATATATATATATATATATATATATATATATATATATATATATATATATATATATATATATATATATTCAAATATCCATTCATTCATTCATTCATTGATATTTCATCCCGGAGAAGAAGCATTTATTGCCTCGGATGAAGATTTGATGAATTAAACAGAGTCGCCCTCCGCACGCTTTGGCGTTGTGCGCGCCCAAGGCACGGTTAGCGTGACATCAGAACCGGAACCTTCCAAACCGTGGCAACAGCTGCTCGGCTGCGAGATGACAGCGACTTCTGACAAGAGGAGGAGATCCACGGGAGCCCCGCCATTTGCCACCTCCTGAGGCGGCTGTGTGATGTCGCCTCCCCTCATCCATAAACCAATATGTGCTCCACTTTAGGGGGGGGGGGGGTTCCTCGGGGGAGCAGATCACATGACAAGACGACGCGACGTCTTCAGATGCGCTCTCCCGAGGAACGTCTTCACTTAGCACTTGTGAAAGCGGCTGGCGCTCCCACGCGCCGCACCCGGAGGAGCCTTAAGCACAACATTCCACTCCACTTTTTAGTCGAAACACGCAGAGAGGAGACCGACGTCTGTCAAGTCGAGAATCCAGCTAATATTTATACACACATTTGTGTTCACTTTAAGAACATCCGTGAACTGTCCAGAGCAATCTATAGCGGGATGAGAGATTATCATCACACTTCAACTACTCTAGCACGTAAACGCTGCCTCTTTGCCCGGTCAGCTTTGCACATGTAATATGTTTTTAATAGTTTCAACCTGGATTATTAAATGTGAAATACATGTTAACTAGGAAGTAGATGTTTGTGTACTACATTACCCAGAAGGCTTAGCATCATAGACAGGAACAGGAAGTAGGTGCAAGTTGTTGTTCCCGCTTCGTCTACAAAGGAAACATTCGCACGGCGTTTAGAGGCAAATGTGATTGGCGAAGGTCTCACATAATTTTCAGTGTTTGGTTGAATTTAAATCGATTTTTTTTTTTTTTTTTTTTTTATCGATTAAGAAACGTTACAAACAATCGCAATTAATTAAAAACTTTATTTTTTTTTTGACACCTGTATGTTATAATCATCTTCTTTTTACATGGTATATTTAAAAAAATAAAAAAATAAATAAATGTTGTAAGCCCCGCCCACAGGCACCCACCCCTCATTAGTTTGAAACTGTAAAAAGTTTCATCATAAGAAACCTTTGAAACGCACAAAAATGATAAAAGTGTGCAAACAAATACATTTTGGCATCGGTTCAAAAAAATATCCACCAAAAATATTGTAATTTGTCAATATGTGTAACTATTTGTTTCAATGCCAATACAATTTGTTTCTACAATGTAATTTCAAAAAATATATATATATATATATTTTTATCGATTAAGAATCGTTACAAATACGAATCGCAATTTATTCGAAAATCAAATTTTTTGACACCCCTAGTTATCATAATCAGCTTCTTTTTACATGGTTTATTTAAAAAAAAAAAAAAAAAAAAAATTGTGGTAAGCCCCGCCCACAGGCACCCACCCCCTCATTAGTTTGAAACCGGAAAAAATAATCGAAACCGGAAAAAAGAGAAGCGAATGTGGGGGGCAAAAAAAAAAAAAAAAGGTTGATCATAAGAAACCTTTGAAACGCACAAAAACGATAAAAGTGTGCAAATAAATTAATTTTGGCATCGGTTCAAAAACATATTGTAGTTTTTCAATATTTGTATCTATTTGTTTCAATGCCAATACAATTTTTTTGTACAATGTAATTTGTTTTAATCTATTTTTTATTTTTGTTTTTATCGATTAAGAATCGTTACACATAAGATTTGCAATTAATTCGAAAATCAAATTTTTTGACACCCATAGTTATCATAATCAGCTTCTTTTTACATGGTATATTTAAAAAAATTATTAAAAAAAAGATTGTAAGCCCCGCCCACAATTTTTTTTCTACAATTAAATTTTTTTTAAATCTATTTATTTTTTTCGATTAAGAATCGTTACACATAAGAATCGCAATTAATTCGAAAATCAATTTTTTCGACACCCATAGTTATCATAATCAGCTTCTTTTTACATGGTATATTTTAAAAAAGTATTAAAAAAAAGGTTGTAAGCCCCGCCCACAATTTTTTTTCTACAATGTAATTTTTTTTAAATCTATTTATTTTTTTTATTTTTTTCGATTAAGAATCGTTACACATAAGATTTGCAATTAATTCGAAAATCAAATTTTTTTGACACCCATAGTTATCATAATCAGCTTCTTTTTACATGGTATATTTAAAAAAAAAATTAAAAAAAAGCTTGTAAGCCCCGCCCACAATTTTTTTTCTACAATTAAATTAAAAAAAAATCTATTTATTTGTTTTATTTTTTTCGATTAAGAATCGTTACACATAAGAATCGCAATTAATTCGAAAATCAAATTTTTTGACACCCATAGTTATCATAATCAGCTTCTTTTTACATGGTATATTTAAAAAATGTATTAAAAAAAAGGTTGTAAACCCCGCCCACAATTTTTTGTCTACAATGTAATTTTTAAAAAATCTATTTATTTTTTTTAATTTTTTTCGATTACGAATCGTTACACATAAGAATCGCAATTAATTAGAAAATCTAATTTTTTGACACCCATAGTTATCATAATCAGCTTCTTTTTACATGGTATATTTAAAAAATTGATTAAAAAAAAAGGTTGTAAGCCCCGCCCACAATTTTTTTCTACAATGTAATTTTTTTAAAATCTATTTTTTTTTTCGGTTAAGAATCGTTACACAAAAAAATCGCAATTAATTCGAAAATCAAATTTTTTGACACCCCTACAATCAGCATATTTTTAAATGTTACATAAAAAAATATATGTATAATGAAATAAAGCAAACGTAATAACACACACAAAAGTACCGATAGTTGAGTACCGGTATCGATTCCCTGGTAACCCGTAATTCCGTGTTTTACCTCCAACCCCAAGTCCAGTAAAACTGCCTCCGTGTAAATATGTTGTAAGCCCCGCCCACAGGCACCCACCCGTCATGCTAAAACACCACCATTAGTTTGAAACTGTAAAAAAGAAGCGAAACCGGAAAAACAAAAAAGAAACGAATCCGGGAAAAAGAGAAGCAAATGTGGGCAAAGAAAAAAAATCGATCATAAGACACCTTTGAAATGCACAAAAACGATAAAAGTGTGCAAACAAATGAATTTTGGCATCGGAAACATGTTACGATTCCAAAAAACATCCACCAAAAATATTTTAATTTCTTAATAATTGTATTTATTTCTTTCAATGCAATACCACTTTTTTCTACAATTTTTCCGATTCCAGATCTTACTGTCAGTGTTTTGTTGTCAGGTTCAAACACCAAACTATCTATTACACAAGACAAGAAGAAGGAATCAAGCAGACAGAGTTGAATTGTACTCATGAGGAGAGACGTATTGGGCTGTTCACGCAGTTACAGTTTCCCCCTACGCTCTAAGGTACAGCCCCACGTGTTCCTCTATTCATTCGGGAGGTCCCTAGTCAACATCACTGATCACCGGTAGCCACAATACGTGATTATTCTGAATGGAAATGTGCTGACACTCGCAAAGCAAGATTACCCGTTGTGTGCCTTTGCACGGATAGAAAAGCACAACTTCAGCACAATTGATAATAACTATAGCAACGGCCTTTAAGCATAAGAAATGTGTGATAACTTATACATAATTATTCTAACATTTGTCTCCACGTATTTCCACCTGCCATTGTTATGTTGGACTAGTTCTACTTGATCCAACCTTTGCTAAAGTTCCCCGCCACAAAGTAATAAAATCCATTTCGGCCAATACTCAAGGCGCCAATAAGTGATAATGTTAAATCGGGTCAACCCCATTAAAAACCCACGGCCGCTTAACTTTGAAGGGAATATTCACTTCCCTCGTTCTGACATCGATACCCAACCCGGCCGTCTGTCGCCAGGACATCTGCATCACGCCGAGTAATGAGCCATCCCAGGAATTAATGGTCCTCTTCCACTGTCGTGTCTGGCGTGAGTTCTATCCGGGCCCTCGAGCGCCGGCGTGGAGCGCTACCTTTCAATTAGCGACTCCCGGCGACACCTGCTGATTGGACGGACGCCGAGCGCTGAGGCGCAAATGAAAAGGGGCGGAGATTGTAACTGGAGAAAACGATCGCCGCGACCAAGTTCATTCATCTCACTCGTTCTATTGTCGAACTAAGTGACATTCATTCATTAGAACACCGCAAATATAGAAAGGCATGTTTTTACACTGGAGTTCAGGGTGCGCATCGTGCATTCATGTATCATCATCCAAATATCACAATTAAAATATAAACAAAACCCCTATCAAGATGACACCAGAGCCGAAATCAAGGTAACATAACTACAACTTTAACCAATGTGAACGCAGTATATTTAAACATAAAATGAAAAAGAACAAACACAGCAAATATAGAAACACATGTTTTTACAATGGAGTTCAGGGTGTGCATCGTGCATTCAACCAATTGCAAGTGCTGCATCAAACTTTAACTACAAAGACGATGGTCAAGTTGACTTAAGTCTTTGCATCTTACTTTTTGTTATGTTATCCGTTGAGTGGATCATTTACAATGAAAGAAGGTATTTTGTGTCGATACAGCATCAGTCTGCCGCCATCTGCTTCCAGCCAAAACAGGAGCGGCTGATTGGAGTAACGGCAGTTCCTGTTTAATTGACATTTTCCTGTCGACAGTTCACCATTAAAAAAGCAATCAAGTGTTTCCTCAAACCGCCGCATTGGTGAAATCTGTAACTGCCACAACACATTCATTTATCACCATTCAAATATTACAATTATGCTATAAACAAAACAATTGTCAAAATGACACCAGAGCCGAAATCAAGACAACATAACTACAAACTTAACCAATGTGAACATAGTATATTTAAACATCAAAGGAAAGAGAACAAACGCAGCAAATATAGAAACAAATGTTTTTACAATGGAGTTCAGGGTGTGCATCATGTATTCAACCACTTGCAAGCGCTGCATGGATTTTTAACTATAAAGACGATGGTCAAGTTGACTTAAGTCTTTGCATCTTACTTTTCGTTATTTTATCCGTTGAGTGGATACTTTTCAATGAAAGAAGGTATTGTGCGCCGATACAGCATCAGTCTGCCACCATCTGCTGCCAGCCAAAACAGGAGCAGCTGATTGGAGTAACGGCAGTTCCTGTTTAGGATCTCCATGTCAACAGTTCACCATTAAAAATGCAATCGAGTGTATCCTCAAACCGCCGCTTTGTTAAAATCCGCAACTGCCACAACACATTCATTTATCATCATCCAAATATTACAATTAAAATATAAGAAAAACAATTATCAAAATGGCACCAGAGCCAAAATCAAGGTAACACAACTACAAACTTAACCAATGTGAACGTAGTATATTTAAACATAAAAGGAAAGAGAACAAACGCAGCAAATATAGAAACACATGTTTTTACAATGGAGTTCAGGGTGCACATCATACATTCAACCAAATGCAAGCGCTACATGGAACTTTAGCTAAAAATGCGATGGCCAAGTTGACTTAAGTCTTTGCATCTTAAATTTCATTATTTTATCAGTGGATCATTTACAATGAAAGAAGGTATTGTGCGTCGATACAGCATCAGTCTGCCGCCATCTGCTGCCAGCCACAACAGGAGCAGCTGATTAGATGATGGATTGTCCAGGCAGCCATCTTTTTTTTTTGTAATCCTAAATCAATATTGACTTTGACAAGCAGGATCATTTCAGTTGAGTCATTTGGTTTCGGGAGTCGGACCCACCGCGCCCTGGGTTGGAATCCTGCGGAGTGTTGCCGAGCTCAAGCGGTCGTTACTCTAAAACGCATGCCGTTTATGAAAGCGTGACAAAGGAGTGTGTGTTCCACGTCCCTGCCGGGCTGTCGGTGAACCTTCTGCCGAAAACCCGCCTCTGGAATTCCCTTCCTTTTAGGGGCTACAGGTGGGCCCCTGGCTGTCCTGACGGTCCACACATGGCCCCCGCCAGTACAATAGCCGACGCTGCTCGCCTCCTCGCTCCCCGGCAGTGCAATAATAACACCACAGCGTCCGAGGGCAAGTGGGAAGCTGAGGGGCAGCAGCTGGAGGGCCAAACGAGGGCCATCCATCACCGCAAACTCGTTTAAGGGCCCGGTGCATATGGAGGCTCATCTGCGGCTCACGGAAATCACTTCCTGTTGATTTTTTTAAGGGCGTGCTATGCAGTGACCTCCAGGATGTTGTAGAGGTTTGCCGCTTAATTGGGATTCAACTTGTGTCTCGAGGAATTTGTCATCAATGTTTTACCGTATTTTTCCGACTATAAGGCGCACTTAAAATCCTTTCATTTTCTCAAAAATGGACAGTGCGCCTTATGAACCGGCGCGCCCAATGCATGGAATAATTCAGGTTGTGCGTACCGACCTCGAACCTATTTTATTTGGTACATGTGTGATGATAAGTGTGACCAGTAGATGGCAGACACACTGCAATGTGACGCCAGGGGAAGAAGACGGTGCGGACAACGGACATAGTTAACTCTGTTTATTTATACATATATGAAATATATAAACATATGAATAAAAATAAAGAAATAATATAATAAACAAGGGAAATTAAGTGTGACGGATCCAAAAGTGTATGGTGTGCGACTATGTGTGCGAATTAACTGTTGTGTGTTACCGATAGTGTTGAACGAGAGGCGCGGAATTCTAATAGGGGCGAGGCAGTCTGGTAGGTCCGTGAGCACAGGCAGGAAGTCGGGGGCGATGGCGAGGCGTCAAAAGTCCGTATCCAGTCAGGGAAGCAGAAGGAACACGGGGAGACGAGGCACACTTCTCGTGACGCGGGAACAGAGGTCTGCTGTTGGAAGGCGACAAGGAGGACACGAGCGGGGGGAATAAACACAGAGAGAGTATGCATAGAGCTTGATTACGAGTCCTTACTGTAGAGTGTCTGCCCTGAGATCGGTAGGTTGTGAGTTCAAACCCCGGCCGAGTCATACCAAAGACGATAAAAATGGGAGCCATTACCTCCCTGCTTTGCACTCAGCATCAAGGGTTGGAATTGGGGGTTAAATCACCAAAAATGATTCCCGGGCGCAGCCACCGCTGCTGCTCACTGCTGCCCTCACCTCCTAGGGGGTGATCAAGGGTGATGGGTCAAATGCAGATAATAATTTTGCCACACCGAGTGTGTGTGTGTGTGTGTGTGACAATCATTGGTACTTTAACTTAACGAAACGGGAAACTACGTTCTGGCCCAGGATGGCAGGTTGTGCTGGCTTATGAAGGCAGGTCTCATCATCAGCTTCAGGTGTGTTGATTGCCGGGTGATCAAGGGTGACGGGTCAAATGCAGAGAATCATTTCGCCACACCGAGTGTGTGTGTGTGTGTGTGTGTGTGTGTGTGACAATCATTGGTACTTTAACTTTAACTTAACAAAACGCGAAACTACGTTCTGGCCCAGGATGGCAGGTTGTGCTGGCTTATGAAGGCAGGTCTTATCATCAGCTTCAGGTGTGTTGATTGCCGGGTGATCAAGGGTGACGGGTCAAATGCAGAGAATCATTTCGCCACACCGAGTGTGTGTGTGTGTGTGTGTGTGTGTGTGTGTGTGTGTGTGTGACAATCATTGGTACTTTAACTTTAACTTAACAAAACGCGAAACTACGTTCTGGCCCAGGATGGCAGGTTGTGCTGGCTTATGAAGGCAGGTCTTATCATCAGCTTCAGGTGTGTTGATTGCCGGGTGATCAAGGGTGACGGGTCAAATGCAGAGAATCATTTCGCCACACCGAGTGTGTGTGTGTGTGACAATCATTGGTACTTTAACTTTAACTTAACAAAACGGGAAACTATGTTCTGGCTCAGGATGGCAGGTTGTGCTGGCTTATGAAGGCAGGTCTCATCATCAGCTTCAGGTGTGTTGATTGCCGGGTGATCAAGGGTGACGGGTCAAATGCAGAGAATCATTTCGCCACACCTAGTGTTTGTGTGTGACAATCATTGGTACTTTAACTTTAACTTAACAAAACGGGAAACTATGTTCTGGCTCAGGATGGCAGGTTGTGCTGGCTTATGAAGGCAGGTCTTATCATCAACTTCAGGTGTGTTGATTGCCGGGTGATCAAGGGTGACGGGTCAAATGCAGAGAATCATTTCGCCACACCTTGTGTTTGTGTGTGACAATCATTGGTACTTTAACTTTAACTTAACAAAACGGGAAACTACGTTCTGGCCCAGGATGGCAGGTTGTGCTGTTTTATGAAGGCAGGTCTCATCATCAGCTTCAGGTGTGTTGATAGCCGGGTGAT
Organism: Entelurus aequoreus; assembly: GCF_033978785.1. Lineage (NCBI taxonomy): Eukaryota > Metazoa > Chordata > Actinopteri > Syngnathiformes > Syngnathidae > Entelurus > Entelurus aequoreus. The sequence continues at coordinate 77,149,075 of NC_084738.1, read as the reverse complement.
CAAGGGTGACGGGTCAAATGCAGAGAATCATTTCGCCACACCGAGTGTGTGTGTGTGTGACAATCATTGGTACTTTAACTTTAACTTAACAAAACGGGAAACTACGTTCTGGCCCAGGATGGCAGGTTGTGCTGGCTTATGAAGGCAGGTCTCATCATCAGCTTCAGGTGTGTTGACTGCCGGGTGATCAAGGGTGACGGGTCAAATGCAGAGAATCATTTCGCCACACCGAGTGTGTGTGTGTGTGTGTGACAATCATTGGTACTTTAACTTTAACTTAACAAAACGGGAAACTACATTCTGGCCCAGGATGGCAGGTTGTGCTGGCTTATGAAGGCAGGTCTCATCATCAGCTTCAGGTGTGTTGATTGCCGGGTGATCAAGGGTGACGGGTCAAATGCAGAGAATCATTTCGCCACACCGAGTGTGTGTGTGTGTGTGACAATCATTGGTACTTTAACTTTAACTTAACAAAACGGGAAACTACGTTCTGGCTCAGGATGGCAGGTTGTGCTGGCTTATGAAGGCAGGTCTCATCATCAGCTTCAGGTGTGTTTATTGCCGCTGGGTGCGAAGCGTAGGAGAAAAGTAGCGGCTTAGAGTCAGACATTTGCAGTAAAAACAATTACAAGTAAGAATGAGTTAAAAAGTGAATATAAATGCTTTTTCTAGTCAGGTGTCCTATGTGCATGTGCAAAAAAAAAAAAGCCTCTCAAAGGGGAATTGGTTCTAATAATAATAAGATAATCATTTCGCCACACCGAGTGCGTGTGTGTGTGACAATCATTGGTACTTTAACTTTAACTTAACAAAACGGGAAACTATGTTCTGGCTCAGGATGGCAGGTTGTGCTGGCTTATGAAGGCAGGTCTCATCATCAGCTTCAGGTGTGTTGATTGCCGCAGGGTGCGAAGCGTAGGAGAAAAGTAGCGGCTTAGAGTCAGACATTTGCAGTAAAAACAATTACAAGTAAGAATGAGTTAAAAAGTGAATATAAATGCTTTTTCTAGTCAGGTGTCCTATGTGCATGTGCAAAAAAAAAAAGCCTCTCAAAGGGGAATTGGTTCTAATAATAATAAGAGAATAATTTTGCCACACCGAGTGTGTGTGTGTGTGACAATCATTGATACTTTAACTTTAACTTAACAAAACGGGAAACTACGTTCTGGCCCAGGATAGCAGGTTGTGCTATCCTGCGCATTTTGTATGAAAATAAAACCACTCATCAGCAGTGCGCCTTATGATGCGAAAAATACCGTGTGTGTGTTCATTCTAAGATTACCCTCAGAAAGTGTGGTGGGTTGGACAATGTTGCGGGGGATTTGTTGACTTTGCAGAAACTGCCGCGACCGCGAGGTCACAAATTCCTACAGGGACTGACTCGGGTCCTTTTGGTTAGATCTTCCCAAGGCAGAAGAATTCCAGCTCCTCGCCAACAGACAACTTCTTTTTCGGGCATCGTGGCATTGTTCTGCACTGTAATCATCTCCGCTCTGAGGTTTTGGACTTGCTGTTTTAAGGGTTCGCCCGGGTTCCAGGCCTCCATCCCACAGCCCACTCAAGAAAAAAAAAAGGGGGGGGGGGGTGCGCAGGCTCAACCCTGCTATTTCACGGCCATATATAGTCACGCTGCTCCACCGCGCCGCGTCGGCCCAGACTGCCTGTCTGGCTGCCGGGCTGGGTGTGGCCGCCGGGCGGGAGGATGGCGAAGCGGGTCGATCCGCCCGCGCTACGTTTTTTTCCAGCCTGAACCTAACGCGGGAAGACACGGGCGGTCGAACGCGGCCGCAGAGTCACGACTGGATCAGCGGCAGGATGTTGTGGCGTTAAGACGTCAGCCTGCTGAATATCAAGCAGTCTTACCTCAACTTCCCTCCTGCCTTTTTTTTTTTTTTTTTTTTTGGGCTCCTTTTACGACTGGCTGTTCAAGTACTCGCCTCGGAAATGTGCGTCGCTATAAAAAGACACGTTTGAAGCAAAATTCCACTACGAGGACCTTCTGTGTACGGGCTAATATTAGCTTGCTAGCTTAAATCCGACGCTGTTTTAGTCACGTCGTTTGCAAATAAGCTAGTATACGAGTTAGCAGCTACTCAACAGCTAAGCACACAATAGCCATATGCAATAATCATTGAACAATATAAAACCGCACGTTTGTGTCAAAAAACAATACATGCATATTGCTTGCACATACAAGGTATTCAAGGCACATTAGAAAGTATCCAGTAACAAACGTGTCCGCATCATTCAACTTACTGCGTCATGAGCTTAATTATAACCGAGGCCACCGAATTACAATCACCCCTCCACTTCAATTTGAAGAAAACACAATTGTGTTATCGGGTCACTGTGCTTCATGTGTGGCTCAGATGGTAGAGCGGCGGTTCCAGCAAACTTGAGGGTCTCTGGCTCAAATCTGTCACGGCGGTCGGTGTCCTCGGGCAAGAAACAAATTGAACAAATTGCCATTTCTAATAAAAAGTAGTGTTTAGTTCTAACTTACGTATGTCAGTAGTCTCGCTATGGAAGCGCTAAAAACTACCGGTGTAGTGAGTTTACATTATTCACCCAAGGAACTTTAGGGCGTTTTTTCACGGGACACATTTCCGGCGTTGTTGTTGCACGAGTGAGTTTTTGTCATGACTGCCACAAGTGGTGGAAAGGTGTATTGCAACTAGTATACGAGTTTGCAGCTACTCAACAGCCAAGTACACAATAGCGCACACCTAGCCATGTGCAATAATCATTGAACAATATAAAACCGCACTTTTGTGTCGAATAACAATACATGCATATTGCTTACACATACAAGGTATTCAAGGCACATTAGAAAGTATCCAGTAACAAACGTGTCCGCATCATTCAACTTACTGCGTCATGAGCTTAATTATAACCGAGGCCACCGAATTACAATCACCCCTCCACTTCAATTCAAAGAAAACACAATTGTGTTATCGGGTCACTGTGTTTCATGTGTGGCTCAGATGGTAGAGCGGCGGTTCCAGCAAACTTGAGGGTCTCTGGCTCAAATCTGTCACGGCGGTCGGTGCCCTCGGGCAAGAAACAAATTGAACAAATTGCCATTTCTAACACAAAGTAGTGTTTAGTTCTAACTTATGTATGTCAGTAGTCTCGCTATGGAAGCGCTAAAAACTACCGGTGTAGTGAGTTTACATTATTCACCCAAGGAACTTTAGGACGTTTTTTCACGGGACACATTTCCGGCGTTGTTGTTGCACGAGTGAGTTTTTGCCATGACTGCCACAAGTGGTGGAAAGGTGTATTGCAACTAGTATACGAGTTAGCAGCTACTCAACAGCCAAGTACACAATAGCGCACACCTAGCCATATGCAATAATCATTGAACAATATAAAACCGCACGTTTGTGTCGAACAACAATACATGCATATTGCTTGCACGTACAAGGTATTCAAGGCACATTAGAAAGTATCCAGTAACAAACGTGTCCGCATCATTCAACTTACTGCGTCATGAGCTTAATTATAACCGAGGCCACCGAATTACAATCACCCCTCCACTTCAATTTGAAGAAAACACAATTGTGTTATCGGGTCACTGTGCTTCATGTGTGGCTCAGATGGTAGAGCGGCGGTTCCAGCAAACTTGAGGGTCTCTGGCTCAAATCTGTCACGGCGGTCGGTGTCCTCGGGCAAGAAACAAATTGAACAAATTGCCATTTCTAATACAAAGTAGTGTTTAGTTCTAACTTATGTATGTCAGCAGTCTCGCTATGGAAGCGCTAAAAACTACCGGTGTAGTGAGTTTACATTATTCACCCAAGGTACTTTAGGACGTTTTTTCACGGGACGCATTTCCGGCGTTGTTGTTGCACGAGTGAGTTTTTGTCATGACTGCCACAAGTGGTGGAAAGGTGTATTGCAACTAGTATACGAGTTAGCAGCTACTCAACAGCCAAGTACACAATAGCGCACACCTAGCCATGTGCAATAATCATTGAACAATATAAAACCGCGCATTTGTATCAAATAATAATAGTTGCACATTGCTTACACATGCAAAGTCTCCAAGGCACATTAGAAACATATCCAGTAACAAAGGTGTCCGCATCATTCAACTTACATTCTCTAGTGACTCAAAGCGCTTTACATTGTGAAACCCAATATCCAAGTTACATTTTTAAACCAGTGCGGGTGGCACTGGGAGCAGGTGGGTAAAGTGTCTTGCCCAAGGACACAACGGCAGTGACTAGGTTGGCAGAAGCGGGGATCGAACCTGGAACCCTCAAGTTGCTGGCACGGCCACTCTACCAACCGAGCTATACCGCCCAGAATTCCCTGCAGTGCTAACTCTTCCACTACTTTATTTGGTACAGGGTGTAATTATAAGTGTGACCAGTAGATGGCAGTCAAACATAAGAAATAAGTCTCAAGTAAACAACACAGACATTTTAAATGTTCCAATGAAAATATAGAACATTACACACGACGCTCAAAAATGTATCAAAAATGTTTTAGTAGTAAATGTTTTAGTGTCATTTCTAGTATAAAGTAGTGTAAAGTTCTTACTTACTGTATATCTGTCAGTAAACTCGCCATGGAAGCGCTAAAACATACCGGTATGGTGAGTTTACATTATTCACCCAAGGTACTGTTAGGATTTGTTGGCTGGTTCGTCACGTATTAAGCGTAGGAGAAACCTGCAGAACTATAATAATAATAGCAATAATAATATGGGCTGCTTGCAATGCAGCAGGCCCGTAAGAAAAAATTAAACCACTTTAGTCATAATTTTTGCGCTTAAACATTTCCACGACTTTACCTCCAGACTCCATCTGATACGGCCACTCTACCAACCGAGCTATAGCGCCCAGAATTCCCTGCAGTGCCAACTCTTTCGAGACGCTACACTATTTTATTTGGTACATGGTGTTATTATAAGTGTGACCAGTAGATGGCAGTCAAACATAAGAGATAAGTCTCAAGTAAACAACACCGACATTTTTAAATGTTCCATTAAAATATAGAACATTACACACGACACTCAAAAATCGATCAAAATGTTTAGTAGTAAATGTTTTAGTGTCATTTTTAATATAAAGTAGTGTAAAGTTCTTACTTATATCTGTCAGTGAACTCGCCATGAAAGCGCTAAAACATACCGGTGTGGTGAGTTTACATTATTCACCCAAGGAACTGTGAGGGTTTGTTGGCCATTTCGTCACGTATTAAGCGTAGGAGAAACTTGCAGAACTAAAATAATAATAGCAATAATAATTGGGCTGCTTGCAATGCAGCAGGCCCGTAAGAACGAATTAAACCACTTTAGTCATAATTTTTGCGCTTAAACATTTCCACGACTGTACCCATTATTCACCCTAGGAACTGTGGGGGTTTGTTGGCCGGTTCGTCACGTATTAAGCGTAGGAGAAACCTGCAGAACTAAAATAATACAAGTTGAATTATGAGCAATAATAATATGGGCTGCTTGCAATGCAGCAGGCCCATAAGAATGAATTAAACCACTTTAGTCATAATTTTTGCGCTTAACCACTTAAGGCCCAAGCTGTTTTTTTACATGTTTTTTTTATTTATATTTGCTATTTGGGTTTATTGATGGATGCATGGACCCTAGTTAGAGTAAAAAATAAGAATCATCTTTCGATATGATGTTCTTAGTCCATAAGTACACAAACGTGTACTTCATGTTTAGTGACATGCTAATTCCCATTTTTACAAAAAAAAAAAAAATCAAAATTCCATCGTATGTCATACTCTTCTGACACCACCAGATGGCAGTATAAGTGTCCACATAAGTGGCCATAAGACCCCAATTCAGTAGTGTACACAATTTTGGAAAATAAGAGCTAAAAGGTGCAGTCCACGCATGTGGCCACTAAGGCCCTTAGAGGTTTAAACATGTCCACGACTTTAGCTGCAGACTCCATCTGTTTTGTTCCATGTTGTCATGACTGCCACGAGTGGTGGAAAGGCGTATTGCAACTGAGTACCACAGCTGAGAAACAGATGTTTTTGTTTTTGGGGGGGGCGGCTCGAGGGTGCGATATATAAATATCACAATATGGGTTTCATCGCCCGTCCCTCACATAACACGGGGCCACCCAGCAGGAAGTAGGTCACTATGCTGACGAATTGATCACGGGGGTGGGGGGGGGGGGGGGGTCTTCCTGGCCCACTCAACACCGGGCCTCAGGTGGCATCAAGTGCCATCTGGGCGTCAAGATGGACCGATGAGAGGCGAGACGTACCGTGGTGACTTCCTACCTTCCGCTTGAAGTGCAGCTTGAGCTCATCAGTCATGTGCCAACAGCTGGGGTCTTATTGTGCCCCCCCGCCCCCACATCCCCCAACTCCCCCAAGACCCCCTTTCTTTTTTCGCTCCCTCGAACACATGCCGCCATAATCGCCGTCTCAAAGCCCCTCTCGGTTTACACGCTGACTTTCTTTTTACGGGCCAGACATTCCAGGAGCAGATTTCCCGCTCTCTGACGACTGCCCTCGGAAGCCACAACTTCCTGCCCGGGCGGTCTGGTTCTGCTGGCGGCCCGCTGGACAAACCCGGCTCTCCGATGACGACCAAAGGATTTTGCGGGATTTTGTCATGCATAGAGGATCTTTGACTTGTGTTTGTGTAGTAGGTGCTTAAAACCAGCAGCAGACATTCCTGTTTTATGGAGGATCTTTGCTGTAGATTACTAAACACAACATAGGGCTTCTGTCACATATAGACAAACCGCCACATTGGTGAAATCCGCAACTGCCACAACACATTAATTCATCATCATTCCAATATTACAATTATAATATAAACAAAACAGCAGCAAACAGTACTGTTGTATGGAGGACATGTAACTATTTTGCTGGAGATTCCTAAAAACAAGAGGGCTTCTGTCACATATAGAGGATCTTTGACCAGGTGCTTGACCAGGCTTTCCATTTTCATACAGAGCAGGGGTGTCATGGGGGAAAATAGACTGCTAAAAATCATGGAATGATAACTTAACAATAAAGACAACTTCAGGTACTTTTCTTTGTCTTACATCGGCCAAAAATAGAACAAAATGTCCATATTAAAAAAATATATATATTGGCAAAATATTAAAAAAAAAAAAAAAAAGGTCCAGTTTCAAAATAAAGGACACAATGACCTTAGACTTTGTCTCAGTGTTTGTACAAAGCCATTCAACTTTAAGCACTTCCTGTTTAGGGTTTTCACGGTGGCAGACGTGTTTGGGAAAGCTTCCGAGTGTTTCCTCAAACCGCTGCATTGGGGAAATCCGCAACTGCCGCAACACATTCATTTATCACCATTCAAATATTACAATTATAATATAAAACAAAACAGCAGCAAACAGTACTGTTGTATGGAGGACATGTAACTATTTTGTTGGAGATTCCTAAAAACAAGAGGGCTTCTGTCACATATAGAGGATCTTTGACCAGGTGCTTGACCAGGGTTTCCATTTTCATACAGAGCAGGGGTGTCATGGGGGAAAATAGACTGCTAAAAATCATGGATTGATAACTTAAAAATAAAGACAACTTCAGGTACTTTTCTTTGTCTTACATCGGCCAAAAATAGAACAAAATGTCCATATTAAAAAAATATATATATTGGCAAAACATTTAAAAAAAAAAAAAAGGTCCAGTTTCAAAATGAAGGACACAATGACCTTAGACTTTGTCTCAGTGTTTGTACAAAGCCATTCAACTTTAAACACTTCCTGTTTAGGGTTTCCACGGTGGCAGACGTGTTTGGGAAAGCTTCCGAGTGTTTCCTCAAACCGCCGCATTGGGGAAATCCGCAACTGCCGCAACACATTCATTTATCACCATTCAAATATTACAATTATAATATAAACAAAACAGCAGCAACCATTCCTGTTGTATGGAGGACATGTAACTATTTTGCTGGAGATTCTTAAAAACAACAGAGGGCTTCTGTCACATATAGAGGATCTTTGACCAGGTGCTTGACCAGGCTTTCCATTTTCATACAGAGCAGGGGTGTCATGGGGGGAAATATATTCCCGCGCGGGCCAGACTGCTAAAATCATGGTATGATAACTTAAAAATAAAGACAACTTCAGATAGTTGTCTTTGTCTTACATTGGCCAAAAATAGAACAAAATGTCCATATCAAAAATGAAAAAAAATCTTGGCAAAACACTTCAAGTAAAAAAAAAAATAGGTCCAGTTTCAAAATGAAGGACACAATGACCACAATGACACAATTATTTTTTTTTACTCCCAAAATCTTTACCTCTGTCAAAAGAAATAGGCTGAAATCAAATACTTAATAATAGCTCCTACTATGGCCGCCTGCAGATAAATGGAGCTGCATAGTCTAAAAAACAATCCTCCATCCTGGCCTCACCTGCTCCCCCACGGTTCAGTCACACCACCGAGAGGCTGGTGGCAGACCTTCTGGATATATATTTGACTCCTCTTCAAACGCAGCCTCTCTCCTCTGCCTGGGACTCAGGTGTTCCCTAATGCAGTGGCCCACTTCAATCCGACGGAGTCCGTGGCATGGAGACACTTTAATGACCAGACCTTCTTCTTTAACCCTGTAAGACCCAAATATAGAGAAACCTAAAAAAATCAATAAAATGTGACCTTTCAGATGTTGTTGTAGGAGGTGTTTGATGCAGAAATTGAAGAGTTAAAAAAGTAATATTGCAACATTGGGCTTTGATGGGAGCAGAATTTCTGTATTTGTACTCACGTTGTCTGAACAACTAAGGGTTCATTTGCAGGGTTGATTGCTTAATAATAACCATTAATAATAACCACACATTAGTTATATTTTTATGAAGTCATTTATTACAAAAATAAAAAATATGAAACAAGATAAAACTCTTAAAAAAACCGCTTTTCCCCCCTCTTTTTTTTCTTTTCATGCCATTGGTCATGAAGACTTTCATTGGTGGGCCGGCCCGTGGCATAGGCCGTATAGGCAAATGCTAAGGGCGCCGTCCAGCAGGGGGCGCCACGCCAATGCCACAAATGTTGGAGGAAAAAAAATAAAAAAGTTGGTACTATTATTTCTAAATACATAAAATAATCCCACGTTAATTAAAATACAAAGTAAAGCCTATTTAATAGAAATATTATTTGTTACAACATTACGCCCCCCCCCCCCCTCCCCCCGCACGGTGCGCCCCCTCCCTTCCCGTATCAACACAAGATGTCAAAACGGCCAAAACTGTCAGGTGCCCAGGGAAGAAAAAATAGAAAAGAAGAGGAGGAGAAACGAGAAAAAGACAGAGGTAGCAGGTAGGTAACGTTAGCCTACATGAAATTATTTGTCTGTTACAGAATGTGATAGTAACCTTTAGCATTAAGCTAATGTTACATGATTCGGCAATTCCTAATCAATAAAGAGCTAGTTCTGTTTTAACGTCGGGTTAATATAGTGGAGGGGGCTAAATTGTTATGGAAAATAATAATGTAACGTTAGGTAATTACAGTACTCCCTGGTGTACAGTAATTTGTAAGTCATTCTAGTTAATGCAATATTAAAAAGCACAAATAGAGAACTCTGTTGGATCCCCTTTTTTTGTAATATAGTTGTTAAAGTCATACTGGTTTGATATCTTGTTTTGTGCAGTGCCTTATTTATATTGTATTTTTAATTTATTTTATGCAACTTGTTGACACGTTTTATTTTGTGTTTATGTATGTAAAAAATATTGTATTTCATATATTCATTTTTTATTTTTTGTATTCATTTATTTATCCATAGTTTGTTTTATCTTGTTAACAATTCTGATTGTTAATTTGCTTTCTTTAAGTAAAAAAAAAAGGTCACAGACAAAGCTATTCGGTTTCTTGCGAGTATATACACTTCACTACCGATGTGGGAGGGCGCCACCTAAAATATTGCCTAGGGCGCCAGATTGGTTAGGGCCGGGCCTGCTGTCGTCTGTAAGACGTCTGTAGAATGTATACTATCCATGTATGGAGAAAATACTTCAGCCAGTGGTGTGGTGGAGGGAATACACCCTGTTTGAGCCCACTGCAACAAGCCAGCTATTTTGACTACCACATTCACCCAGTGTTGTGTAATTGTGACAATTATATAACAAGCTCTAAATGAAATTTGATGCATCTGTTCCACAATAACTACATATGTACATGCTCTAGACCAGTGGTTCTCAAATGGGGCTACGCGTACCCCTGGGGGTACTTGAAGGTAAGCCAAGGGGTACGTGAGATTTTTTTAAAATGTCTGTCAAAAAGAACTGTGAAAAGAAATGTAACAATGCAATATTCAATGTTGACAGCTGGATTTTTTTGTGGACATGTTCCATAAATATTGATGTTAAAGATTTCTTTTTTTGTGAAGAAATGTTTCGAATTAAGTTCATAAATCCAGATGGATCTTTATTACAATCCCCAAAGAGGGCACTTTAAGTTGATGATTACTTTTATGTGTAGAAATCTTTATTTATAATTGAATCACTTGTTTATTTTTAACAAGTTTTTAGTTATTTTTATATATTTTTTTCCAAATAGTTCAAGAAAGACCACAACAAATGAGCAATATTTTGCACTGTTATACAATTTAATAAATCAGAAACTGATGACATAGTGCTGTATTTGACTTCTTTATCTCTTTGTTTCAACCAAAAATGCTTTGTTCTGATTAGGGGGTACTTGGATTAAAAAAAAATTCACAGGGAGTACATCACTGAAAAAAGGTTGAGAACCACTGGTATAAATGCAACAATTATATAACATGCTCTAAATGAAATTTGATGCATCTGTTCCACAATAACTACATATGTACATGCTCTAGACCAGTGGTTCTCAAATGGGGCTACGCGTACCCCTGGGGGTACTTGAAGGTATGCCAAGGGGTACGTGAGATTTTTTTTTAATATTCTAAAAATAGCAACAATTCAAAAATCCTTCATAAATATATGTATTGAATAATACTTCAACAAAATAAATGTTTCAAATTAAGTTCATGAATCCAGATGGATCTCTACTACAATCCCCAAAGGGTGAACTTTAAGTTGATGATTACTTCTATGTGTAGAAATCTTTATTTATAATTGAATCACTTGTTTATTTTTAACACGTTTTTAGTTATTTTTATATCTTTTTTTCCAAATAGTTCAAGAAAGACCACAACAAATGAGCAATATTTTGCACGGTTATACAATTTAATAAATCAGAAACTGATGACGTAGTGCTGTATTTGACTTCTTTATCTCTTTTTTTCAACCAAAAATGCTTTGTTCTGATTAGGGGGTACTTGAATTAAAAATATTTTCACAGGGGGTACATCACTGAAAAAAGGTTGAGAACCCACTGGTATAAATGCAACAATTATATAACAAGCTCTAAATGAAATTTGATGCATCTGTTCCACAATAACTACATATGTACCGGTACATGCTCTAGACATTGTAATAACAACCCAAAAAAATACAAAAGACATTTTAAATACTTGAGTCTGACGAATCCAGTCCAATGAAACAAATAGATGTTGTTCGAAGGAAACCTTGAGAGGTTGTGTGAGTTCATGGCCAGAAGGCGTGACTTGTAAACAAATGTACGATCCAATAGTCTTGTGAGACTGAACAATAGGACCCAATGACTATGTAAATGTGATAAAAAAATATATAACTTTGTTTTTTTAGGATGGTTAAAGCATACTTGCCAACCCTCCCGTTTTTGGCGGGAGAATGCCGGTAGTCAGCGCCTCTCCCGACAACCTCCCGGCAGAGATTTTCTCCCGACAAACTCCCGGTATTCAGCCGGAGCTGGAGGCCACGCCCCCTCCAGCTCAATGCGGACCTGAGACTGAGTGGGGACAGCTTGCCTGCCCAATGACGTCATGACATCTAGGGCTTTTAGAGAGTAGAGTGCACAACTGCGCACACAACAAGGAGACGAAGCAGAAGAACGAGGAAATTACAGACATGGCGACGCCGTCGACGAGCAAGATGAAGAAATACGCTTGCAAGTTCCAAAACGAACGGAAACAAGAATTTCAGTTCATCCAGGACAGTTCGAAGGGGAAGCTGAATTTTGCCTGTAAATTTTGTGGAACAGACTTCTCCATTGAACACGGTGGCCGAAACGATGTACTCATCATGAACGGAGAAGTTAAACAGGACAATACTGCCATCTAATGGATAGCCACCGGAACACTGAAATTCAAGTATTTATTTTATGTAAATAAAATAAATATATATATATATATATATGTATATATAGCTAGAATTCACTGAAAGTCAAGTATTTCATACATATATATATATATATATATATGAAATATATATGAAATACTGGAGTTGGTGAATTCTAGCTGTAAATAACCACGCCCCCCGCCCCCAACCCCCCACCTCCCGATTATGGGGTTTTCAAGGTTGGCAAGTATGGGTTAAAGGTAACGTTGTCATTTTACAACAAGGGTTGTTAAACCTCCAACAATGTCCGCCATTCCCTCCCCTGTCTTTAATTCCGGGCTCCTGGCGCCCGGCGTCAACACATCACCGCCGGCGAGATATGAATCCCCAGATGTACGGCGTGGTGATTAATGGAAAGACTAGAAAGCTGCTACTAATTACTCCACAGCGCATATTCAACATGATGTCCCTAAATAAACACATTTATGCACAATCCCGTCCATTACGCTGCGTCGTCACTTCTCCCCTTCAATTAAAACTCTCATCAGCATTTCAATAGGACTTCTTTTTTTTTTTTTGTGCCTACTTTTCTCAGGTTGCAGGATGTTCATAAACGACACGCTTAAGGCCGCGTGACGCATCTATTAATATCCTCCTGGAAGTGACTCCACGCGTTATGCTTCGCTAATTAGGGCGATTCAATTAAAACGTTTATATATTTTTTTTTTTTGCCAGCCAGAAATGAGGACGCCTTTGTGGAGTCGCCGTGCTGACGATTGATGTCGGCCGGAGCAAACGCACGTTTTTTTTGTTTTTTTTTTAATCATTGAAATACTCTGACAGGAATGAAATGAAATACCCGGGACGAAAGACAAAGCTGTCAAGAGAAGTGTCGTTTTTTTGTTTTTTTTTTAGGTTACGTGGCTCTGTCAACAAACATCTACAAAAGCCAAAACCAGTGAAGTTGTGTAAATGGTAAATAAAACCAATAATTTGCTCCTCCTTTTCAACTTATATTCAATTGAATAGACTGCAAAGACAAGATATTTCATGTTCACACTGACAAACTTATTTATATGTTTTGCAAATAATCATGAACTTAGAATTTAATGGCAGCAACACATTGCAAAAAAGTTGTCAGAGGGGCATTTTTACCACTGTGTTACATGGCCTTTCCTTTTAACGACACTCAGTAAAGGTTTGGGAACTGAGGAGACACATTTTTGAAGTGGAATTCTTTCCCATTCTTGCTTGATGTACAGCTTAAGTTGTTCAACAGTCTCCCTTCTCATATTTTAGCCTTCACACAATTTCAATGTCTGGACTACAGGCAGGCCAGTCTAGTACCCGCACTTTTTTACTACGAAGCCGCGCTGTTGTAACACGTGGCTTGGCATCATCTCGCCGAAATAAGCAGGGGCGTCCATGATGACGTTGCTTGGATGGCAACATATGTTGCTCCAAAAGCTGTATGTACCTTTCAGCATTAATGGTGCCTTCACAGATGTGTAAGTTACCCATGTCTTGGCCACTAATACACCCCCATACCATCACACATGCTGGCTTTTACACTTTGGTTCTTTTCCTCGACGTCCACAGTTTCCAAAAACAATTTGAAATGTGGACTCGTCAGACCACAGAACCCTTTTCCACTTTGCATCAGTCCATCTTAGATGAGCTCGGGCCCGGCGAAGCCGTCTGCGTTTCTGGGTGTTGTTGATAAATGGCTTTGGCTTTCGTTGTAGAGTTTTAACTTGCACTTACAGATGTAGCGACCAACTGTAGTTACTGGCAGTGGTTTTCTGAAGTGTTCCTGAGTCCATGTGGTGACATCCTTTACACAGTGGTGTCGGTTTTTGATGCAGTACCACCTGAGGGATCCAAGGTCACGGGCGTTGCTGCCTAAGTGCAGTGATTTCTCCAGAGTCTCTGAATCTTTTGATGATATTACAGACCGTGGATGGTGAAATCCCTAAATTCCTTGCAATAGCTTGTTGAGAAATGTTGTTCTTAAACAATTTGCTCAGGCATTTGTTGACAAAGTGGTGACCCTCGACCCCGTCCTTGTTTGTGAATGACTGAGCATTTCACGGAAGCTGCTTTTATACCCAATCATGGCACCCACCTGTTCCCAATTAGCCTGTGGGATGTTCCAAATACGTGTTTTGATGGGCATTCCTCAACTTTCTCAGTCTTTTTTGCCACTTGTGCCAGCTTTTTTTTAAACATGTTGCGGGGATCAAATTCCAAATTAGCTAATATTTGCAAAAAAGAACAACGTTTTCCAGTTCCGGAACTACAAGTGCCCTTCTGTCTTTAAACAATCCATAGCGTTTCTACACGTATGGATTTGCCATCCATCACTCCGTGCAACGTTTATAAGTTTTACAATATAACTATATCCGCGGCTTATAGTCCGGTGCGGCTAATATATGGAGGGGAGAAACCACCCAAATGCTCACTCCGCGGGTCGTCAGGGTCATTCTTAATTGACACAGAAGTCTGGCATGCTAATCACGCTACTTTTAGTGTTTAGTGTAGCATGGCGCTGATTAATTAGCGTGCGATGTGATACATCTGTGGATTTTGCCCTTGCGATGGCTTCTGTTTTGTTCGATCAGCCGTTTTACCGCCGTGTTACAGACAGCATTTGGAAACAATTCAGGTATGTAAATTTACAAGATATCTCTGTGTAAATAACTCATTTCGCGACGTATATACCCGCGACTTATAGTCTGCTGCGGCTAATATATGCAGGGGGAAACCACACTGATGCTCAGGCTGTCTAAAATAAAGAGAGGTGAGTCGAATTGAAGATAAACACGTGGTTGTTTACAAAATAATGAATAGAAACAATAGCAATACAAGAGCACAGGGTTCCTCATCTGCTTCTGTCCACCGAGGCTGTAACGATCGAAACTGAAAGTTAACTCGGAGCGTGTGTTCCCCGCTCTGGCTACACCGTGACACCATTAAAACCGGAAGGGGAAATCCGCGCGTGAACAAGAAACAAGGTGCGATCGTTGTTTGTATCGTCGGGAAAAACACCGGGGAAAAAAAATATTCCTCGGACATCACCAACCGAGCGTTTTCATTTCCCGTCACGTTCCACCGGCTAAGAGAAGACGTCACTCGGTGGGTCGTCAGGGTCACTCTTAATTGACACAGCCGCAATTAGCAGTCATCGCCAGGAGACGGCGGGCGGGAGTCTGGCATGCTAATCACGCTACTTTTAGTGTTTAGTGTAGCATGGCGCTTATTAATTAGCGTGCGGTGTGATACATCTGTGGATTTTGCCAAAAGCCCGACATCAAGGAACGTGGGTGGGTTTTTTTTACGGGGAGGTTTTTTTTGTGTCGTCGATGGTCATTATCGCACTTTAATCAGGACCGTAAACCGCGTTTTCGCAGTGGGTGAGAGTTTCTCTCTCTTTATTTTGTTTATTTTTGTGCCAATCTGCTTGGCGCGGCTTGAAAGAAGCCGACGCGGCGTGGAGACCACGGGGGGAAAAAAAAATTGTGTGATTGGAATACAGAAGCCGGCGCCAGAGTCTAATCATCTCCCCAGGTAGCCGCCGTTTTTTTAGGGAGATGATTGAACCGTGCGACGGGAGAAAGGTCGGTCTGATGTCGACTCGGGACTCGCGTCAGTCGGCCTCCGCTGCGCTTTAATGTCGCCACACGGAAGCGGGTCATTACTCGTCTCTCTTTGGACAAACAAACGGATGAGTTGAAGACGTGGCGGAAAAAAGTCTGGTGGATGACGTCGGCTTTTTTTTTCTTTTCGTGCCGGTAATGAAAAGGAGCCGAAGGAACAAACGTGCTTCCGAGGCACCAAGCCCCGTCAGCCACGGGACGCCTTACTGGTGGGCACATTCCGTCACGCCTTCCAGAGTCGGTGGAAAGAATCGTCCGACTTTCGTCACTTCTCACCTCGCTTTGTCACAGCCTGGATCGACAGAGTGACACCTTCTGAATGTCACAGGGATATTTCCTCTACGATAATTAGGTTTCATACCTTGGCCGTGTTAAAAAAAAAAAAAAAAAAGAAAAAGCCAGGCAGTTGAGTCACAGGAATTTTACTGCAAAAGAGTTTTTCATTCACAGTAATTGGCTACAAAATCACAGATTTTTACTGTTTTGCACATTTATATAAAATATACGGTCGTTGTTTTTACACTGCATTACTGTAAATTAAAATATGGTACCAAAAAAACAATGGTACCGTTTTTACATTTACAGTAAACATAATAGAATTCTTGTTTAAAAGAAAATGTCAGGTCAGTCACCAGAATTGTCCTTTGATTTTTTTTTTGTTACAGTACATTACTGTAAATTGAAATATAGTACCAGTGTCATTTTTATCAAAACAGTTGTTTTTTTTAACCGTAAAATCTGTGATTTTATAGCGAACTACTGTAAACAGAAAACCTCATTTACAGTAAAACTCTGGCAAGAGCGGTCTTTCTTTTATGAGTGTACAATATACAGTCGTTGTTTTTACAGTGCATTACTGTAAATTAAAATACGGTACCAAAAAAACACTGGTACCGTTTTTACACTTACAGTAAACATAATAGAATTCTTGGTTACAAGAAAATGTCAAGTCAGTCACCAGAATTTTCCTTTGATTTTTTTTTATACAGTACATTACTGTAAATTGAAATATAATACCAGTGTCATTTTTATCAAAACAGTTGGTTTTTTAAAATCTGTGATTTTATAGCGAACTACTGTAAACAGAAAACCTCATTTACAGTCAAAAAAAACTCTGGCAACTGAGCGGTCTTTCTTTTATGAGTATACAATATACTGTCGTTGTTTTTACAGTGCATTACTGTAAATTAAAATACGGTACCAAAAAAACACGGGTACCGTTTTTACACTTACAGTAAACATAATAGAATTCTTGGTTACGAGAAAATGTCATGTCAGTCACCAGAATTTTCCTTTCATTTTTTTTTGTTACAGTACATTACTGTAAATTGAAATATAATACCAGTGTCATTTTTATCAAAACAGTTGTTTTTTTTAAACCGTAAAATCTGTGATTTTATAGCGAACTACTGTAAACAGAAAACCTCATTTACAGTAAAACTCTGGCAACTGAGCGGTCTTTCTTTTATGAGTGTACAATATACGGTCGTTGTTTTTACAGTGCATTACTGTAAATTAAAATACGGTACCAAAAAAACAATGGTACCGTTTTTACATTTACAGTAAACAGAATAGAATTCTTGGTTGGAAAAAAATGTCAAGTCAGTCGCCAGAATTTTACTGTGATTTTTTTTTTTATTTTTATTTTTTTTTTTTTAATACTTTTTCAAATGTTCTTATAATCAGACCATATGTTCGCTATATTAGATGGAATCTTTACCTGGTAAAGAGTCATGAATAAGAAGACCTTTTTGAGCAACTGATAAAGCATGTCCCCCAGGGGCCAATTATTGTGTAAACAGCCACTTTTTATTTTATTTTATTTATTTTATTTGTTTTAGACTTTTTAAAATTGTTTTGTAATCAGACCATATTTTCAGTATATTAGATGGGATTTTTACCTTGTAAAGATTCATGAATAAGAAGACATAATGAACCTTTGTGAGAAACCATTAAAGCATGTCCCCCAGGGGCCAATTATTGTGTAAATGGCCAAGTTTGTCTTTTTTTTTTTACTTTTTCAAATACTCTTGTAATCAGACCATATTTTCGCTATATTAGATGGAATCTTTACCTTGTAAAGATTCATGAATAAGAACACAAAATGAACCTTTTTGAGCAACTGATAAAGCATGTCCCCCAGGGGCCAATTATTGTGTAAACTTCTGATTTTGTTTTTTGTATAAAAACATTTTTTCATTCATACTTTTTCAAATTTTCTTGTAATCAGACCATATTTTCGGAATGTTAGATGGAATCTTTACCTGGTAAAGATTCATGAATAAGAAGACATAATGAACCTTTTTGAGCAACTGATAAAGCATGTCCCCCAGGGGCCAATTATTGTGTAAACAGCCAACTTTTTTTTTTTTTTTTTTTTTCTTTACCATGTAAAGATTCCATCTAATATACCAAAAATATGGTTTGATTACAATAACATTTGAAAAAGTATTTGAATAAGAAGACATAGTAAAAAATGTTGAGCAATTGATAAAGCATGTCCCCCAGGGGCCAATTATTAAAGTGTTTTTTTTTTTTTTTTTTACTTTTTCAAATTTTCTTGTAACCAGACCTTATTTTCGGTATATTAGATGGAATCTTTACCTGGTAAAGATTCATGAATAAGAAGACATAATTAACCTTTTTGAGCAACTGATAAAGCATGTCCCCCAGGGGCCAATTTTTTTTTTTTTATAATTTTTTTTTTTATTCACACTTTTTAAAATGTTCTTATACTTAGACTTCCTTTTATTGTCATTCAAATTTGAACTTTGCAGTACAGATAAGAACATCATTTTGTAGCATTAGCTCATGGTAGTGCATTATAAAAAAGCAATAAGTTGCAAATATAAATAAATAGATTACTGTACAGATAAATCATCTATTTGAGCAACTGATAAAACATGTCCCCCAGGGGCCGATCATTGTGTAAACAGCCCATTATTGTGTCTTGCCGACAACCAAGCATTGCACCGTCTGTTGCGTGGCGGTGACAGGGCTGCACGAGTGCCGGGGAGCTGCGGTTTCTCGCAAAGTACTCACTTTCACGCGCGTGGGCCCTGCGGCAGAAAGTGAGCGGTGAAACGCTCGTCTTCTTCTTCATTGTCGTCGTCATCACGCTGAGATGACGGCCGTCTCGACGCGGCGGCTCATCGGGAGAGCCGCCGAGCGACTTGTTTATGTACACTCTCGGTGTGTAGAGTCCGTTGTGTTGTCGACTTCCACTTCCTGGCCCATGAATAATTGAGCGCTGCATCCATTATTTAGGGAAGCAGGCCGGAGATTTACACAGCTATTTGTGTCATCCAGTTTTGTTTGCTGGCATATTCAATAATTGTTTAATATATCAAATTGACTGGGGGCCGGGAGCCGCTCCACGCCACTTCTGACTTAAAAGGGGCTTCGGCGCGACTAAAATCTCCTCCTCCTCCTCCTTATCTTCTTCTTCAGTTTGTTGACATTGTGCGTGGGCTTCATGCTATAGCTGCTTGGAGTTTGCACTACTGTGGTTTTTTTATTATTATTTTTTCCCTCCCCAGACGTCCCCGTGTGAGAGGATTGCCAGCATTAATAATTCCGCCGAAGAGCAGCGATGTTATGCAGGAGGTAAATTATGGACTTCTGACGTCCTCAAGGAGTGTGGAAAAAAAACATGATTTTTTTTCACCCGCACTCGCATTCCTGCAGATTTATTCTGAGCTGGTGCGTGTAGAATAATACTTTTGTCCGTCTGAACCAGGCTAATTTACACACCTGCTCCCCGGGCCAGCATGTGGACCTGGTCCCATAGGGGGCGCCAACATGCCCGACTACATCTACAAAAGCCCGAAACCGGTGAAGTTGTCACGTTGTGTAAATCAGTGGTCCCCAACCTTTTTGTAGCTGCGGACCGGTCAACGCTTGAAAATGTGTCCCGACCGGTGGAGGGGGGGGGGGGGGGTTTAAAAAAAAAATAAAAAAATAAAAAAAATTTTTTTTTTTTTTTTTTACATAAATAAATTAGGGATGTCCGATAATGGCTTTTTGCCGATATCCGATATTCCGATATTGTCCAGCTCTTTAATTACCGATACCGATATCAACCGATACCGATATCAACCGATACCGATACTGATATATACAGTTGTGGAATTAACACATTATTATGCCTAATTTGGACAACCAGGTATGGTGAAGATAAGGTCCTTTTTTTTTTAAATTAATCAAATAAAATAAGATAAATTAAAAACATTTTCTTGAATAAAAAAGAAAGTGAAACAATATAAAATCAGTTACATAGAAACTAGTAATTAATGAAAATGAGTAAAATGAACTGTTAAAGGTTAGTACTATTAGTGGAGCAGCAGCACGCACAATCATGTGTGCTTACGGACTGTATCCCTTGCAGACTGTATTGATATATATTGATATATAATGTAGGAACTAGAATATTAATAACATAAAGAAATGGGGGGAGGGAGGTTTTTTGGGTTGGTGCACTAATTGTAAGTGTATCTTGTGTTTTTTATGTTGATTTAATAAAAAAATAAAAAAATAAAAAAAACGATACCGATAATAAAAAAAACGATACCGATAATTTCCGATATTACATTTTAAAGCATTTAATAATACACCCCTCCTTTTTGTTATTCTTCCTATTCTTGTTTTTGTCATTGTTGTTCTTGTTCTTATTCTTGTTCCTACGGTACTTGTACTTTTTATTTTTCATGTTCTCATTGCACTACTTCTTGTCCTTGATCTTGTTCTTGTACTTTTTCTTCTTGTTTGTGTTGTTGTTGTTTTTCTTCTCGTTCTTGTCCTTGATCTTGTTGTTCTTTTTATTTGTCTTCTTTTTGTTCTTTTAGTCTCCGCTTTTTGTTCCTGTTCTTGTTCTTCCTGTTATAGTTTTTCTTGTTCTTCTCCTTCTTTTGCTTGCTTTCTCTTTTCGTCCTTTTTGATTTTCCCGTTCTTGTTTGACCTCTTTATTTTTTTTATTCTTCTATTTCTATTTTTCCTCTACTTGTACTATTTCTACGGCTACTCATACTTCTTCTTTCTTCTTGTTCTACTTCTTCTTCTCCTTGTTCTTCTTGTTCTTGTTGGTGTTCTCCTTTTTGTTATTCTTCCTATTCTTGTTTTTGTCATTGTTGTTCTTATTCTTGTTCCTATGGTACTTGTACTTTTTATTTTCCATGTTCTTCTTGTCCTTGATCATGTTCTTGTTCTTGTTCTTCTTGTTTGTGTTTTAGTTGTTTTTCTTCTCGTTCTTGTTGATCTTGTTGTTCTTATTTGTATTTATCTTCTTTTTGTTCTTTTTGTCTCTGCTTTTTGTTCTTGTTCTTGTTCTTCCTGTTATGGTTTGTTTCTTGTTCTTCTCCTTCTTTTGCTTGTTCTTTCTGTTTCCGTCCTTCTTGAATTTCCCGTTCTTGTTTGACCTCTTTATTTTCTTTATTCTACTATTTCTACTTTTTCCTCTACTTATACTATTTTTACAGCTACTCATACTTTTTCTTTCTTCTTGTTCTACTTTTTGTTCTTGTTGGTGTTCTCCTTTTTATTATTCTTCCTATTCTTGTTTTTGTCATTGTTGTTCTTATTCTTATTCTTGTTCCTATGGTACTTGTAGTTTTTATTTTCCATATTCTTCTTGCACTACTTCTTGTTCTTGTTCTTTTTCTTCTTGTTTGTGTTTTAGTTGTTTTTCTTCTCGTTCTTGTTGATCTTGTTGTTCTTATTTGTATTCGTCTTCTTTTTGTTCTTTTTGTCTCTGCTTTTTGTTCTTGTTCTTGTTCTTCCTGTTATAGTTTGTTTCTTGTTCTTCTCCTTCTTTTGCTTGTTCTTTCTGTTTCCGTCCTTCTTGATTTTCCCGTTCTTGTTTGACCTCTTTATTTTTTTTAATTCTACTATTTGTACTTTTTCCTCTACTTATACTATTTCTACAGATACTCATACTTCTTCTTTCTTCTTGTTCTACTTATTTTTCTTGTCGGTGTTCTCCTTTTTATTATTCTTCCTATTCTTGTTTTTGTCATTGTTGTTCTTATTCTTGTTCCTATGGTACTTGTAGTTTTTATTTTCCATATTCTTCTTGCACTACTTCTTGTTCTTGTTCTTTTTCTTCTTGTTTGTGTTTTAGTTGTTTTTCTTCTTGTTCTTGTTGATCTTGTTGTCTTATTTGTATTTATCTTCTTTTTGTTCTTTTTGTCTCTGCTTTTTGTTCTTGTTCTTCCTGTTATAGTTTGTTTCTTGTTCGTCTCCTTCTTTTGCTTGTTCTTTCTGTTTCCGTCCTTCTTGATTTTCCCGTATAGTACAACCCATTTACCCTTTACCCTTTACCATTTATCGTGGCCATCATGTGCTGCAAAAAAAGAAAAAGAAAACAATTATCCCTCCACCTTGACTTGGGTTATATTGTGATTATTTTTTGCTACATTTAAAACACTTCCTTGTTGAAATGGATGGAAGCTTCAACCGTGTGCACAGCATTTATTTGTATGACCCAGGCCAATTTTGATTGGCCGAGCGTGAAGCCGACTTATTCGACGCAGCCTGCGATCGGCGCCGCCGCGAAACGGGACTAATTATTGAAATCAACGGCGGCTGTCAGGCTGAAGTATGTCGCCACTTAGCGAGGCGCGGCGTTGTCGTCCGCCGACGCCGACGTCGTCCCCGCTCTTTAGTCTCGTCCTCGCGTGTGATTTATGGCGACTCGCTGATGCCGCTCGTCAGCAAATTTACGGGCCGGCAGCCGCTAAACGTCTGCTTTGTCAGCAGTGAGTCACCGTCATGTTTTGTGAGTCGTCGGAAATCGGCGTGTCGGAGAAGCTGGTAATGCCTTCCGACTATTCATCTCTGCCTTCAGGGCGTAATCCTGAAAGGAGGAAGGATGTTGCCTCGGTTTTTTTTCCCCCTCTCTCTCTCTCTCTCTCGGCGCTCTGTGCGTGTGCAGCGAGGTGACGGGCGCACCTGATTGGCTTCAGGCAATTTGTCACTTGAACGCCGCCCTATGGCGACGGTCTTGGCGTGCTGTTTTTTTTACATTAGCATGACACGACTCGCCTCGGAATCGATCTGACATTAAGAAATGTCAACCTTCTCCCCGGATGCTGGAGTCCAATTAGCAGACCCAGGTCCCCGGACTTCCTTCTTCCAGGGTTAGAGCAGGGCGTGTCCAAAGTTAGCATTCCTACAGTGTTCCCCCAGAAAATGTGTTAGTTAAGGTGGTGACTCTCCAGGGGCAGGGGACCGGGTCAATAGACTAGAGACTGTGCTGAAGTAGGCCGGCTTCGTCGCATGAAAAAGCTTACAACTTTTGGTTGTGGTTTCCGCTCCATTTGCTGAATGGTGATATACGATATATATCTCCATATTTTTTAAGTAAAAACAAAACAGTCCTAGTTACCTGAGATACTACGTACGTCATTATCATGACTTAGTAATTTACTAAGTCAAAATAATGACGTAATAAGTCAAAATAATGACTTACAAAGTCAAATGAATGACTTTCTGTAAATAAGCGTTTGCAATAAGCGTTTGAAAAAAAGAGTTTAAAGTGGGGCCACATGCTCAACTCATCATGCTTAGTTTATTACAACATTTGGGAAGCCTATAGTTGATTTGTATTATGTAAATGTTATATTTGTATCAACATGTGATAGCAGGGACCCTGCCATTCAAAACTAGGCTGCTACATTACTAATGATTCATGTAACTATGGTACAATAGCAATAGGAGAGACTATTCATCCCTGAACACCATGGAGTTCATGTAGGCTTAATGATGCACTTACATTATTATATCAACTATCAGAGAGAGAAACTCTTCATTTAACATCATGTCCTTTTTTGCTGCTTCAACACAGAAAAAGGTAAAGTGAAATAACTTAGTTGTTATCTGTAGGTCAATAATGCTTGTCTTTCTGTCAGACAGGCAGGGCTTTGCTGTTCGTAACACACACACACACACACACCGCACAGTAAGCTAACGTTACGCTAAAAGCTAGTTAGCCTTCACCTCAAGGACTGCGAGCGAGCTGAGCTGCAGTTTATATTTCTAGAAGGTCAACGGGCTCATAGTGATGTTACTAGTAGTTGACTGGGAGGTGTTTAATATAATTTGGGGAGAGTCTCTTATGTGTGACTGCCATCATATTGCATTCTACACGTATCTCTTATGTGTGACTGCCATCATATTGCGGTATACACGAATCTCTTATGCGTGACTGCCATCATATTGCGGTATACACGTATCTCTTATGTGTGACTGCCATCATATTGCGGTATACACATAGCTCTTATGTGTGACTGCCATCACATTGCAGTCTACACGTATCTTTTATGTGTGACTGCCATCATATTGCAGTCTACACGTAGCTCTTATGTGTGACTGCCATCATATTGCATTCTACACATATCTCTTATGTGTGACTGCCATCACATTGCAGTCTACACGTATCTCTTATGTGTGACTGCCATCACATTGCAGTCTACACGTATCTTTTATGTGTGACTGCCATCATATTGCATTCTACACATTTCTCTTATGTGTGACTGCCATCACATTGCAGTCTACACATATCTCTTATGTGTGACTGCCATCACATTGCAGTCTACATTAGCTCTTATGTGTGACTGCCATCATATTGCAGTCTACACATATCTAATGTGTGACTGCCATCGCATTGCAGTCTACACGTAGCTCTTATGTGTGGCTGCCATCTACGGTTCTTCCTTATCATTTCACCATGTACCAATTAAAATAGCTTCCAGGTCGGTAAGCA
The DNA here is from genome assembly GCF_033978785.1 of Entelurus aequoreus. Classification (NCBI taxonomy): domain Eukaryota; kingdom Metazoa; phylum Chordata; class Actinopteri; order Syngnathiformes; family Syngnathidae; genus Entelurus; species Entelurus aequoreus. The sequence goes on along the minus strand of NC_084738.1, from coordinate 77,124,515 downwards.
CAACCAGCATTATTACTGTCGAGTTTTGAGGGGAAACATTTTTTTTTAGGTGCGCCTAATAGTCCGGACAATACGGTAATTTCTCAATTTACAGCCATGCACTGTAAAATCCACCACCATTTTTCTGGTGACATTTTGGCAACCGAGTTGCCAGATTTGAAGGTAAAATCTACCGATATTTTATTTTTTTGAGGTGGTGTCATTTGGCCGCTGTCCCTGAGGGTGTGACAGAACGCCTTGTCTTTTGCGGGAGAGAACGCCATCGCTCATCTCTCCTGCTCTGCTTGCGATGTTTGTGCAGCCGGTCAAGGCGCACGCCGTCCTCGGCCTGATGCCGCCAGACAGTTGGAGGCCGCCCCCTCGGCGAGACCGGGGGTTGGGGGGTGGCTCCATGAGGCGTGAAGCCAGGTGTGGCGTGGCGAATGAGGACGCGGTCGGAGGGAAACCGGCGCTTCTCGATAACATTGCGGAAGAAGACTTGTGGTTTTAAAAGAATACACTTTTTTTTTTTTTTTTTTTTTTTTTTTTTTTTTTTTTTGCTTTGACGTGCCAGAATGAGGCCGATTCTGCTCGCCGAGATAAATGAGAAAGTGCTAGAAAAAGCTAAAAGCTGCTGTAAAAGTCCCGAGGGGCATCAAAAGGAGCGTGGAGGAATTGTCGGCACGCGGCGTGGAGGAGGAGATGGCAGGAGTGGGAGACAGCTGCAGCATCATTAGTGCATTAGGATCAATCCTGGAGGCCTCTTTCCCGCGGACACGCTCGAGCAGCAGCACTACACCCCCCCCCCCCCCCCTCTCCCCTTCCAACCCCGCCCTCAAACGCCACTGCGAGGATTTCTTCTTCCCCGCTGAGTTCAGCTCGCTTTCCTCTGATTTAAACTCGCTCACTTCCTCAGCCAGACGTCGTCCTCTATGAATAATATTCACCTCTCTCGCCGCTCCACCGCAGAAACTTCCGCCGCAACTTTTTGCTTCGGGTAGTTTGGGGCTGTCGCTTTATGACTTCTGGTAATGAACGTCACGATGAGCGGGCTCCCTCGGCCGCCCTTTGGCACCTCCTTGCCAGAGCCCCGCCCACCACGAAGGATTTCAGGAGGAGCGTGTGGAAGGAAGTTATTAGAGGGGTCATTTTTTTAATAAATCTCGATTCTTAATTGATTAAAAATAATAAAAAAATCGATGATTATTACAAACCCCAAAAGCAGTGAAGTTGTCACGTAGTGCAGTGGTCCCCAACCTTTTTGTAGCTGCGGACCGGTCAACGCTTGAAAATTTGTCCCACAGACCGGTGATGGGGGGGTATTTAAAAAAAAAAAAAAAAAAAATGTTTTTAAATTTTTTTTTTACATAAATAAATACAATCATGTGTGCTTACGGACTGTATCCCTGCAGACTGTATTGATCTATATTGATATATAATGTATATATTGTGTTTTTTATGTTGATTTCATACATTTTTTTTTTTTTTTTTTTTTTTTTTTTTACATTTTTCTTTTTAATTTCTTGTGTGGCCCAGTAGTGTAAATAGTAAATAAAAAGAGAATACAACAAATCCTTTTCACCTTATATTCAATTGAATAGACTGCAAAGACAAGATATTTCATGTTCACACTGAGAATTTTTTATTTTTTATTGCAAATAATCATGAAATTAGAATTTAATGGCAGCAACACATTGCAAAAAAGTGGTCAGAGGGGCATTTTTACCACTGTGTTACATGGCCTTTCCTTTTAACAACACCCAGTAAAGGTTTGGGAACTGAGGAGACACATTTTTGAGGTGGAATTTGTTCCCATTCTTGCTTGATGTACAGCTTAAGTTGTTCAACAGTCTCCTTTCTCATATTTTAGCCTTCGTAATGCGCCACACATTTTCAACGGGAGACAGGTCTGGACTACAGGCAGGCCAGTCTAGTACCCGCACTCTTTTACTACGAAGCCACGCTGTTGTAACACGTGGCTTGGCGTCGTCTTGCTGAAATAAGCAGGGGCGTCCACGATAACGTTGCTTGGATGGCAACATATGTTGCTCCAAAACTTGTATGTACCTTTCAGCATTAATGGCGCCTTCACAGGTTTGCAAGTTGTGAAGTGAAGTGAATTATATTTATATAGCGCTTTTCTCTAGTGACTCAAAGCGCTTTACATAGTGAAACCCAATATCTAAGCTACATTTAAACCAGTGTGGGTGGCACTGGGAGCCGGTGGGTAAAGTGTCTTGCCCAAGGACACAACGGCAGTGACTAGGATAGCGGAAGCGGGGATCGAACCTGGAACTCTGAAGTTGCTGGCACGGCCGCTCTACCAACCGAGCTATACCACCCCTCCTTGCAAGTTACCCATGTCTTGGGCACTAATACACCCCCATACCATCACACATGCTGCCTTTTACACTTTGCGCCTAGAACAATCCGGGTGGTTCTTCTCCTCTTTGACGTCCACAATTTCCCAAAACTATTCGAAATGTGGACTCGTCAGACCACAGAACACTTTTCCACTTTGCATCAGTCCATCTTAGATGAGCTCAGGCCCAACGAAACCGGCGGCGTTTCTGGGTGTTGTTGATAAATGGCTTTGGCTTTGCATAGTAGAGTTTTAACTTGCACTTACAGATGTAGCGACCAACTGTTGTTAATGACAGTGGTTTTCTGAAGTGTTCTTGAGCCCATGTGGTGATATCCTTTACACACTGATGTTGCTGAAGGTTTGTTTTCCGGTTTTTGAACACATTTTTTAAAGTGATTTAGAGGTAGAATTGATTGCCACTGAAAACAAGCCGATTTTTACAAGTTAGAATGCAAAACAAACCCGAAACATTTTGTCTTCATGATTTTCGGAATGAACGTGAACGATAAGCGAAATTCCCCCCAAAAAGTGCTTTTCCGTTTTGAAGCTAAAAGCTAAAAATCGGTATTTGCCTCACGGACCATTGGCACATTTTCACTTTGGCCCTTGGAAGCAACACGTTTCTGCACCCCTTCCGCTAGATATTACGCATTAGTTTATTAAAACGACAAAACAAGACGAGTTACCAAAGCTTTGTGTGGATTTTTTTGATCGTTCAGGTAATCAACTGTTTCCATAGCAGCGCACTTCCGACTTCTGGCAACAACCGTATCCTACTTCCGGAAACAAACACGTGGGTGTGTGTTCTAATCATGGCTGATTTAGTAACAAACAACGAAGGCCACTATTTTTGGATAAATGAGGATTCACAACCTTATCTTTTTGAAGCTGAGTATATGGAGGATGAACTACCGCTTCTAAAAGGGTGAAACATCGGAGCAGACGGAAGCCGAGAATGTGAGGTGACAGTGACGAAGATATAAATGTGGAATTTGGAGCCAAGCTACGTTGACATAAATGGAGTGCTTACCGAAATAACCGTCCAGCTGGACTAAACACACAACTGTCCGTCAACACTTAATATTGATCATGACGGACAGCATACTCTGTCTAGCTAGCAGTGTACAAACAAAAAGTGAAATAATTCCTTACACATACTGTAATATGATTGTTCATGTTTTTCAGTCAGGATTCACTACCTTATCCTTTTGAAGCTGAGTATACGGAGGAGGAACTACTGTTTTTCTATCGCATTGTGCTGTGCATTACAAACTCAAATGTGTTACGTGCTGATGTAGAAGCTAGTTTATCTTAGCTATTAAGGCTAACACCGTAGCACGCTGACAAGTTACTAGGCTCGAAAAAGAGTTCCTCGGCACTCTGAAGGTTTTTTTCCGGTTTTTGAACGCATTTTTTAAAGTGATTTAGTGGTAGAATTGATTGCCACAGAAAACAAGCCGATTTTTACAAGTTAGAATGCAAAAAAAACCCGAAACCTTTTGTCTTCTTGAGTTTCGGAATGAACGTGAACGATAAGCGAAATCCCCACAAAAAAGTGCTGTTCCGTTTTGAAGCTAAAGGCTAAAAATCGGTATTTGCCCCACGGACCATTGGCACATTTTCACTTTGGCCCTTGGAGGCAAAACGTTTGGGCACCCCTTCCGCCAGATATTATGCATTATTTTTTATTAAAACGACATAACAAGACGAGTTACCAAAGCTTTGTGTTGATTTTTTTGATCGTTCAGGTAATTAACTGTTTCCATAGCAGCGCACTTCCAACTTCTGGCAACAACCGTATCCTACTTCCGGAAACAAACACGTGGGTGTGTGTTCTAATCATGGCTGATTTAGTAACAAACGAAGGCCACTATTTTTGGACAAATGAGCATTCACAACCTTATCTTTTTGAAGCTGAGTATATGGAGGATGAACTACCGCTTCTAAAAGGGTGAAACGTCGGTGCAGACGGAAGACGAGAGGGTGAGGTGACAGTGACGACGCTATAAATGTGGAATTTGGAGCCAAGCTACGTTGACATAAATGGAGTGCTTACCGAAATAACCGGCCAGCTGGACTAAACACACAACTGTCCGTCAACACTTAATATTGATCATGACGGACAGCATACTCTGTCTAGCTAGCAGTGTACAAACAAAAAGTGAAATAATACCTTACACATACTTTAATATGATTGTTCATGTTTTTCAGTCAGGATTCACAACCTTATCTTTTTGAAGCTGAGTATACGGAGGATAGAACTACTGCTTTTTTATCTCATTGTGCTGTGCATTACAAACTCAAATGTGTTCCGTGCTGATGTAGAAGCTAGTTTATCTTAGCTATTACGGCTAACACCGTAGCACGCTGACAAGTTACTAGGCTCGAAAAAGAGTTCCTCGCAACTCTGAAGGGTTTTTTTCCGGTTTTTGAACGCATTTTTTAAAGTGATTTAGAGGTAGAATTGATTTCCACCGAAAACAAGCCGATTTTTACAAGTTCGAATGCAAAACAAACCCGAAACCTTTTGTCTTCTTGAGTTTTGGAATGAACGTGAACGATAAGCGAAATCCCCCAAAAAAGTGCTGTTCCCTTTTGAAGCTAAAGGCTTAAAATCGGTATTTGCCTCACGGACCATTGGCAAATGTTCACTTTGGCCCTTGGAGGCAAAACGTTTGGGCACCGCTCCGCCAGATATTACGCATTATTTTTAATTAAAACGACATAACAAGACGAGTTACCAAAGCTTTGTGTGGATTTTTTTGATCGTTCAGGTAATCAACTGTTTCCATAGCAGTGCACTTCCGACTTCTGGCAACAACCGTATCCTACTTCTGAGAAAAAAACACGTGTGTGTGTGTTCTAATCATGGCTGATTTAGTAACAAACAACGAAGGCCACTATTTTTGGACAAATGAGGATTCACAACCTTATCTTTTTGAAGCTGAGTATATGGAGGATGAACTACCGCTTCTAAAAGGGTGAAACGTCGGTGCAGACGGAAGACGAGAGGGTGAGGTGACAGTGACGACGCTATAAATGTGGAATTTGGAGCCAAGCTACGTTGACATAAATGGAGTGCTTACCGAAATAACCGGCCAGCTGGACTAAACACACAACTGTCCGTCAACACTTAATATTGATCATGACGGACAGCATACGCCGTCTAGCTAGCAGTGTACAAACAAAAAGTGAAATAATACCTTACACATACCGTAATATGATTGTTCATGTTTTTCAGTCAGGATTCACAACCTTATCTTTTTGAAGCTGAGTATACGGAGGAGGAACTACTGTTTTTCTATCGCATTGTGCTGTGCAATACTTCCGACTTCTGGCAACAACTGTATCCTACTTCCGGAAACAAACATGTGGGTGTGTGTTCTAATCATGGCTGATTTAGTAACAAACAACGAAGGCCACTATTTTTGGATAAATGAGGATTCACAACCTTATCTTTTTGAAGCTGAGTATATGGAAGATGAACTACTGCTTCTAGAAGGGTGAAACATCGGAGCAGACGGAAGCCGAGAGAGTGAGGTGACAGTGACAAAGCTATAAATGGGGAATTTGGAGCCAAGCTATGTTGACATAAATGGAGTGCTTACCGAAATAACCGGCCAGCTGGACTAAACACACAACTGTCCGTCAACACTTAATATTGATCATGACGGATAGCATACTCCGTCTAGCTAGCAGTGTACAAAAAAAAAAGTGAAATAATACCTTACACATACTTTAATATGATTGTTCATGTTTTTCAGTCAGGATTCACAACCTTATCTTTTTGAAGCTGAGTATACGGAGGAGGAACTACTGCTTTTCTATCGCATTGTGCTGTGCATTACAAACTCAAATGTGTTCCGTACTGATGTAGAAGCTAGTTTATCTTAGCTATTACGGCTAACACCGTAGCACGCTGACAAGTTACTAGGCTCGAAAAACAGTTCCTCGGAACTCTGAAGGTTTTTTTCCGGTTTTTGAACGCATTTTTTAAAGTGATTTAGAGGTAGAATTGATTGCCACCGAAAACAAGCCGATTTTTACAAGTTCCAATGCAAAACAAACCCAAAACCTTTTGTCTTCTTGAGTTTCGGAATGAACGTGAACGATAAGCGAAATCCCCCCAAAAAAGTGCTGTTCCCTTTTGAAGCTAAAGGCTAAAAATCGGTATTTGCCCCACGGACCATTGGCAAATGTTCACTTTGGCCCTTGGAGGCAAACGTTTGGGCACCCCTCCGCCAGATATTACGCATTATTTTTTATTAAAACGACATAACAAGACGAGTTACCAAAGCTTTGTGTGGATTTTTTTGATCGTTCAGGTAATCAACTGTTTCCATAGCAGCGCACTTCCGACATCTGGCAACAACCGTATCCTACTTCCGGAAACAAACACGTGGGTGTGTGTTCTAATCATGGCTGATTTAGTAACAAACAACGAAGGCCACTATTTTTGGACAAATGAGGATTCACAACCTTATCTTTTTGAAGCTGAGTATATGGAGGATGAACTACCGCTTCTAAAAGGGTGAAACGTCGGTGCAGACGGAAGACGAGAGGGTGAGGTGACAGTGACAACGCTATAAATGTGGAATTTGGAGCCAAGCTACGTTGACATAAATGGAGTGCTTACCGAAATAACCGGCCAGCTGGACTAAACACACAACTGTCCGTCAACACTTAATATTGATCATGACGGACAGCATACTCCGTCTAGCTAGCAGTGTACAAACAAAAAGTGAAATAATACCTTACACATACTGTAATATGATTGTTCATGTTTTTTAGTCAGGATTCACAACCCTATCTTTTTGAAGCTGAGTATACGGAGGAGGAACTACTGCTTTTTTATCGCATTGTGCTGTGCATTACAAACTCAAATGTGTTCCGTGCTGATGTAGAAGCTAGTTTATCTTAGCTATTACGGCTAACACCGTAGCACGCTGACAAGTTACTAGGCTCGAAAAAGAGTTCCTCAGAACTCTTTTTTTCTGGTTTTTGAACGCATTTTTTAAAGTGATTTAGAGGTAGAATTGATTGCCACCAAAAACAAGCCGATTTTTACAAGTTCCAATGCAAAACAAACCCAAAACCTTTTGTCTTCTTGAGTTTCGGAATGAACGTGAACGATAAGCGAAATCCCCCCAAAATAGTGCTGTTCAGTTTTTTAGCTAAAAGCTAAAAATCGGTATTTGCCCCACGGACCATTGGCACATTTTCACTTTGGCCCTTGGAAGCAACACGTTTCGGCACCCCTTCCGCTAGATATTACGCATTATTCGTTATTAAAACGATAAAACAAGAAGAAAGGTACATTACGTATGTTCCGCTCATTCATCACCAGTCATTGTTTAAGTGCGTTGGACCTGCCAGGAACTCTTCAAGTCTTTATTGGAGGCCTCTTTGTTGCTAACTCACCGCCGTCATCTCGGAGCCACAAACGACCTCATTGCGCTCGTCTTATCGCACATGACGGCACCTATTCTGTGTTTGGAGATGCTCCATCATCAGGTGCGACGCCGACGACCGCGCACAAAAAACCCCTTTTGTGACAAAGTGACGCAATATCCACTCTGAGTGCTGTAAAATGTGGCCGCTTTAGTTGTTGCCTTCTCTTTGCAAGGAGCACAATCCTGCAGGAAATCTCTGCTCAGCAAGCGCATTCATCACCTCAGTGTGTGTGTGTGTGTGTGTGTGTGTGTGTGTGTGTGTGTGTGTGTGTGTGTTCTTGTATTCCTACCCTTCTTGAGACATGAAGAAGGAAAAGTATCTTCCATATGAGGAGGTGTGAACAAGTGATGACATAAATCAATAACATTGCATCTAATAGACAATGTCTCATTAGATGCAAAAGGAGGGATTTTTCAAATTGACTGTGTGTCGCTTTTAAACGTGCTCCCCCTCTGGTCAACATATGAAATAACAAGTGTGTGTAAGAAAGTGAAATGCGCCCCCTTTTGCCAAAATTAATTAATAAAATAAATAGATATACATACTGTAATAACTTGAAGTAAATAATGAAGATTAAAAACTAATTACCTATTTATTTATTTTTTTAAATAAATACATAAATAAATAAATGTTTCTTACAATGTTTTAACTTTTTTCTTATAAAATCTGGAACAATTTCTCGAATTCTTTCTGTTTCTGTAATATTGCAATATTTTTTTGTATTACTTTTTTAATGCAAAATGGTGACATTTGTCTTATAAAACTCTGACTTTTATCACAATACTGCCATTTTTTTTAGTTGTTCTTGTAAAACAGTGACATCTTTTGGAGTAAAATTGTGACTTTTGTCCCCTTTTGCCAACATTAATTAATACAATAAATAAATCTGTATATAGGGACATACTGTAATAACTTGAAGTAAATAATGAAGATTAAAAACTAATTACAAAAAATAAAATTAACTAAAAGCAGTCTTTTTCTTACAATGTTTAGACTTTTTTCTTTAAAAAAAAGGCAACAATTTCTCATATTCTTTCTGTTTCTGTAATATTGCAATATTTTCTCGTAAAATTATTACTTTTTTTATGTAAAATTATTACTTTTTTATGTAAAATTATTACTTTTTTTTTTATGCAAAATGGTGAAATTTGTCTGATAAAATTCTGACTTGCATTTGTTTTGTTGTTCTTGTAAAACAGTGAAGTTGTTTTGAATAAAATTGTGACTTTTGTCACAATTTGGCCAAGTAAAATTCCGATTATTATTATAATATTGCCAACATTTTAAAGTTTTCTGATAAAATTGTGACTTTTTTCTATTTTCCTAAAATTGCCAAAATGCTGAGCTTTTCTTGTAAAATTGTGACTGTTACTCAGTTTTTCTTGCAAAATGTTGACTTGCGTTGAGTAAAATTACGACTTTTATCCAAAATACTGCCAAAAGTTTTTCTTGTGAAATTGTGACCTTTTTCTTGTGAAATTCCAACTCATTTTTTACGACAAGCTTTTTCTATATTTGCATAGTATGTATATATTATTAATGTTGTAATTACACTTCTTTATATATCTAGAAAGGCTGGTCCTAAAGAGGTAGGCATTTTTCTCAGGTCTCAGGAAGGTAAGAAATACAAGAATGTGTGTGTGTGTGTGTGGAGAGATGACTTACAGTATTCCCGTTGCGTCAGGTTGAATTGTTGTAATGTTTAATATG
>NC_084738.1:77070007-77110007 GCF_033978785.1 Entelurus aequoreus | reverse complement strand
TCAATTATTTCTGACTCTTTTGCATCGGGCAAACCCGGAATCTTCCGTGACCGAGGCGAGAACAAGTCAATCAGGAAGGGCTGACGCTCCAATCAGGAGCCATTCTGTCCGGGATGCTCGACCTTCCTTTTAGCTGATTATGAGTATCTCTCCAGCGCCGGCTCACCGGGGCGCCTTTACTTATCTTCACTCGGCCAGGCGGCGCGCTGAATACTTAAGGACAGAACGTGGCGAGGGTGGGGGTGCAAAAAGATACACTTGTTGCTTTTATCCTGTTTTTTTTACGACTCTTTCATGCGAGTCAAAGAAGGATCAGATCTTCTTTTTTGTGTTGAACTTCACCAAACTCAAAGGAATGAAGTAAAAGTAGCGTTACTTTAAAGGGGAACTGCACTTTTTACACACTGCAAGTATATATATATATAATGTAGTAACAGACTCCTTCATAACAACATGTTATATGTACAATATACACACTGCAAGTATATATATATATAATGTAGTAACAGACTCCTTCATAACAACATGTTATATGTACAATATACACACTGCAAGTATATATATATATATATATATATATATATATATATATATATATATATATATATATATATATATATATATATATATATATATATATATATGTATATATATATATATGTATATATATATAATGTAGTAAGAGACACATTCATAACAATATGTTATATGTACAATATACACACTGCAAGTGTGTATATATATATATATATATATATATATATATATATATATATATATATATATATATAATGTAGTAATAGACTCCTTCATAACAACATGTTATATGTACAATATACACACTGCAAGTATATATAATGTATGTATATATATGTATATATATAAAAAAAAAAAATATATATATATATATATATATATATATATATATATATATATATATATATATATATATATATATATATATAATGTAGTAAGAGACACATTCATAACAATATGTTATATGTACAATATACACACTGCAAGTGTATATATATATATATATATATATATATATATATATATATATATATATATATATATATATATATATATATATATATAATGTAGTAACAGACACATTCATAACAATATGTTATGTGTACAATATACACACTGCAAGTATATATATATATATATATATATATATATATATATATATATATATATATATATATATATAATGTAGTAACAGACATGTTCATAACAATAAGTGTTATGTGCAATTTTTACCGTATATTCATCATTTTAATCAACCGTTTCCATAGCAGGGCATTTTCGACTTCTGGCAACAACTGTGTCCCACTTCCGGAAACAAACGTGTGTGTGCGTGTAATCATGGCAGATTTAGTAACAAACAATGAAGATGACTATTTTTAAACAAATGAGGATTCACAACCTTATCTTTTTGAAGCTGAGTTTACTGAGGATGAGCTACTGCTTCTAGAGGCCAGCACGAAGGAAGAGTGACACGTTGGAGCAGGCGGAAGCCGAGAGAGTGAGGTGAAAGTGACGACGCTGTGAATGTGGAACTTGGAGCCAAGCTATTTCGACATAAATGGAGTGCTTACCCAAATAACCGGGCTGGACTAAACAGACAACTGTCCATCGGCACTTTAATATTTATCATGATACATGCAGCACATCATGCCACATTATATCAAGCTCTCGCTAACGGCATTGTAACGGACATAAAAGTAATCCGATTACTTGTTACGAGTAAAAGCTCTGCTCACTTCTGACTGTACAGCACAATTTACTTTCTAATCACCCTGACAACCTTTACCTTCTCACTCTGTCTCTGTTGTGCCAAGCGATGTCTTCTTAGAGAATTCTAGTAATTCTAGCAGGTTTGCTCGTTAGCCTAAAAATCCTCGCCGCTCTGCGCCTCGAGGCTGGAGCCTATGAATAGAACTCGGTAAAGAGTCGACTCTGGTATTGGTTTGTACTGTTTGCTCAGGGCTGAATCCTTTAAAGAAAAGTAAGCATTGTTTTTAAATGTGTGTGTGGGTTCTTCGGGTTAACATTTATAGATCCTGGGAAGAAATGCCAGGAGTTAAAGCTTCCCTGAGAGGCCACGGTATTGAGCTGCGGTTTGGGTTGAACTCTTTGTTTATGTCAACGTTGTCTCCTACTCTCTTTAGAGAAACGAACCCTCATTGAAGTTGGAAAAACTTTGTGTTTTAGCCGGTGAGTGAAGAACGTGTGAAGAACGCACCACTTACCCGATACCGTATTTTCCAGACTATATGAGCCACACCCACTCAATTTTGGAAGAAAACAATATTTTTCCATATATAAGCCGCACCCGACTATAAGCCTCATTTGTTGTGAAATGAGCTATTTACACGTAAATATTCTGTAAATGTTTATTTAAATACCTTCATTCTTTCCAAACGGTGTCTGTAACACGGCAGTAAAACGGCTGATCAAACAAAACAGAAGTCGTCGTCGTGGACCCACTAGCTGCGGAGGCTAGCTCTCCAATCAGCTATGTATTTTGCGGACTATAGAGCGCACCGGTATAGAAGCCGCACCGACTAAATAAAAAATATATATATATTGTTCCATAAATTAACCGCACCCGACTATAAGGCGCAGATATTTACGTTGTGAAATTAGTTATTTACATAGAAATATTCTGTAAATGTTTATTTAAATACCTTAATTCTTTCCAAACGGTGTCTGTAACACGGCAGTAAAACGGCTGATCAAACAAAACAGAAGTCGTCCTCGTGGACCCACTAGCTGCGGAGGCTAGCTCTCCAATCAGCTATGTATTTTCCGGACTATAGAGCGCACCGGTATAGAAGCCGCACCGACTAAATAAATAAAAAATATATATTGTTCCATATATTAGCCGCACCCGATTATAAGCCGCAGATATATACGTTGTGAAATTAGTTATTTACATAGAAATATTTTGTAAATGTTTATCTAAATACCTTAATTATTTCCAAACGGTGTCTGTAACACGGCAGTAAAACGGCTGATCAAACAAAACAGAAGTCGTCGTCGTGGACCCACTAGCTGCGGAGGCTAGCTCTCCTATCAGCTATGTATTTTCCGGACTATAGAGCACACCGGTATAGAAGCCGCACCGACTAAATAAAAAATATATATATATTTTTCCATAAATTAACCGCACCCGACTATAAGGCGCAGATATATACGTTGTGAAATGAGTTATTCACACAGAAATATTCTGTAAATGTTTATTTAAATACCTTAATTATTTCCAAATGGTGTCTGTAACACGGCAGTAAAACGGCTGATCAAACAAAACAGAAGTCGTCGTCGTGGACCCACTAGCTGCGGAGGCTAGCTCTCCTATCAGCTATGTATTTTCCGGACTATAGAGCGCACCGGTATAGAAGCCGCACCGACTAAATAATACAAATATATATATTGTTCCATAAATTAACCGCACCCGACTATAAGGCGCAGATATATACGTTGTGAAATTAGTTATTTACATAGAAATATTCTGTAAATGTTTATTTAAATACCTTAATTATTTCCAAATGGTGTCTGTAACATGGCAGTAAAACGGCTGATCAAACAAAACTGAAGTTGTCGTCGTGGACCCACTAGCTGCGGAGGCTAGCTCTCTAATCAGCTATGTATTTTCCGGACTATAGAGCGCACCGGTATAGAAGCCGCACCGACTAAATAATACAAATATATATATTGTTCCATAAATTAACCGCACCCGACTATAAGGTGCAGATATATACGTTGTGAAATGAGTTATTTACATAGAAATATTCTGTAAATGTTTATTTAAATACCTTAATTGTTTCCAAACGGTGTCTGTAACACGGCAGTAAAACGGCTGATCAAACAAAACTGAAGTTGTCGTCGTAGACCCACTAGCTGCGGAGGCTAGCTCTCCAATCAGCTATGTATTTTGCGGACTATAGAGCGCACCGGTATAGAAGCTGCACCGACTAAATAAAAAATATATATATATTGTTCCATTAATTAACCGCACCCGACTATAAGGCGCAGATATATACGTTGTGAAATTAGTTATTTACATAGAAATATTCTGTAAATGTTTATTTAAATACCTTAATTCTTTCCAAACGGTGTCTGTAACACGGCAGTAAAACGGCTGATCAAACAAAACAGAAGTCGTCGTCGTGGACCCACTAGCTGCGGAGGCTAGCTCTCCAATCAGCTATGTATTTTCCGGACTATAGAGCGCACCGGTATAGAAGCCGCACCGACTAAATAAAAAATATATATATATTGTTCCATAAATTAACCGCACCCGACTATAAGCCGCATATATATACGTTGTGAAATTAGTTATTTACATAGAAATATTCTGTAAATGTTTATTTAAATACCTTAATTCTTTCCAAATGGTGTCTGTAACATGGCAGTAAAACGGCTGATCAAACAAAACAGAAGTTGTCGTCGTGGACCCACTAGCTGCGGAGGCTAGCTCTCCAATCAGCTATGTATTTTCCGGACTATAGAGCGCACCGGTATAGAAGCCGCACCGACTAAATAAAAACAATATATATATATATATTGTTGCATAAATTAACCGCACCCGACTATAAGGCGCAGATATATACGTTGTGAAATTAGTTATTTACATAGAAATATTCTGTAAATGTTTATTTAAATACCTTAATTCTTTCCAAATGGTGTCTGTAACACGGCAGTAAAACGGCTGATCAAACAAAACAGAAGTCGTCGTCGTGGACCCACTAGCTGCGGAGGCTAGCTCTCCAATCAGCTATGTATTTTCCGGACTATAGAGCGCACCGGTATAGAAGCCGCACCGACTAAATAATACAAATATATATATTGTTCCATAAATTAACCGCACCCAACTATAAGCCGCATATATATACGTTGTGAAATTAGTTATTTACATAGAAATATTCTGTTAATGTTTATTTAAATACTTTAATTATTTCCAAACGGTGTCTGTAACACGGCAGTAAAACGGCTGATCAAACAAAACTGAAGTTGTCGTCGTAGACCCACTAGCTGCGGAGGCTAGCTCTCCAATCAGCTATGTATTTTGCGGACTATAGAGCGCACTGGTATAGAAGCCGCACCGACTAAATAAAAAATATATATATATATTGTTCCATAAATTAACCGCACCCGACTATAAGGCGCAGATATTTACGTTGTGAAATTAGTTATTTACATAGAAATATTCTGTAAATGTTTATTTAAATACCTTAATTATTTCCAAATGGTGTCTGTAACATGGCAGTAAAACGGCTGATCAAACAAAACTGAAGTTGTCGTCGTAGACCCACTAGCTGCGGAGGCTAGCTCTCCAATCAGCTATGTATTTTGCGGACTATAGAGCGCACCGGTATAGAAGCCGCACCGACTAAATTAAAAAAATATATAAATTGTTCCATAAATTAACCGCACCCGACTATAAGGCGCAGATATATACGTTGGGAAATTAGTTATTTACATAGAAATATTCTGTAAATGTTTATTTAAATACCTTAATTATTTCCAAATGGTGTCTGTAACACGGCAGTAAAACGGCTGATCAAACAAAACTGAAGTTGTCGTCGTAGACCCACTAGCTGCGGAGGCTAGCTCTCCAATCAGCTATGTATTTTGCGGACTATAGAGCGCACCGGTATAGAAGCCGCACCGACTAAATAAAAAATATATATATATTGTTCCATAAATTAACCGCACCCGACTATAAGGCGCAGATATATACTTTGTGAAATGAGTTATTCACACAGAAATATTCTATAAATGTTTATTTAAATACCTTAATTATTTCCAAACGGTGTCTGTAACATGGCAGTAAAACGTCTGATCAAACAAAACTGAAGTCGTCGTCGTGGACCCACTAGCTGCGGAGGCTAGCTCTCCAATCAGCTATGTATTTTCCGGACTATAGAGCGCACCCGTATAGAAGCCGCACCGACTAAATAAAAAAATATATAAATATTGTTCCAAAAATTAACCGCACCCGATTATAAGCCGCATATATATACGTTGTGAAATTAGTTATTTACATAGAAATATTCTGTAAATGTTTATTTAAATACCTTAATTATTTCCAAACGGTGTCTGTAACACGGCAGTAAAACGGCTGATCAAACAAAACTGAAGTCGTCGTCGTGGACCCACTAGCTACGGAGGCTAGCTCTCCAATCAGCTATGTATTTTGCGGACTATAAAGCGCACCGGTATAGAAGCTGCACCGACTAAATAAAACAAATATATATATTGTTCCATAAATTAACCGCACCCGACTATAAAACGCAGATATATATGTTGTGAAATTAGTTATTTACATAGAAATATTCTGTAAATGTTTATTTAAATACCTTAATTCTTTCCAAACGGTGTCTGTAACATGGCAGTAAAACGGCTGATCAAACAAAACTGAAGTTGTCGTCGTAGACCCACTAGCTGCGGAGGCTAGCTCTCCAATCAGCTATGTATTTTCCGGACTATAGAGCGCACCGGTATGGAAGCCGCACCGACTAAATAAATAAAAAATATATATTGTTGCATAAATTAACCGCACCCGACTATAAGGCGCAGACATTTACGTTGTGAAATTAGTTATTTACATAGAAATATTCTGTAAATGTTTATTTAAATACCTTAATTATTTCCAAACGGTGTCTGTAACATGGCAGTAAAACGGATGATCAAACAAAACTGAAGTTGTCGTTGTAGACCCACTAGCTGCGGAGGCTAGCTCTCCAATCAGCTATGTATTTTCCGGACTATAGAGCACACCGGTATAGAAGCCGCACCGACTAAATAAAAAAAATATATATATTGTTCCATAAATTAACCGCACCCGACTATAAGGCGCAGATATATACGTTGTGAAATTAGTTATTTACATAGAAATATTCTGTAAATGTTTAATTACATACCTTATTTGTTTCCAAACGATGTCTCTAACACGGTAGTAAAATGGCTGATCAAACAAAACAGAAGTCGTCGCGGTGGACCCGCTAGCTGCGTAGGCTAGCTCTCCAATCAGCTATACATTTTCCGGACTATAGAGCGTATAGAAGCCGCACCAACTAAATAAAAAAAAAATATATTTTTCTATATATTAGCCGCACCTGACTATAAGCCGCAGATATTGTATATACGTTGTCAAATAAGTTATTTACACATAAATATTCTGTGAATGTTCATTTACATACCTTAATTATTTCCAAACGGTGTCTGTAACACGGCAGTAAAACGGCTGATCAAACAAAACAGAAGTCATCGTCGTGGACCCACTAGCTGCGGAGGCTAGCTCTCCAATCAGCTATGTATTTTGCGGACTATAGAGCGCACCGGTATAGAAGCCGCACCAACTAAATAAAAATATATATATATTTTTCCATATATTAGCCGCACCTGACTATAAGCCGCAGATATATACTTTGTGAAATGAGTTATTTACACAGAAATATTCTGTTGATGTTTATTTACATATCTTTTTTGTTTCCAAACGGTGTCTCTAACACGGCAGTAAAATGGCTGATCAAGCAAAACAGAAGTCGCTAGTTGCAGAGGCTAGCTCTCCAATCAGCTGTTTATTGCCGTATTTTCCGGACTATAGAGTGGACCAGTATATAAGCCGCACCGACAAAATCTTTGTAAAAAAACAATTGTTTTCCATATGTTAGCCGCACCCGACTATAAGCCGCATATTATATACGTTGTGAAGAGAGTTATTTAACACCTTTTAGGCTAATTTTGCAGGGATAGACCTCACTGGCATGTATTCTAATATTTCACTAATGCTAACTGTAAGCATGCTACTGTTAGCATGGTACCGTTAGCAACAAAAAATATGACTCACTCATCAGCAAAATGAGCAAAAAAAAAATTTATAAATAATAATAATATAGATTTTTTAAATTTATTTTATTACCCAAAAAATAAAAAAATAAAAATAAAAACCTAATTTTTTTTATTTTTTTTACCCAAAAAAAAAAAAAAAAGAGCTAGCTTATTTTTTTTTTTTTTTTTTTTTTTTTTTTTTTTAGCTCATTTTACTGATATACACCTATGAGTCATATGTTTTGTTACTTGACGCTGTCTCGCCTGCGTGCTAACTGTTAGCACTTGAGTACTACTATGGCTCTTCATGTGAACATTTCTACTGAAATTGTATTTTCTAGTACTTTGAAAAAAAGAGGTGTTGGTTTTGAGAGTGGGAAACTACCCAAATGGCCCCGCTTTCTGCCATTTGTAAGCAAGTGGCCCCTCAGCGGTCAAAGTTTGACCTGGAGGCAGGTCAGATGCAGTGCGACTATCGTTTCCGACGGGAAAAGTTAGCATCTTGCTTGTTGCCGCCGGAGCTGTGGCAGCCTCGTTATTCTCGCGGGCCCTCAAAGGCTTCCTTGTTTTGGCGCCAGGAGGAGACGCCGCGATAGCGTCCACATCTGTGATTCATAGAGCGTGTTCCCCACCTTGCTCTTTATCCCATCCTCTAGATTACGGGGCAGACTAATGCTTTGTCACTTGCAATGAACAAGCGCCGCCGCCGCCGCCCTGAGGGCCCGGCACGCGGTGATGGAACACCTCGCTTCCTATTCCCTCCTCGGTGCACTTGTGCTCCACCTTTACGCTCCTCCAAAAAAGTATCTTATTACGGTCTCGGATGAGTTGAAAAATTGGATGTGGTATCTCCGTCTGAAGATGGATGGATGTTCGCCGCTGTGATTGTTTTCCTCGGGAAAAAAAAAGTGTCGGTGAGCTCGGTAATGGCTTGGTGACGACCGAGATGAGACTCCTTCGGGAAGACAGAAAATATATATATATATATATATTTTTGTGACTCAACCCTGGCAGGTTGGAGTTGTGCGGGAATGCTAAGATAAGCTCTACTAACTTAAAAGTAGCATATTCCTTTTTTTTTTTTTTTTTTTAAATCAATAAATCTGCCACGTCCTACAAAAGTGTACAAGTACTGGACAAAATAATAGATTCACATCCAAATTCAATTTGATTTGTATTCATTCCGATTCCAAATCGATTCTAAATGTAATTAATATATATATATATATATATATATATATATATATATATATATATATATATATATATATATATATATATATATATATATATATATATACATTTTTATTTTTTTATTTTTTTTTAATCAATAAATCTGCCACGTTCCACAATAATGTACACGTAGTGGAGAAAATAATAGATTCACATCCAAATTCAATTTGATTTGTATTCATTCCGATTCCAAATCGATTCAAAATGTAATAAAAAAAATAAAAACAATTATATATATATATATATTTATTTTTTTTAATCAATAAATCTGCCACGTTCCACAATGGTGTACAAGTAGTGGACAAAATAATCGATTCACATCCAAATTCCATTCGATTCTTATTCATTACAATACCAAATCGATTAAAAATGTTCAAAATGTAATAAAAAAATGTAATTAATATATATATATATATATATATATTTTTTGTTTGTTTGTTTGTTTTGTTTTAGTTTTGTTTTGTGTGTTTGTTTTTTTTATTTTGTTGTTGTTCTATTCATCAATAAATCTGCCACGTCCCACAATAGTATCCAAGTAGTGGACAAAATAATCGATTCACATCCAAATTCCATCCGATTCTTATTCATTCCAAAACCAAATCGATTAAAAATATTCAAAATGCAATAAAAAAAATTCAATTAAATACAATAAAATATAAACAATAATATATATATATATATATATATATATATATATATATATATATATATATATATATATATATATATATATATATATATATATATATATATATATATATATATATATATATATATATATTTTTTTTTTGTTTTTGTTTTGTTTTGTTTTGTTTTGTTTTGTTTTGTTTTGTTTTGTTTTGTTTTGTTTCTTTAGTTTTTTTTTTGTTTTATTTATCAATAAATCTGCCACGTCCCACAATAGTGTCCAAGTAGTGGACAACATAATCGATTCACATCCAAATTCCATCCGATTCTTATTCATTCCAATACCAAATCGATTCAAAATGTTCAAAATTTAATTAAAAAAAATCTAATTAAATAAAATTAAAAAAAAAAATATATATATATATATATATATATATATATATATATATATATATATATATATATATATATATATATATATATATATATATCATTTTATTATTTTTTATTTTTTGTTTGTTTTTTCTGCCATGTCCCACAATAGTGTACAAGTAGTGGACAAAATAATTGATTCACATCCAAATTTCATTCGATTTGTATTCATTCCGATTCCAAATCGGTTCAAAATGTTCAAAATGTAATAAAAAAAAAAAAAGTAATAATAATATTTTTTTTATCAATAAATCTGCCACGTCCCACAATAGTGTACAAGGAGTGGACGAAATAATTGATTCACATCAAAATTCCATCCGATTCTTATTCATTCAGATTCAAAATCGATTCAAAATGTTCAAAATGTCATTAAAATATATATATATATATTTTTTAGTTTTTTTGTTTGATTTTTAAAATTGTTTTTATCAATAAATCTGCCACGTCCCACAATAGTCAATCAATCAATCAATCAATCAATCAATGTTTACTTATATAGCCCTAAATCACAAGTGTCTCAAAGGGCTGCACAAGCCACAACGACATCCTCGGTTCAGATCCCACATCAGGGCAAGGAAAAACTCAACCCAGTGGGATGACAATGAGAAACCCTGGAGACGACCGCAGATGTAGTCCGAAAAATACGGTAATCTGTGCCTGAACGTGATTAATGCAATTGTGATGAACTAAGAATTAAAAAAATCACTTTTGCGTTCTTGGACCTTGTGAAGAATCACCCCGACTTTCTGTTTGTGAGGTCCTCGCACGCCCCAGGACAGGTCTGATGTGTCGCCATCTCGCTCGCCGCTCCCTCATAAAATTCCTGGCTCGGAGGCGGGACAAAAACACACATTTTATGGCGTCGTCTTCCCCTGGCGGGTGCAGATCTGGCGGGTGTCGGTCCATCACCGCGCGGCGAAGGATGCTTTGCTCCCGCGCCCGCCGGCGACCTAATCTGATGGAAGGACGCCGGCGTACAAGCACGACGGCCTTTTTTTTTTTTTTTTTTCTACAATTCCTCGCACGGTTTTCGCCCCCGTCGTGTTTTTTTTCTGATCCATGATGTGAGATATCATTTGCCGCGATGGTGTGCGATAGAGCGTGTCGCAGGCGCTATCTGCTGTTTGTGGTCCGGGATATATCACACACTTTTCATCCCGTATCCGCCGGTCTAATCCTGTAATCTGATTACAGACGACACGAGAGGAAGACGCGCGGACCTCGCAAGCCGAGCGGCGATAAATTAGGCAGACTTTTGAAAGGTTTGCCCGGCGACACTGACGGACGCACGTCGCTAATTGTCTGGTTTTTAAGCTAGCCCGCGGAGGGATTGTGTGGAGATATCTGTCAACCTGTCGCCGGGATTTAGTGTCCTTCAGCGGCGGGATAAATTATCGCTATCATCCGCCGTGTAGGATCTGTCAAGCTGTCACAAACTGATAAAACGCTGTCGTTACTTGAAAAAAACCAAAAACATTGTAGACTTGTGGGACGAACCAGACTCGCCAGTTTATTAAAAAAAAGTTAAAGGCCTACTGAAAGCAGGCCCTAACCAATCTGGCGCCCTAGGCAAGATTTTAGGTGGCGCCCCCCCCCACATCGGCAGTGAAGTGTATATACTCACAAGAAACCGAATAGCTTTGTCTTTGACCTTTTTTTTTACTTAAAGAAAGCAAATTAACAATCAGAATAGTTAACAAGATAAAAAAAAAATATGGATAAATAAATGAATACAAAAAATTAAAAATTAATATATGGAATACAATATTTTTTACATACATAAACACAAAATAAAACGTGTCAACAAGTTGCATAAAATAAATTAAAAATACAATATAATTAAGGCACTGCACAAAACAACATATCAAACCAGTATGACTTTAAAGGCCTACTGAAAGCCACTACTAGCGACCACGCAGTCTGATAGTTTATACATCAATGATGAAATCTTAACATTATAACACATGCCAATACGGCCGGGTTAACTTATAAAGTGACATTTTAAATTTGCCGCTAAACTTCCGGTTCGAAACGCCTCTGAGGATGACGTATGCGTGTGACGTAGCCCGGCGAACACGGGTATGCCTTCCACATTGAAGCCAATACGAAAAAGCTCTGTTTTCATTTCATAATACCACAGTATTCTGGACATCTGTGTTCGTGAATCTGTTGCAATCATGTTCATTGCATTATGGAGAAGGAAGCTGAGCAAGCAAAGAAGAAAGTTGTCGGTGCGAAATGGACGTATTTTTCGAACGTAGTCAGCCACAACAGTACACAGCCGGCGCGTCTTTGTTTACATTCCCGAAAGATGCAGTCAAGATGGAAGAACTCGGATAACAGAGACTCTAACCAGGAGGACTTTTGACTTGGATACACAGACGCCTGTAGAGAACTGGGACAACACAGACTCTTACCAGGATTACTTTGATTTGGATGACAAAGACGCAGACGTGCTACTGTGAGTATGCAGCTTTGGCTTCTAAACATTTGATCGCTTGACCGTATGTGCGCAACTTTTTTTTGCGTATGTACGTAACTTTTTTTAAATATATAAGCTTTATGAACCTTGGGTTAGGTGAACGGTCTTTTGGGCTGAGTGATTGTGTGTGTTGATCAGGTGTTTGAATTGTATTGGCGTGTTCTATGGAGCTAGGAGCTAGCATATGAGCTAGGAGCTAGCATAACAAACACGCAGGTGTTTTTATGCAGGATTAATTTGTGGCATATTAAATATAAGCCTGGTTGTGTTGTGGCTAATAGAGTATATATATGTCTTGTGTTTATTTACTGTTTTAGTCATTCCCAGCTGAATATCAGGTACCGTGAGTATGCAGCCTTGGCTGCTAAACATTTGATAGCTTGACCGTATGTGCGCGTCACGTACGTAACTTTTTAAAAATATATAAGCTTTATGAACCTTGGGTTAGGTGAACGGTCTTTTGGGCTGAGTGATTGTGTGTGTTGATCAGGTGTTTGAATTGTATTGGCGTGTTCTATGGAGCTAGGAGCTAGCAGAGGAAATAGGAGCTAGCATAACAAACACGCAGGTGTTTTTATGCAGGATTAATTTGTGGCATATTAAATATAAGCCTGGTTGTGTTGTGGCTAATAGAGTATATATATGTCTTGTGTTTATTTACTGTTGTAGTCATTCCCAGCTGAATATCAGGTCACCCCCGCCTCTCACAGCATCTTCCCTATCTGAATAGCTTCAACTCCCCACTAGTCCTTCACTTGCACTTTACTCATCCACAAATCTTTCATCCTCGCTCAAATTAATGGGGAAATTGTCGCTTTCTCGGTCCGAATCTCTCTCACTTCATGCGGCCATCATTGTAAACAATAGGGAACTTTGCGTATATGTTCAACTGACTACGTCACGCTACTTCCGGTAGGGGCAAGCCTTTTTTTTATCAGATACCAAAAGTTGCAATCTTTACCGTCGTTGTTCTCTACTAAATCCTTTCAGCAAAAATATGGCAATATCGCGAAATGATCAAGTATGACACATAGAATAGATCTGCTATCCCCGTTTAAATAAAAAAAATTCATTTCAGTAGGCCTTTAACAACTATATTACAAAAAAAGGGGATCCTACAGAGTTCTCTATTTGTGCTTTTTAATATTGCATTAACTAGAATGACTTACAAATTACTGTACACCAGGGAGTACTGTAATTACCTAACGTTACATTATTATTTTCCATAACAATTTAGCCCCCTCCACAATATTAACCCGACGTTAAAACAGAACTAGCTATTTACTGATTAGCAATTGCCGACTCATGTAACATTAGCTTAATGCTAAAAAGCCAGGTTACTATCACATTCTGTAACAGACAAATAATTTCATGTAGGCAACGTTACCTACCTGCTACCTCTGTCTTTTTCTCGTTTCTCCTCTTCTTTTCTCTTTTTTCTTCCCTGGGCACCTGACAGTTTTGGCCGTTTTGACATTTTGTGTTGATTTTTTGATGTGGTGACGTCCAAAAAGAGTCTTGATACGGGAAGGGAGGGGGCACACCGTGCCGGGGGAGGGGGGGGCGTAATGTTGTAACAAATAATATTTCTATTAAATAGGCTTTACTTTGCATTTTAATTAACGTGGGATTATTTTATGTATTTAGAAATAATAGTACCAATTTTTTTTTTTTTTTTTTTTTTTCCTTCAACATTTGTGGCACTGGCGTGGCGCCCCCTGATGGACGGCACCCTTAGCATTTGCCTAACGGCCTATGCCACGGGCCGGCCCTGACTGAAAGCCACTACTAGCGACCACGCAGTCTGATAGTTTATATATCAATGATGAAATCTTAACATTGCAACGCATGCCAATATGGTCGGGTTAACTTAGAAAGTGCAATTTTAAATTTCCCGCGAAATATCCGGCTGAAAACGTCTCGGTATGACGACGTATGCGCGTGACGTCACGGATTGTAGCGGACATTTTGGGACAGCATTGTGGCCAGCTATTAAATCGTCTGTTTTCATCGCAAAACTCCACAGTATTCTGGACATCTGTGTTGGTGAATCTTTTGCAATTTGTTTAATGAACAATGGAGACAGCAAAGAAGAAAGCTGTAGGTGGGAAGCGGTGTATTAGCGGCCGGCTGCAGCAACACCAACGCGTAGCCGGTGTTTCGTTGTTTATATTCTCGAACGATGACAGTCAAGCTTTACCATTGGCCTGGGACAACAGAGACTCTTACCAGGAGAACTTTGAGTTGGATAGGCAGTGCCGTGAGTACGCAGCTGCCAAACATGTGATCGCTTGCCCGTACATGTGAGCCACTATGTGCATGTCACGTACGTAACTTTGGGGAAATATATGTGCTGTATGAACTTTACGGAGGTGAACGGTAATTTGGGCTTTGGGATTGAGTGTGTTGTGCGGGTGTTTGATTTGTATTGGTGGGTTATATGGACGGGAGGGGGGAGGTGTTTTTTATGTGGGATTAATTTGTGGCATATTAAATATAAGCCGGGTTGTGTTGTGGCTAATAGAGTATATATATGTCTTGTGTTTATTTACTGTTGTAGTCATTCCCAGCTGAATATCAGGTCCCACCCGCCTCTCACAGCATCTTCCCTATCCGAATCGCTTCCACTGCCCTCTAGTCCTTCACTCTCACTTTCCTCATCCACAAATCTTTCATCCTCGCTCAAATTAATGGGGAAATCATCACTTTCTCGGTCCGAATCGCTCTCTCTGCTGGTGGCCATGATTGTAAACAATGTGCAGATGTGAGGAGCTCCACAACCTGTGACGTCACGCTACTTCCGGTACAGGCAAGGCTTTTTTATCAGCGACCAAAAGTTGCGAACTTTATCGTGCCAATCAACCTATCCCCAGGTGCATGTCTTTGGCGGTGGGAGGGGCCTATCCCCAGGTGCATGTCTTTGGCGGTGGGAGGGGCCTATCCCCAGGTGCATGTCTTTGGCGGTGGGAGGGGCCTATCCCCAGGTGCATGTCTTTGGAGGTGGGAGGAAGCCGGAGTACCCGGAGGGAACCCACGCTGTCACGGGGAGGACATGCAAACTCCACACAGAAAGATCCCGAGCCCGGGATTGAACTCACGACTACTCAGGACCTTCGTATTGTGAGGCAGACGCACTAACCCCTCTGCCACCGTGCTGCCCTTATTCATTCATAGCTTCCCAATTATGTTGTGTTCTATAAATAGTGTTGTTTGTCTATAAAATGGTCATAAGTACACCTCTGCATAATGTTGTATCCTTATTTACAAAACCCAAAAGCAGTGAAGTTGTCACGTTGCGTAAATGGTAAATAAAAAACAGAATACAATTATTTGCAAATCCTTATATTTAATTGAATAGACTGCAAAGACAAGATATTTCATGTTCACACTGGAAAATTGTGTTATTTTTTTGCAAATATTAGCTCATTTGTAATTTTGATGCCTGCAACATGTTTCATAAAAGCTTGAGGAATGCTCATCAAAACACTTATTTGGAACATCCCACAGGTGAACAGGCTAATTGGGAACAGGTGGGTGCCATGATTGGGTATAAAAGCAGCTTCCATGAAATGCTCAGTCATTCACAAACGAGGACGGGGGCGAGGGTCACCACTTTGTCAACAAAAGCCTGAGCAAATTGTTTAAGAACAACATTTCTCAACCAGCTATTGCAAGGAATTTAGGGATTTCACCATCTACACTCCGTGATATCATCAAAAGGTTCAGAGAATGTGGAGAAATCACTGCACGTAAGCGTGAGTTTGCATATTTCCAGTATGACTGACCTAATAATATGGTCAGAGTGCAGAAGCGTTACTACCGTGACGTAGCATCTCGGGTAGCGGAATATTCAAAATGGCCGACTGAATCTGTGGAATTTTGTGACATTGTAGACAATTTTTAAGTCAATTAAATTAAAGTCGACTAGTTTTTCCACTGTACTGCTACTTTGAACCATTAACATTTTTTGACCAAACTGAACCATTTGATATTGAAAATCAAAAAAATTAATTAAAATCCATAAATAGTAATACATTTGATCAGCAACATTAGCTAAGGAGCAAAATGTATAAAACACTTTAACCTACCAAACAAAAATAAATGCAAAAAAATGTTGTTGGTAACACGTTAGTATGGGGAACATATGAACTATTAATTAATTGCTTATTAACATAGGGTCAGGGTCAGGGTCAGGGTTAGAGTTAGAGTTAAGGTTAGGGTTGGGGTTGGGGTTAGGGTGAAGGTTAGGGTTGGGGTTAGAGTTAGGGTTAGGATTAGGGTTAGGATTAGGGTTAGGGTTAGGTTTGGGGTTAGGATTAGGGTTAGAAAAATAGTTAGTTAGGGTTAGGCATAAAGAAAGAGAGTTGGTTAGGGTTGGGGTTGGGGTTAGGGTTAGGGAATACTCTTAGTTAATGGCTTACTGGTTGTATAATAAGGCCATGCAGAATAAATTATTAATAAGTACTTAATGAGTGCTTAATAAGACTGTAATAATGACTAATTAACAGCTAATATGTTACTAATTTGCATGTTAATAAGCAACTAATTAATGGTTCATACGTTCCCCATACTAGGGTTAGGGTTAGGGTTGGGGTTGAGGTTAGGGTTAGATTTGGGGTTAAGGTTAGGGTTGGGGTTAGAGTTAGGGTTAGGGAAAACTCTTAGTTAATGGCTTACTGGTTGTAAATAAGGCCATGTGGAATAGGGCATTAATAAGTACGTAAGTACTTAATAATGACTAATTAACAGCCAATATGTTACTAATTTGCATGTTAATAAGCAACTAATCAATGGTTCATATGTTCCCCATACTAAAGTGCTACCATGTTTTGTTTTTTTAATAAATAGGGTTAGGGTTAGGAAAGACTCTTAGTTAATGGCTTACTGGTTGTATAATAAGACCATGCACAATAAGGCATTAATAAGTACTTAATACGTACTTAATAAGTACTTAATAAGGACTAATTAATATCTAATGTTACTAATTTGCATGTTAATAAGCAACTAATTAATGGTTCATACGTTCC
Organism: Entelurus aequoreus; assembly: GCF_033978785.1. NCBI lineage: Eukaryota > Metazoa > Chordata > Actinopteri > Syngnathiformes > Syngnathidae > Entelurus > Entelurus aequoreus. Next base: position 77,092,358 of record NC_084738.1, on the reverse strand, counting down.
CCATACTAGGGTTAGGGTTAGGGTTTGGGTTGAGGGTAGGGTTAGGGGTTAGGGTTAGATTTAGGGTTAGGGTTAAGGTTGGGGTTGGGGTTAGGGTTAGGGAAGACTCTTAGTTAATGGCTTACTGGTTGTATAATAAGACCATGCAGAAAAAGGCATTAATAAGTACTTAATAAGTACTTAATAAGTACGTAATAATGACTAATTAACAGCCAATATTTTACTAATTTGCATGTTAATAAGCAACTAAATAATGGTTCGTTCCCCATACTAGGGTTAGGGTTAGGGTTTGAGTTGAGGTTAGGGTTAGGGTTAGGGTTAGGATTAGGGTTGGGGTAAGGTTTGGGTTGGGGTTGGGGTTAGGGTTAGGGAAAACTCTTAGTTAATGGCTTACTGGTTGTATAATAAGGCCGTCTAGAATAAGACATTAATAAGTACTTAAGTACTTAATAATGAATAATTAACAGCCAATATGTTACTAATTTGCATGTTAATAAGCAACTAATTAATGGTTCATATGTTCCCCATACTAAAGTGTTACCATGTTTTGTTTTGTAATAAATAAGGTTAGGGTTAGGGAAGACTCTTAGTTAATGGCTTACTGGTTGTATAATAAGGCCATGCACAATAAGGCATTAATAAATTCTTAATACATACTTAATAAGTACTTAATAATGACTAATTAATATCAAATATGTTACTAATTTGCATGTTAATAAGCAACTAATTAATGGTTCATACGTTCCCCATACTAGGTTTAGGGTTGGGGTTGGGGTCGGGGTTGAGGTTAGGGTTAGGGTTAGGGTTAGGGGTTAGGGTTAGGGTTAGGGTTAGGGAATACTCTTAGTTACTCTTATTGGTTGTATAATAAGGCCATGCAAAATAAGGCATTCATAAGTATGTAATGACTAATTAACAGCCAATATGTTAGTAATTTACATGTTAATAAACAACTAATTAATGGGTTATTAAAGTAAAGGTATTTGTGTGGTTTCTGATCGTTTCTGAGGGCGCCAAAGGAGCTTCTTTGTCTGTGCGTTTGTTGTCGGAGCAAACATGCAGGACTACCACGTTTTGTTGTGTGGCTTGCTGGGATGGACGGATTGATGGATGATGGGAGGCCAGGAGGAGTAGATGCGGGGATGGAAGGATGGATGATGGGAGGCCAGGAGGAGTAGATGCGGGGATGGAAGGATGGATGATGGGAGGCCAGGAGGAGTAGATGTGGGGATGGAAGGATGGATGATGGGAGGCCAGGAGGAGTAGATGCGGGGATGGAAGGATGGATGATGGGAGGCCAGGAGGAGTAGATGCGGGGATGGAAGGATGGATGATGGGAGGCCAGGAGGAGTAGATGCGGGGATGGAAGGATGGATGATGGGAGGCCAGGAGGAGTAGATTCGGGGATGGAAGGATGGATGATGGGAGGCCAGGAGGAGTAGATGTGGGGATGGAAGGATGGATGATGGGAGGCCAGGAGGAGTAGATGCGGGGATGGAAGGATGGATGATGGGAGGCCAGGAGGAGTAGATGCGGGGATGGAAGGATGGATGATGGGAGGCCAGGAGGAGTAGATGCGGGGATGGAAGGATGGATGATGGGAGGCCAGGAGGAGTAGATGCGGGGATGGATGGATGGATGATGGGAGGCCAGGAGGAGTAGATGCGGGGATGGACGGATTGATGGATGATGGGAGGCCAGGAGGAGTAGATGCGGGGATGGAAGGATGGATGATGGGAGGCCAGGAGGAGTAGATGCGGGGATGGAAGGATGGATGATGGGAGGCCAGGAGGAGTAGATGCGGGGATGGAAGGATGGATGATGGGAGGCCAGGAGGAGTAGATGCGGGGATGGAAGGATGGATGATGGGAGGCCAGGAGGAGTAGATGCGGGGATGGATGGATGGATGATGGGAGGCCAGGAGGAGTAGATGCGGGGATGGACGGATTGATGGATGATGGGAGGCCAGGAGGAGTAGATGCGGGGATGGAAGGATGGATGATGGGAGGCCAGGAGGAGTAGATGTGGGGATGGAAGGATGGATGATGGGAGGCCAGGAGGAGTAGATGTGGGGATGGAAGGATGGATGATGGGAGGCCAGGAGGAGTAGATGCGGGGATGGAAGGATGGATGATGGGAGGCCAGGAGGAGTAGATGCGGGGATGGAAGGATGGATGATGGGAGGCCAGGAGGAGTAGATGTGGGGATGGAAGGATGGATGATGGGAGGCCAGGAGGAGTAGATGCGGGGATGGAAGGATGGATGATGGGAGGCCAGGAGGAGTAGATGTGGGGATGGAAGGATGGATGATGGGAGGCCAGGAGGAGTAGATGCGGGGATGGAAGGATGGATGATGGGTGGATGTTGCGTCAAATGAAAAGACAGGAAGAGGAGACAGATGAATGTATGAAAGGTGTGAACAATATGGACTGTAACGATACAGCAATGACAAGATGGAGGGAGGAGGGCCTGATGACAAGATGAATGATGGAGGGATGACAAGATGGATGATGGAGGGATGACAAGATGGATGATGGAGGGATGACAAGATGGATGATGGAGGGATGACAAGATGGATGATGGAGGTGTGTGGAAGAAAAGATGGATGAAGAATGCATTTCTTGTGTTTAACAGTTGAGATCAGCTCACTTTTATTTCCAACCTCTTGAAGTCACATGGAAGTCAACTTGAGAGTAACTTCTACTTCTTCTTCTACATTTACTGCTCAACTCTCTGCTTCCTTCTTCTTCTTCTTCTTCTTCTTCTTCTTCTTCTTCTTCTTCTTCTTCTTCTTCTTCTTCTTCTTCTTCTTCTTCTTCTCCTCCTTTTTGCTCTTCTTGTTCTTGTTCTTTGTCTCATTATTGTTCTTCTTTTTGTTTGTGTCCTTGCTGTTGTTGTCTTTCTTGTTCTTCTTCTTCTTGTTCCTGTCAGTGTTTTTATTTTTGTTATTCTTCCTATTCTTGTTTTTGTCATTGTTGTTTTTGTTCTTATTCTCGTTCCTATGGTACTTGTACTTTTTATTTTTCATGTTCTTCTTGTACTAATTATTGTTCCTGTTGTTCTTTTTGTTGTTGTTGTTGTTTTTCTTCTTGTTCTTGTTGATCTTGTTGTTCTTATTTCTCTTTCTCTTATTTTTCTTCTTTTTGTCTCTGCTTTTTGTTCTTGTTCTTGTTCTTCCTGTTACAGTTTTTTTCTTGTTCTTCTCCTTCTTTTGCTTGTTCTTTCTGTTTCCTTCCTTCTTGATTTTCCCGTTCTTGTTTGACCTCTTTATTTTCTTTATTCTTCTATTTCTACTTTTTCCTCTACTTATACTATTTCTACGGCTACTCATACTTCTTCTTTCTTCTTGTTCTATTTCTTCTTCTCCTTCTTCTTCTTCTTCTTCTTGTTGGTGTTCTCTTTGTTTTTCTCCTTCCTTTTCTTGTTTCTGTCATTGTTGTTATTCTTCTTATTCTTGTTCCTATGGTACTTGTAGTTGTTATTTTCCATGGTCTTTTTGCACTACTTGTTGTTCTTGATCTTGTTCTTATTCTTTTTCTTCTTGTTTGTGTTTTAGTTGTTTTTCTTCTCGTTCTCATTGATCTTGTTCTTATTTGAATTTATCTTATTGTTGTTCTTTTTGTCTCTGCTTTTTGTTCCTGTTCTTGTTCTTCCTGTTATAGTTTGTTCTTGTTCTTCTCCTTCTTTTGCTTGTTCTTTCTGTTTTCGTCCTTCTTGATTTTCCCGTTCTTGTTTGACCTCTTAATTTTCTTTATTCTTCTATTTCTACTTTTTCCTCTACTTATACTATTTCTACGGCTACTCATACTTCTTCTTTCTTCTTGTTCTACTTCTTCTTCTCCTTGTTGTTCTTCTTCTTCTTGTTGGTGTTCTCCTTTGTGTTCTCCTTCCTATTCTTGTTTTTGTCATTGTTGTTCTTGTTCTTATTCTTGTTCCTATGGTGCTTCTTGTACTTTTTATTTTCCATGTTCTTCTTGCACTACTTTTTGTTCTTGATCTTGTTCTTGTTCTTTTTCTTCTTGTTTGTGTTTTAGTTGTTTTTCTTCTCGTTCTCGTTGATCTTGTTCTTATTTTTATTTATCTTATTTTTGTTCTTTTTGTATCTGCTTTTTGTTCCTGTTCTTGTTCTTCCTGTTATAGTTTGTTCTTGTTCTTCTCCTTCTTTTGCTTCTTCTTTCTGTTTCCTTCCTTCTTGATTTTCCCGTTCTTGTTTGACCTCTTTATTTTCTTTATTCTTCTATTTCTACTTTTTCCTCTACTTATACTATTTCTACGGCTACTCATACTTCTTCTTTATTCTTGTTCTTCTTGAGCTCCTTGGTGTTCTTATGTTTGTTATTCTTCCTATTCTTGTTTTTGTCATTGTTGTTCTTCTTGTTTTTCTTTTTTGTTCTTGTTGATCTTGTTATTTTTCTTTCTCTTCATTTTGTTCTTCTTGTTTCTGCTTTTTATTCTTGTTCTTGGTCTTCCCGTTCTAGTTGTTCTTGCTGTTCTCCTTCTTATCCTTGCTCTTTCTGTTTTTTCCCTTTTTCTTGTTTGTGTTCCTTTACTTGTCTTTCCACCTGTGGTCGTACCTGTTCTTCTACTTCTTCTACTTCTCCTACTACCTCCTATTTTAGTTGTTTAACTTTTTGTTGTACTTCTTGTTCTTTTGTTCTTTTTCCTGTTCCTATTATTTTACCACATGTTCTTCTTGTTCTTGTTGGTGTTCTCATTTTTCTTAGTATTCCTTCTTTTGTTTGTTCTTTCTGTTTCTGTGTTTCTTGATTTTCCCGTTCTTGTTTGACCTCTTTATTTTCTTTATTCATCTATTTCTACTTTTTCCTCTACTTATACTATTTCTACGGCTACTCATACATCTTCTTTCATCTTGTTCCACTTCTTGTTCTCCTTGTTCTTTTTATTGTTCTTGTTGGTGTTCTCCTTTTTGTTATTCTTGTTTTTGTCATTGTTGTTCTTGTTCTTATTCTTGTTCCTATGGTACTTGTACTTTTTTATTTTGCATGTTCTTCTTGCACTACTTCTTGTCCTTGATCTTGTTCTTGTTCTTTTTCTTCTTGTTTGTGTTTTTTTTTTTTCTCGTTCTTGTTGATCTTATTTTTATTTATCTTCCTTTTGTTCTTTTTGTCTCTGATTTTTGTTCTTGTTCTTGTTCTTCCTGCTATATACTTTTTATTGTTCTTCTCCTTCTTTTGCTTGTTCTTTCTGTTTCCGTCCTTCCTGATCTTCCCGTTCTTGTTTGACCTCTTTATTTCTTTTATTCTTCTATTTCTACTTTTTCCTCTACTTATACTATTTCCACGGCTACTCAAACTTCTTCTTTCTTCTTGTTCTACTTCTTCTTCTCCTTGTTCTTCTCCTTGTTCTACTTCTTCGTCTCCTAGTTTGTGTTGTGGCGGCCTGACAGTGCGGGATGGAGCGGGGACGCACCTGCATTTCATCCACTTCAAAGCGGGGGAGTGTTTGTTGGCGGCAAATAGGCGCCCACAGAAGACGATGAAACAATCGTATGGATCGTCTGCTCAACTCACGACACATGAAAGAGCCGCCCTGACCCGCACGCGCCGCCATTGTTTGTTTGCGTTGATTGAGCTGCATATGGCCGCTTTCATCCTCGCGAGAGGAGAGGGATGCTGCAGGGGAGGAGAGCGTCAATCAAACAAACAAGTGACTTCGTGTTCACTAAGTACGCCATCTCGCCACAGTGGGCAACTTGTTTGAGGGGAAACCTCGTTGCTGCGCCACGACGGGCTTCTTTTTCGGCAGGAGGCGCCGATAACGACGGCGTCTCCATGACGACGCGCCGCTCCGTAAATTGTCCGAAATCAGCAATTTATGAGCGAATCTTGGCGCTAAAATGTTGTGGGAGTCGAGTCGGGCCCCGATATGTGAAACAGGAAAACAGGGGGGAGAAGAAAAGAATAAAACAGGCGGGAGAAGCGAGGCGGCGGCATTAATTAAACATAAACGGCATCCGCAAGCAGAGAGTTTGTCTGTTTGTAACGGTGAATATTTGATGAGGCCAAAGAAAACTGTGCTTAGCGCGCAGGCATATGCTAATAGCAGCCGTGGACGGATTGCGGAAGACCCCGCGGGGCCTCTTGAAGGTGCTCGGCGCAAGAGCCAAACTGTATACACAAGAAAACAAAAGGTAGAAAACTAAATATTTAATGTGCAATTGTTGTTTTGTTTGTTTTGGCTCGAGAAGGAGTGGCCTATTATTTTTTGCTTTGAAGTTAGTTGACTATGGAAACAGAAACATGTTTACTTAATTTGGTTGTGTCCGAACGGTGTCTGTAACACGGCAGTAAAACGGCTGATCGAACAAAACAGAAGTCGAGCCGTGCTTTTAACCATCGGACTGTTGAGTTGACTTGAAATTTCTCACACAAACTTCAATGGGCTCAAAGCAAAACACCCGCTGTCTGCAGGGGGGTCGGACTCTTCAAATATTTCATTGATAAGACTTTTTGTAGGCCGTATTTCCCAGGCTAAATAGCGCACCGGGATATAAGCCACACCCACTAAATTTTAGAAGACAACAATATTTTTCCGCACCAGATTATGCACTATATTGCCAAAAGTATTTGGCCACCTGTCTTGACCCACATATGAACTTGAAGTGCCATACCATTCCTTAGGGTTCAATATAATTTTACTCCATCTTTTGCAGCTATTACAGCTTCAACTCTTCTGGTAAGGCTGTCCACAAGGTTGCCGAGTGTGTTTAAAGGAATTTTCGACCATTCTTTTGGTGGTCGGGAAGGCCTGGCTCTCAGTCTCCGTTCTAATTCATCCCAAAGGTGTTCTATCGGGTTGAGGTCAGGACTCTGTGCAGGCCAGTCAAGTTCATCCACACCGGACTCTGGTATCCATGTCTTTATGGACCTTGCTTTGTGCACTGTTGCACAGTCATGTTGGAAGAGGAAGGAGCCCGTTCCGAACTCTTCCCACAAGGTTGGGAGAATGGAGTTGTCCAAAATGATTTACAGTAAAAACAAACAAATGTAGATTTTACAGTAAAATTCTGACAACTGAGCTGCCTTTTTTATTTTTTACCATAAAAAAAGCAGTACTGTTTTTCCATGTACAGTAATATACACAAAATAAAAAGTAAAATTGTTGCAACTTACCATATTTTTTTTGCATTTTAATTAAAAAAAAAATCTACTAATAAAATGCATAAAACAATTGTGTAATAATAGTATTCACTGTCAAAAATGAATTGTCCAAAATGGTTTGGTATCCTGGAGCATTCAAAGTTCCTTTCACTTGAACTAAGGGGGTAAGCCCAAGTCCTGAAAAAACAACCCCACACCATAATTCCTCCGCTGAGCCCTCTGTCAGTTTACGTGGCCTACCACTTGGGGGCTGAGTTGCTGTTGTTCCCAAACTCTTCCATTTTCTTATAATACATTTGGATCATTTGGATGGGGGGCAAATACCTTAGTGTATATACGTTGCAAACTGGGTTATTTACACATAAATATTCTGTAAATCTTTATATACTTAATTGTTTCCAAACGGTGTCTGTAACACGGCAGTAAAACGGCTGATCAAACAAAACAGAAGTCATCGCCATGGACCCGCTAGCGGCGCAAGCTAGCTCTCCAATCAGCTGAACAGACTCAATAACTCCAGGGTGACATTTTTGGTGAATTTACTCAGGAATTTGTGAAACTGGAACAATACAAAAATAATACCAATGTAAGTTAATGATAATAAATCAGACACTTGTAAATGTGTTAGCATATTAGCCCATGCTAACGGCGCTAGTTTGACTACATTACGATTGTGCAAACGAAAACAAAAACACTCCCACAGACATCAGGCATGTGACGGTTTAGTAATTACGAATTGTTTTAGTTATATTGTAAAACTTACTAATGTTGCTTGGAGTAATACATTTAAAAATCTATAGCGTAATATCAATCAATCAGAGTTTACTTATATAGCCCAAAATCAGGAGAGTCTCAAAGGGCTGCACAAGCCACAAAGACGTAAAAACGCTATGGATGGCTAGAAGACGGAAAGGCACTTGACACTGTAGCACCTGCTGAGGGAAAAATAGTAAAAAGGTGGCGTAATAGCCCTAACAATAACACATTTCCAGTGTTTTTGCATGTTTTTTTGTTTGTTTTTTAACAATTTGCAAAGAAAAATCCATAAATTAGCCACACCATTTTATAAGCCGCAGGATTCAAAGTGTAGGAAAAAAAGTAGCGACTTACTGTCCGGAGTTTACGACATCAAAGAATCTGTCTGCGCTCTACCATGAATTGATTAACGTGAAAAACTTATTGGGGTGTTACCATTTAGTGGTCAATTGTACGGAATATGTACTGTACTGTGCAATCTACTAATACAAGTTTCAATCAATCCAAAAAAAAAACGTACTAGGATTGTCTCTTAAAATGTTCTGAACTCCCGTTTCAACCCTAGGGAGAGTCAGGATTGGGAATGGCCGATAATAATTATTACCCTGCAAAAAGTCAGTGTTCACAAACAAGAAAAAAAAATAAAATACAAAAAAATAGGGGTATTTTATTTGAACTAAGCAAAATTATCTGCCGATAGAACAAGAAAATTTGGCTTGTCAAATAAAAAAAAAGTAAAATTAGCTAACCTCAATGAACCCAAAAATACCTTAAAATAAGTATATTCTCACTAATAACAGGGCATAATAATAATAATGATAATAATAATAATAACAATAATAATATAAATAATAATAATAATATATAATAATAATAATAATAATAATAGTTATATATACATTTACATAAATGAATAAATTGTTGATATTCTAGTTTCAAGCATATTTTACTCAATATAGGTCATCAAATCTCAGCAACAAGCTGTAATATCTTACCGAGATCATTTAGGACCAAAACCCTTAAAACAAGTAAAACACTCTAACATAAAATCTGCTTAGATCAGAGAGATCAGATCAGATCAAATAGATCAGATCAGATAGGTCTTTATTGTCATTGCACAAGTACAACAAAACTTTGTTTCCGGCACAAACCCGTTCAAGACTAGACAAACAAACAGTGTACAGGGTTACAGAACAGGAACGCTGATGGGTCGCCACAAGGCGCCCCGTAAAAGATGGGGAAAAAGATGAGTAAAAAAAATACAATCTAGACTGGGCTCCTAAGGGGGCCTAGTCTGGAGTGGGAAAAAACCTCCATGCCATGCACACATAGACACGTAACATTCAATCACGACAAACTCGCACGGTGGTGAAGGCGTGGGGTGGGGGAGGGTGGGTGCGTGAGGTCAAAAGCGTCCATCATTGAGGCGTCCTCGGGGGTGTTTTCCAGAACAGCCTGGTCCTGTTTTCACAGCGTCAAGGCCATTCAAGGGAGTCAAATCGTAGATTAGGATGTTTGTTTTCCGCGAGCAGACAATACAATGACTTGTCTGTTCTATTCGTCCATGCTGGCTGCTCTCAAATTCAATTCAAGTCTGATGTTTAGATATGAGGAGCAGCGCAAAGAAAGAGGCTTCAAAAAAACAAATAGAGCAAGCTGGGAGAAGAGGGAGCGGAAAACCTCTAACATCAAATCTGCTTAGTGAGAAGACTTATCTTATCAGACAGAAAATAAGCAAATATCACCCTTATTTGACATATTTCATCTTACTTAGATTTCAGTTTTTGCAGTGTACTAAGACTGAAATAGAGATGATTGATTAAATGCAAGGGAAGGCAAAAGTGAGTGCAGTACCCGAGTGCGACCAGCAGAGGCACCGTAGATCCTCCTTATGACCTCCTAGCTCGCCTAATAAAGGGACTTCATTACGCTTAATACACGAATACCTCTTTTTGCTGCTCTTATCAATAATAAATGAGGACGGCGGGCGGGGGGTTCTACTTCTGGCCCGCTCGCATCCCTCAAAGTCTTTAAAGTACTCGGCTAATGTACGCAAGAGTCAAAACTTCCGAGACGGATGTGGCAATAATCCTCTTTTCCACCCGTTTCCCTCTTCCTTAATTTCCCTTCCCAGCGGGATTGTTTGTATTCCGCCGCCTCTTAAACGTCTCCCCGCTAATTACCTCGCCAATAAATGACAGGAGAAGTCCGCTCGCTCGACGGGATGCTCCGCCTCCCGCCGCGGCGTGACAACGGCGACATTGTCTGACGTTAAGCCGCCTCCCCCCCCCGACTGTTTGTCACTTCATTGAAGTCTGCCGCCGTTTCACTCCTTCATGGCCGCCCCCCAGAGTCAAAAGCGAGGTGTTTATTTATCTAGCGTGAAGTCGCCCGCTGTTTTTCGTCCTCTCCCCCGCCGTATGGTCGCCACCCTCGTCCTCCTTGGTTTTCACATCAGATCGGAACCACAGAGGAGGAACAACAAAGTGCGCTAGGAAACGTGGCGTTTTTAAAACGTCTCAGAGGAAGTGTTCATGGTGGAGAAATGGCAACACGCTTCAGAACTCGGCGCATCAGGAGGAACCCAGCGAGACGTTGAAACAACGTTGAGGACTTGTTGAATGAGGTCCTGACCGAGAGCAACTCAAACCTAACGTTGAAATGACATGCTTTTTGACGACGTTTAATCAATTACGTTTATTTAAACATTGAAATTTGGTCATTTCCTAAGCCATATGTGGAGGTCTCGCCCCTCCGGGTTCCTCGGACCACCAATGACGGACATGACAGCTGTGTTCATCTTTGCGAACAATCATGTATTTTGCAATAAATGTTCTTTGGGTCCTTTTTCAGTCATTTTCTGTCCGTCTCGCTTAGGGATGGGCGATACCACACTTTTAGGATTCGATACGATACCGATACTTTTTCTTGCATTGTCATCGATACCGATACCAATAATTTCTTATTGGCAATTTTTTGTCAGTCAAAAATATTATTACTATTGTTATTATTTAAGACAAATCACAAGACAAATACAGACCATTTATACCACATTTATTATGGTCAATATATAATAAAATTAAAATTAAAATAAATAACATAAATATGAAAAATAAATTAAATATTATATATAATAATAACTATATATTATATATAATAATAATTAAATATTAGGGCTTTCCAATTAACAGTCAAATCCGAGTAGAATTAAAAATTTGTGATATAATTAGCAATTAATGAAATATGAAATAGGCTAAAGTTTTCGAAATGTAAGAAATCATGTTACAGATTAAAAGCAAAATCGTATTCAATCATATATTCAAGATTTTCTTGGAAAAAAATAAAACTGTAATGCAAAGATGAAGAATCTCCAAATTGTGTCTCTTTCTTATCTTGTTTTAAATACTCAAGCAATTTTCAACTAACAGTAAATTCCCCTGTGTGGAAATTATTTGAATTTAGGATAATCATTTAAACAAAAATATTCAGTAAACATTACTAAAAAAAACAAAAAACAATGCCTGTTTTAAGTCAACAATTGGACAACACTGGATATGCGTGGCTGCATCGCTACAGTCGGCTGGCTGTGTGTGTGTTGCACGTTGACGACGCTCATTGGCTGTCTCCTGTCACGTGACTGGGCCAGCTCTATACTCGGCCAGGTGTCCCAGCACATAGTAACTTAACACTAGAAGTCATCAAAAACATCTGAAAGTGATGCTTGCACCCCCCACACGCCGTTTTTTGGTTTATATCGATACTTTTTTCAGAAAAGTGATGCCAAATGAGTAGCGTGTGAGTATCGATATATCGATACCACAGGATCGATACGCACATCCCTAGTCTCGCTCTCGCTCTCGTTCGTCCTCCGGTTCCACCATCAACAACAACAACCCCCCCCTCCTTCCCGACTGCTGCCTTTAACAGAGCGACAGGTGATCACACAAACACTCACAGCTGTGTCATTTACGCACCTGTCGCTGATCTCCAAGCCGGTCCTGGCACACCCCGCTTCGCTGCAGGCCCGCAGGCCACGCCCCCCCCCACACACACCATATTATACAACCCAAACAGAACACAACATATTTTTTGACGACAGTTAATCAATGTTAAGTAAGTTCTGACGTTGATTTGACCATTGAAATTCTGTCATTTTCCCAACCAATATTCTACAACACAAATACAACGTTGAAACAACATGCTTTTTGGCAACGTTTAATCAATGTCAGTTTGTGACGTTTATTTAAACATTGACATTTGGTCATTTCCCAACCCATATTGTACAACTTAAACCTAACGTTGAAACAACATGCTTTTTGTCGACGTTTAATCAATGTTGGGTTGTGACGTTGATTTGACCGTTGAATTTTGGTCACTTTTCCAACCAATATTCTACAACACAAATAAAACGTTGAGACAACATGTTTTTTGACAACATCTATTCAATGTTAAGTTCTAACGTTGATTTGACCATTTAAATGTGGTCATTTTCCCAACCAAAATTCCACAACACACATACAACGTTGAAACAACATGATTTTTGACGACGTTTACTCAATGTTTTTGATTGATTGATTGATTGATTGAGACTTTTATTAGTAGGTTGCACAGTGAAGTACATATTCCGTACAATTGACCACTAAATGGTAACACCCGAATAAGTTTTTCAACTTGTTTAAGTCGGGGTCCACTTAAATTGATTCATGATACAGATATATACTATCATATATACTATCATCATAATACAGTCATCACACAAGATAATCACATTGAATTATTTACATTATTTACAATCAGGGGTGTGTGGGGGGGGGGGGGGGGGGGGGGTGGTAGGATATGGACATCAAGTAGTGGACATAGAGAGAGAGAGAGAGAGAGAGAGAGAGAGAGAGAGAGAAGAGAGAGAGAGAGAGAGAGAGAGAGAGAGAGAGAGAGAGAGATCAGAAGGCATAAGAAAAAGTATCTGCATTTGATTGTTTACATTTGATTATTAGCAATCCGGGGAGGGTGTTAGTTTAGGGTTGTAGCTGCCTGGAGGTGAACTTTTATTGCGGTTTTGAAGGAGGATAGAGATGCCCTTTCTTTTATACCTGTTGGGAGCGCATTCCACATTGATGTGGCATAGAAAGAGAATGAGTTAAGACCTTTGTTAGTTCGGAATCTGGGTTTAACGTGGTTAGTGGAGCACCCCCTGGTGTTGTGGTTATGGCGGTCATTTACGTTAAGGAAGTAGTTTGACATGTACTTCGGTATCAGGGAGGTGTAGCGGATTTTATAGACTAGGCTCAGTGCAAGTTGTTTTACTCTGTCCTCCACCTTGAGCCAGCCCACTTTAGAGAAGTGGGTAGGAGTGAGGTGGGATCTGGGGTGGAGGTCTAGAAGTAACCTGACTAGCTTGTTCTGAGATGTTTGGAGTCTAGATTTGAGGGTTTTGGAGGTGCTAGGGTACCAGGAGGTGCATGCGTAATCGAAAAAGGGTTGAATGAGAGTTCCCGCCAGAATCCTCAAGGTGCTTTTGTTGACCAGAGAGGAAATTCTGTAGAGAAATCTCGTTCGTTGGTTAACCTTTTTGATTACCTTGGTTGCCATTTTATCACAGGAAAGGTTAGCCTCTAGAATGGAACCTAGGTAGGTGACCTCATCTTTCCTGGTGATAGGTTGTCAGGTTGTGATGTTGATTTAACCATTGATTTTTGGTCATTTTCCCTGCCAATATTCTACAACACAAATACAACGTTGAAACAACATGCTTTTTGACAGAGTTTATTCAATGTTGTGTTCTGACGTTGTTTTGACCATTGAAATTTGGTCATTTTGCAACAGATATTATACAACTCAAACATAACGATGAAACAACATGCTTTTTGACAGCATTTAAACAAAGTTGGGTTCTGACGTTGATTTGACCATTGAAATTTGGTCAGTTTCCCAACTAATATTCCACAACACAAATACAACGTTGAAACAACATTCTTTTTGACAACGTTTAATCAATGTCGGGTTCTGACGTTGATTTGACCATTGAATTTTGGTCATTTTCCAACCTATGTTCCACAACACAAATACAACGTTGAAACAACATGCTTTTTGACATTTATTCAATGTAAAATTTTGACGTAGATTTGACCTCTGAAATTTGGTCATTTTTCCAACCATTATTCTACAACACAAATACAACATTGAAACAACATGCTTTTTGACGACATTTATTCAATGTCAGGTTGTGACGTTGATTTGACCATTGAAATTTGGTCATTTTCCCAACCAATGTTTTACAACACAAGTACAACGTTGAAACAACATGCGTTTAGACAACGTTTAATCAATGTTGAGTTCTGACGTTGATTTGACCATTGAAATTCGGTCATGTTCCCAACCAATATTCTACAACACAAATACAACGTTGAAACAACATGCTCTTTGACGACGTTTACTCAATGTCAGGTTGTGACGTTGACTTGACCATTGATTTTTGGTAATTTCCCCAACCAATATTCTACTACATAAATACAAAATTGAAACAACATGCTTTTTGACAACGTTTATTCATTGTCAGGTTGTGACATTGATTTTACCATTGATTTTTGGTAATTTTCCCTGCCAATATTCTACAACACAAATACAACTTTGAAACAACATGCTTTTTGACAGAGTTTATTCAATGTTGGGATTCTGATGTTGATTTGACCATTGAATTTTGGTCATTTTGCAACAGATATTATACAACTCAAACATAACGATGAAACAACATGCTTTTTGACAGCATTTATACAATGTTGGGTTCTGACGTTGATTGGACCATTGAAATTTGGTCAGTTTCCCAACTAATATTCTACCACACAAATACAACGTTGAAACAACATGCTTTTTGACAACGTTTAATCAATGTTGGGTTCTGACGTTGATTGGACCATTGAATTTTGGTCAGTTTCCAACCAATATTCTACAACACAAATACAACATTGAAACAACATGCTTTTTGACAACATTTATTCAATGTCAGGTTGTGACGTTGATTTGAATGTAAATGCGTATGTGTATATATGTATGTGTGTGTATGTATACAGTATATATAAATAACTATAGGTATTATGACCTAAGGGAGAAAAGCAGTATTTAGCCAGAGCCGCTGGAGGGGGGTGCAGCCAGAGTAAAAGTGACCCTAGTTCATGATGCAAGGCGAAGAAGCGTGGATGAGGAAGCACAACTGGAAGGTGGTCAGAACCAGAACCAGAACCAGAGCGGTGCTGCGGGGAGATGCTGGCCTCGGCGTGGCGCGAATGTTGATCAGGCCACTCCGTCAGGCAGCCCCGGCACTGAGGGCGCCTTGTTTGCAACCAGAGGGGGCCTCAACCCCCCCTGACCCCCCACCCGGTCAAACACGCCTCAGGCTACCTTGGGGCCCCGTATGTGTGTAAGTGGACCTTACCAACATCATTGTAATTTGTTGTGGAAAATACAAATGTTAGCATCATTGGAACATGCATTTTGAAATCTTCTAAGTTCTACTTGGATCGGGATTCAATCCCAATATCACCGCCTTTGGAAACCAGCACATGACTCACGACTTCACACCAAACGGGGACCCACCGCGGATCGTGGGGCCCCTTCGCTCAACGCATACATTAGGAACCACTGTAGTTTTGCCACATTCCTGTGAAAATCCTGCATTAAAGAAGGGGACTATCAAGGACTATAGCTGCAGTGTGCTCAAACAACCACCAGGTGGCATCTGTGAGCAGATAGTACTGTATCATCTATTTCTATTTCGGACGTATTAGGTTGTAAGGTGTGTCTGCACAGCAGATATGATCATTTACATCAAAAGATAATTATAATAAATAGAATTAAAACATTTAAAATATATATTTTTTTTTAATCAAAGAAGAACCGTTACAATTTAGAATCGCGATTTATTTTTAAAAATGTTTTTGTTTTTTTGACACCCCTATAAATGATGCAAGGCGCTCTTCGCCACCAAGACCGCTAATGCCACACCACCTTAGCCGCGCTCGCCCTTTACAGCACAGCCGTAGCTTCCTGGCGCTAAACCATACTTGCCAACCCTCCCGGTTTTACCGGGAGACTCCCGGAAGTCAGCGCCTCTCCCGATAACCTCCCGGAAGAAGTTTTCTCCGATAAACTCCCGGAATTCAGCCGGAGCTGGAGGCCACGCCCCCTCCAGCTGTGGACCTGAGTGGGGACAGCGGCGACAGTCTGTTTTCACGTCCGCTTTCCCACAATATAAACAGCGTGCCTGCCCAATGACGTTATAACTGTAGAATGATCGAGGGCGAGTTCTTGGTTTCTTATGTGGGTTTATTGTTAGGCAGTTTCATTAACGTCCTCCCAGCGCTGTATCAACACACAACAACAGCAGTTACATTTTCGTCTACCGTAAAGCAGTTTGTCTGCCGTAAACAGCAATGTTGTGACACTCTTAAACAGGACAATACTGCCATCTACTGGATAGCCTCCGGAACACTGAAATTCAAGTATTTATTTTATTTATATGTATAATAAAATTAAAAAAAAAAAATATAATATATATATATATATATATATATATATATATATATATATATATATATATATATATATATATATATATATATATATATGTATATATGTATATATATATATATATATGTATATATGTATATATATATATATATATATATATATATATATATATATATATATATATATATATATATATATATGTATATATATATATATAGCTAGAATTCACTGAAAGTCAAGTATTTCATACATATATATATATATATATATATATATATATATATATATATATATATATATATATATATATATATATATATATATATGAAATACTCAAGTTGGTGAATTCTAGCTGTAAATATACTCCTCCCCTCTTAACCAAGTCCCCAACCACGCCCCCCGCCCCCAACCAAATTCATGTTACACAGCCGTTATTTCCTGCCACTAAACCTGCAGAAAATAGTTCTTCTCAGGTTTCTCTATGTTTACATTTTCACACTTTGCACTATTTTCTTGCACTTTATTAAACACATTCCTCATTTTTGCACCGTCATTTTAAGAGCTTATAGTTAAACAATGTCAACAAAATAGTCAAATCACGTTGAACACTCGACAATAAGCTCTTAAAATAAAAGTGCAAAAATAAGGAATGTGTTTAAGAAAGTGTAAACAAATAGTGCTATCTTTGAAATAAAATATATTATTCTCCTGCTCCTTATTTTCCATAGGTCATAGAAAATGTCAATAATTATCGATATCGATCAATATAAATAATAATAATAATAATAATTAATTGCATTTGTTACGCACTTTACATTTGTTAAAATCTCAAAGTGCTACAAAGTATTAAAAATAGAAAGTAAGAATATATAATAAAAAAATTAAAATAGAAATGAATCATGACACACACTAGATAAAACAGAAACATAGATAAAGTAGAAATAAGAGCCTGAAAGCACTGGATAAAAAAACAGATAAGCAAGCAGTGCATTTAAAAACAAGAAGGCAGAGAAATTAGATAAAAGCTGTGCTAAAAAGGTGGGTTTTTAGTCCCTTCTTAAAATTGTATTTAATAATAATATTAAAATAATTACTGCATAACAAAAAAAATAATTTCCATAGTTGAATACAAATAACAGGGCAAATTCATGTTACACAGCCGTTATTTTCTAGCACTAAACCTGCAGAAAATAGTTCTTCTCAGGTTTCTCTATGTTTACATTTTCCCACTTTGCACTATTTTCTTACACTTTATGAAGCATATTCCTTATTTTTGCACTTTCATTTTTAAGAGCTTCTTGTTAAGTGTTCAATGTGATTTGACTATCTTGTTGACATAGTTTGTTTTCCATGCTTATGTTGACATTTCCTTTCTGCCTTGATAGCTGAGGGCATTATAATCACAGGAAGGTTATCTTTGAAATAAAATATATTATTCTCCTGCTCCGTATTTTCCATAGGTCATAGACAATTTCAACGATTATCGATATCGATCAATGTAATAATAATATTCAAATAATTGCTGCATAACAAAAAATATCTTTCCATAGTTGAATACAAAAAAGAGGGCAAATTCATGTTACACAGCCGTTATTTCCTGCCACTAAACCAGCAGAAAATAGTCCTTCTCAGTAGAGATAAATGCGTTAAAATGTAATATCGTAAATTATCGGTATCGGTTTTTTATTATCAGTATCATTGTTTTTTTATTTTTTTATTTATTTATTTACTAAATGAACATAAAAAACACAAGATACACTTACAATTAGTGCACCAACCCAAAAAACCTCCCTCCCCCATTTACACTCATTCACACAAAAGGGTTGTTTCTTTCTGTTATCAATATTCTGCTTCCTACATTATATATCAATATATATCAATACAGTCTGCAAGGGATACAGTCCGTAAGCACACATGATTGTGCGTGCTGCTGCTCCACTAATAGTACTAACCTTTAACAGTTAATTTGACAAATTTTCCTTAATTACTAGTTTCTATGTAACTGTTTTTATATTGTTTTACTTTCTTTTTTATTCAAGAAAATGTTTTTAATTTATTTATCTTATTTTATTTGATTCATTTTTTTAAAAAGTACCTTATCTTCACCATACCTGGTTGTCCAAATTAGGCATAATAATGTGTTAATTCCACGACTGCATATATCGGTTGATATCGGTATCGGTTGATATCGGTATCGGTAATTAAAGAGTTGGACAATATCGGCATAGCGGATATCGGCAAAAAGCCATTATCGGACATCCCTACTTCTCAGGTTTCTCTATGTTTACATTTTCACATTTTGCACTATTTTCTTACACTTTATTAAACATATTTCTTATTTTTGCACCTTCATATAGTTAAACAATTTCAACAAAATAGTAAAATCACGTTGAACACTCAACAATAAGTTCTTTAAATGAAAGTGCAAAAATAAGGGATATGTTTAAGAAAGTGTAAACAAATAGTGCAAAGTGTGAAAATGTAAACACAGAGAAACCTGAGAAGAACTATTTTATGCAGGTTTAGCAAGGAAATAAATGCTGTGTAACATGAATTTGCCCTGTTATTTGTATTCAATTATGGAAATTATTTTTTTTGTCATGCAGTAATTATTTGCTCAAACACTCAACAATGCCAACAAAATAGTCAACTCACCTTGAACACTTGAGTGTTTCCCATGCTTGTGTTGACATTTCCTTTCTGCCTTGATAGCTGAGGGCATTATAATCACAGGAAGGTTATCTTTGAAATAAAAGATGTTATTCTCCTGCTCCTTATTTTCCATAAGTCATAGAAAATGTCAATAATTATTGATATCGATCAATATAATATTAATATTCAAATAATTACTGCATAAAAAAACAATTCCTTTCCATAGTTGAATAAAAATAACAGGGCAAATTCATGTTACACAGACGTTATTTTCTAGCACTAAACCTGCAGAAAATAGTTCTTCTCAGGTTTCTCTATGTTTACATTTTCACACTTTGCACTATTTTCTTACACTTTATGAAGCATATTCCTTATTTTTGCACTTTCATTTTCAGAGCTTCTTGTTAAGTGTTCAATGTGATTTGACTACCTTGTTTTGATTGATTGATTGAAACTTTTATTAGTAGATTGCACACAGTATGTTCTTCCCCTCAATAATTATCGATATCGATCAATATAATAGTAATAATCAAATAATTACTGCATAACAAAAGAGTTGAATACAAAAAACAGGGCACATTCATGTTACACAGCCGTTAATTCCTGTTTAAACCTGCAGAAAATAGTTCTTCTGAGGTTTCTCTATATTTACATTGTCACACTTTGCACTATTTTCTTACACTTTATTAAACACATTTCTTATTTTTGCCTTTCATTTCACGACGCACACACAACGCCTCTGCTTTCATGTCAAGAAAACTCAGCTCTCAAAGCCCTCGGGCTAATTTTCTCTTTTTTTTTTTTTTTTTTTTTGCATTTGCAGAAGTCAACATGCATTTTAATCAGCCAGACGTCAAACAGCGTAATTAGCGTGCGCACTGAGGGGCTTCCTGGTTGCACACGGCAAATGCTGACCGACCGCGCTATTAGCCCGGTTAGCCGTCGGAGAGCAGCTCCGTCCTACTTTTAGCCGCGCGGCTAGCTCCCGCCGTCCCTCCGCCGGAATGTTAATTAAAAACCGAGGCGCCAATTTATCGGCGGCGTGTGTTCCCTCCCACTCCAATCGAGCCGTGTGGAATTTAATTAAACGCGCGCCGCATCGCCTCACAGACGCATGCAGATGTGCAAATGCTACATGTATTTTTCCATGACTTTTTCTCCAGACTTACTCTTTTGTCGTTCCTCTTCAGCGAATTGAACTCCTCCGCTCGAGTAATAATTACATGTTAAGTTCTACAATTTGATTAAACTTGTCCATGTTTGTTTTCCTTTTCATCCATTTTAACTGTACTTAATGTGATTTTAATTATTTTTTTATCATTTACCTTTGTTTGGTTTTTTGCACTATACTAATGCATTTGAACTGTGTTATATAATGTTCTGTACTTATTGTGATTTTAATGTTTTTTTTTTTCCTTTGTTTTTTTGCACTATACTAATGCATTTTAACTGTGTCGTGTATAAATATATATATATATATATATATAACGTTCTGTACTTATTGTGATTTTAATATTTTTTTATTTTCCTTTGTTTTTTGCACTATACTAATGCATTTGAACTGTGTTGTGTATATATAATGTTCTGTACTTATTGTGATTTTAATGTTTTTTTTATTTTCCTTTGTTTTTTTCCACTATACTAATGCATTTTAAATGTGTTGTGTATATATATATATAACGTTCTGTACTTATTGTGATTTTAATATTTTTTTATTTTCCTTTGTTTTTTTGCACTATACTAATGCATTTTAACTGTTTTATATATTGAATGTTCTATACTTATTGGGATTTTAATTATTTTTTATCATTTACTTTTGTTTTCTTTTTTTCCACTATACTAATGCATTTTAACTGTGTTGTATATATATATATAACGTTCTGTAGTTATTGTGATTTTAATATTTTTTTATTTTCCTTTGTTTTTTTGCACTATACTAATGCATTTTAACTGTTTTATATATTGAATGTTCTATACTTATTGGGATTTTAATTATTTTTTATCATTTACTTTTGTTTTCTTTTTTTGCACTATACTAATGCATTTTAACTGTGTTGTGTATATATAATTTTTTGTACTTATTGTGATTTAATATTTTTTTATTTACCTTTGTTTTTTGCACTATACTGATTCATTGTAACTCTGTTGTGTATATATAGAACGGTCTTTACTTATTGTGATTTTAATATTTTTTTATTAGTTAACTTTGTTTTTTTTGCACTATACTAATGCATTTGAACTGTGTTGTGTATATAGAATTTTCTGTATTTATTGTGATTTCAATATTTTTTTATTATTTACCTTAGTTTTTTGCACTATACTAATGCATTTTAACTGTTTTATACATTACATTTTCTGTTCTTATTGTGATTTTAATTATGTTTTATCATTTACTTTTGTTTTGTTTTTTTGCACTATACTAATGCATTTTAACTGTGTTGTGTGTATATATATATATATATATATATATATATATATATATATATATATAATTTTCTGTACTTATTGTGATTTTAATATTTTTTTATTTACCTTAGTTTTTTTGCACTATACTAATGCATTTTAACTGTGTTGTATATATATAATTTTCTGTACTTATTGTGATTTAATATTTTTTTATTTACCTTTGTTTTTTTTGCATTCATTGTAACTCTGTTGTGTATATATAGAACGGTCTTTACTTATTGTGATTTTAATATTTTTTTATTAGTTAACTTTGGTTTTTTTGCACTATACTAATGCATTTGAACTGTGTTGTGTATTTAGAATGTTCTGTATTTATTGTGATTTCAATATTTTTTTATTATTTACCTTTGTTTTTTGCACTATACTAATGCATTTTAACTGTTTTATACATTAAATTTTCTGTTCTTATTGTGATTTTAATTATGTTTTATTTTTACTTTTGTTTAGTTTTTTGCACTATACTAATGCATTTTAACTATGTTGTGTATGTATATAATTTTCTGTACTTATTGTGATTTTAATATTTTTTTATTTACCTTTGTTTTTTTTGCACTATACTGAATCATTGTAACTCTGTTGTGATTTTAATATTATTATTATTATTATTATTTTACCTTTCTGTTTTAATCTGTACAGCACTTTGGGGTGTTAGTCTGTTTAAAAAAATGTGCTATATAAATAAATCTACCTTGCCCTTCAAGTCTTAATATGAACCTGTCCACACAGTTTTCCTGTTTAGTCAAGTTATTTACAAAAAGATAAACATGCCAGTTTATAGGCTACTAGGAGCCAGCAGCTACACAGCAGCTAAGCACACAATAGCACACAAGCTA
>NC_084738.1:77057507-77062507 GCF_033978785.1 Entelurus aequoreus | reverse complement strand
AATCATTGTATTCTCTTTTTATTTACCATTTACACAACGTGACAACTTCATTGCTTTTGGGTTTTGTACATGTTATACACGGTAAACTCAATACACACATTATACACACAATATATACTGTATATAGACATAATACACAATATATATGTTGTACACGGTATATACAAGGGTGCGTCTTTGTCCATAGGCCTGGAAGTCGCTCCGTCCGGCATCAGGAAACAAACCCAACCATCTCATGTGTCTTTAAAATAAGGGAAGGGATTCAGAGCATCTTTCGCTGCTCTGGTCTCACTGGGGAGTTTACAGTACGACACTAGTACGGACCGTTTCAGTTAGGCCGAGTGAACCCGTTCCAGTGGTGTGTGTGCTGGAGTTGTCAATAATTGACGATCATTTTGGCGTGCAGAGCGGAAAGCTTCTCCAAGATGTTATCCAGTTTGTGATCAAGTCCAGGAACCACAAAAGTCCGAGTGCCCACAGCTCTGCCTGTCCGTTAGTCATAAGTGGGATGCTTTAGGGTACGTTTCAGTTAGGCCGAGTGAACCCGTTCCAGTGGTTTGTGTGCTGGAGTTGTCAATAATTGACGATCATTTTGGCGTGCAGAGCGGAAAGCTTCTCCACGATGTTATCCAGTTTGTGATCAAGTCCAGATACCACAAAAGTCCGAGTGCCCACAGCTCTGCCCGTCCATCAAGTCATGTGTGGGATGCTTTAGGGTACGTTTCAGTTAGGCCGAGTGAACGCCTTCCAGTGGTTTGTGGGCTCGAGTTGTCAATAATTGACGATCATTTTGGCGTGCAGAGCGGAAAGCTTCTCCAAGATGTTATCCAGTTTGTGATCAAGTCCAGATACCACAAAAGTCTGAGTCCCCACAGCTCTGCCCGTCCATCAAGTCATGTGTGGGATGCTTTAGGGTACGTTTCATTTAGGCCGAGTGAACCCGTTCCAGTGGTTTGTGTGCTCGAGTTGTCAATAATTGACGATCATTTTGGCGTGCAGAGCGGAAAGCTTCTCCACGATGTTATCCAGTTTGTGATCAAGTCCAGAAACCACAAAAGTCCGAGTCCCCACAGCTCTGCCCGTCCGCCAGTCATAAGTGGGATGCTTTAGGGTACGTTTCATTTAGGCCGAGTGAACCCGTTCCAGTGGTTTGTGGGCTTGAGTTGTCAATAATTGACGATCATTTTGGCGTGCAGAGCGGAAAGCTTCTCCACGATGTTATCCAGTTTGTGATCAAGTCCAGATACCACAAAAGTCCGAGTCCCCACAGCTCTGCCCGTCCATCAAGTCATGTGTGGGATGCTTTAGGGTACGTTTCATTTAGGCCGAGTGAACCCGTTCCAGTGGTTTGTGTGCTCGAGTTGTCAATAATTGACGATCATTTTGGCGTGCAGAGCGGAAAGCTTCTCCAAGATGTTATCCAGTTTGTGATCAAGTCCAGATACCACAAAAGTCCGAGTCCCCACAGCTCTGCCCGTCCGCCAGTCATGTGTGGGATGCTTTAGGGTACGTCCCGTTTTTTAACACACTTCTAATCATATTCATCTCTTTTCTTTCCTTCCCCCTGGGTGCTGCTCCTCCTTCCCGCCTGCCTGCGAAATAAAGGTAAGAGCCTTATTTTTATTTTTGTAAATGATTGTTATTATTGTGTGCTTTTTTGTGGCTGCGGAGAAGAAAGTTCAGAGCAGCTTTGGGGACTTTACAACACTCTTTGGATAATTGCTGGAAGAAAGCAATTAGCCCAAATAGGAAAGTTAGCAAACACGCCTGCAGCTAACGTGGCAGCAACACCATCCAAGTGGAGTGCCGCACACGAGGCGCAGTAAAGAAATGATGAATTTTAGCGCCTTTTTCACGTCTGCCTAAGGCGGTTTTTTACCCGGTCCTTGATTTTCCTGGGTGTGTTTGAAAAGCTCCGTCCGCAGGGAAAATGTTTAATTTCAGCCTGTTGAAGCTTTTTTTTTTTTTTCAAGGGGTGTGATTGAATTGCAGGACAACTTTGGCCTTTTTCACTTTCCTTGAAGGCAGAAAATGAAGGAAGTTGATGAAAACTCAGCAGTTTCACAAAAACATAACTTTGGAGGAAACCCCTTAGATTGTGTCGTGGTTTGCGTAACCCTCGTGGTTCATTCCCATGTTCTGTTACCCCGGGACCGGAACCTGGGTCGGCAGCATGAGAGACGAGCGTGCTATCTACCGAGCTAAAAGCCTTTGTTATCAACAATAGCCTGCACTGCTCTCAAGGTTGTCAGAGAGGGAGGTTTACTAACGTACAACACTGGCTGGCTTCCGTTACTCACCCCCCTGATCCGGGTCACGGCACCACTGCAACCCGCGTGGTTCAGTCCCTGCTTTTCATGTTCCGCCCGGTACTCGAACCGGGCTATCATTCTGATAGCCAGCACTGCTCTTAAAATTGGCAAGGAGTAAATCACACTGGCTGGCCTCCATTACACTCAACCCCCCCTAAACCTCACGTGATCCGGGTCACGGCACCACTGTTACCCACGTGATTCAGTCCCTGCTTGTTCTGTTCCATTCAGGACGTTGAGCAAAAAGGTAAAAAAGCTATCAACCAGATTGCCGGCACTGCTCTTGAGGTTGTCAGGGAGTTAGGTTTACCGAAGTACACATGGCTCGGTCATATTGCTTGGTCTCCGTTACACTCACCCTCCTAAACTTCACACTGATCCGGGTCACGGCACCACTGCAACCCGTGTGGTTCAGTCCCTGCTTTTCCTGTTCCGCCTGGGACTCGAACCTGGATCGCCAACTAGCTACGGCGCTAAAGCCCGGGCTATCATTGTGATAGCCAGCATTGCTCTTAAAATTGGCAAGGAGTAAGGTTTACCAAAGTACACATGGCCCAGCCGCACTAGCTGGTCTCCGTTACAGTCACCCTCCTAAACCTCTACTCTGATCCGGGTCACGGCACCACTGCAACCCGCGTGATTCAGTCCCTGCTTTTTCTGTTTCACCTGGGACTTTAGCAAAAAGGTAAACGAGCTATCAACCCGGCATTGCTCCTGAGGTTGTCAGGGAGTAAAGTTTACCAACATACACATGGCCCGGCCGCACTGGCTGGTCTCTGTTATACTCACCCCCTTAAACCTCACTCTGATCTGAGTCACGGCACCACTGTAACCATGTGGTTTGGTTTCTGCTTTTTCTGTTGCATCCGGCACCTTTTTCTAAACGCTAAAAAAGCTGTCAACACGATAGCCGGGAGTGCTCTAGAGGTTGTCAGGGCGTAAGGTTTACTTACATACACATGGCCCGGCCGCACTGGCTGGTCTCTGTTACACTCACCCCTCTAAACCTCACTCTGATCCCGGTCACGGCACCAGTGCAACCCGTGTGGTTCAGTCCCTGCTTTTGCCGTTCCGCCGGGGACTTTTAGCTAAAAGCTAAGGAGGTTTTCTGGTAGTGAGTTTTACCATCGTACACACGGCCTGCCCTCCGTTACACTCACCCCCCTAAACTTCACTTTGATCCGGGTCACGGCACCACTGTAACCCACGTGACTCAGTCCCTGTTTTTTCTGTTCCATTCGGGGCGTTTAGCTAAAAGCTGAGGAAGCTATTACCACGATAGCCGGCAGTGCTCTTTAGGTTTTCAGGGAGTTAGGTTTACCAACGTACACGTGGCCCGGCCGCACTGGCTGGTCTCTGTTACACTCACCCCCTTAAACCTCACTCTGATCTGAGTCACGGCACATCTGTAACCATGTGGTTCGGTTTCTACTTTTTCTGTTCCATCTGGCACCTTTTTCTAAACGCTAAAAAAACTATCAACACGATAGCCGGCAGTGCTCTAGAGGTTGTCAGGGAGTAAGGTTTACTTACATACACATGGCCCGGCCGCACTGGCTGACCTCTGTTACACTCACCCCTCTAAACCTCACTCTGATCCGGGTCACGGCACCACTGCAACCCGTATGGTTCAGTCCCTGCTTTTTCTGTTTCGCCGGGGACTTTTAGCTAAACGCTAAGGAGGTTGTCTGGTAGTACACTCACTCCCTTGAACTTCACTTTGATCCGGGTCACGGCACCACCATTTTTTCTGTTCCGTTCGGGATGTTAAGCTAAAACTAGAGGAAACTATTACCACGATCGCCGGCAGTGCTCTTGAGGTTTTCAGGGAGTTAGGTTTACCAATGTACACATGGCCCGGCCGTACTGCCTGGTCTCCTTTACACTCACCCCCTAAACCTCACGCTGATCCGGGTCACGGCACCACAGACTTTTAGTTAAAAGCTAAGGAAGCCATCAACAGTGTTCTTGAAGTTGTCTGGTAGTGAGTTTTACCAACGTACACATGGCCTGGCCTCCGTTATATTTCATTCCTGACATGTTTTTTCCTGATGGATTTAACGTACGGAACATCGGATTTTATTTATTGTAAATGATACATGAGTTTACTTCAAGTGAAACTAATGCATTTGTTTCTCAGGTTGTAAATTACCGTATTTTTCGGAGTATAAGTCGCACTGGAGTATAAGTCGCACCTGCCGAAAATGCATAATAAAGAAGGAAAAAACATATATAAGTCGCATTTTTTGGGGAAATTTATTTGATAAAAGCCAAACACCAAGAATAGACATTTGAAAGGCAATTTCAAATAAATAAAGAATAGTGAACAACAGGCTGAATAAGTGTATGTTATATGAGGCATAAATAACGTGCCTGGTATGTTAACGTAACATATTATGGTAAGAGTCATTCAAATAACTATAACATATAGAACATGCTATACATTTACCAAACAATCTGTCACTCCTAATCGCTAAATCCCATGAAATCTTATACGTCTAGTCTCTTACGTGAATGAGATCAATAATATTATTTGATATTTTACGCTAATGTGTTAATCATTTCACACATAAGTCGCTCCTGAGTATAAGTCGCACCCCCGGCCAAACTATGAAAACAAAATATACGGTAAAATACGGTATGTATTATTTATTATATTTATTTATTTATTTGTATATAAAAGCTGCT
>NC_084738.1:77027507-77052507 GCF_033978785.1 Entelurus aequoreus | reverse complement strand
TGGCAGTCACACATAAGAGATACGTGTAGACGGCAATGTGATGGCAGTCACACATAAGAGATATGTGTAGACTGCAATATGATGGCAGTCACACATAAGAGATACGTGTAGACTGCAATATAATGGCAGTCACACATAAGAGATATGTGTAGGCTGCAATATGATGGCAGTCACACATAAGAGATACATGTAGACTGCAATATGATGGCAGTCACACATAAGAGATATGTGTGGACTGCAATATGATGGCAGTCACACACAAGAGATATGTGTAGACTGCAATATGATGGCAGTCACACATAAGAGATATGTGTAGACTGCAATATGATGACAGTCACACATAAGATATATGTGTAGACTGCTATATGATGGCAGTCACACATAAGAGATATGTGTAGACGGCAATATGATGGCAGTCACACATCAGAGATATGTGTAGACTGCAATATGATGGCAGTCACACATCAGAGATACGTGTAGACTGCAATATGATGGCAGTCACACATAAGAGATTTGTATAGACTGCAATATGACTCAAGTAAACAACACCAAAATGTTACATGTTCCATTGAAAATATAGAACATTACACACGGCCCTCAAAAATCTATCAAAATGTTCGAATACAACTTTGGTAAGCTATGAAGCCGCACCGCTTGATGGATTGTACTGTGCTTCAACATAGGAGTATTATTAAAAATGTTTGACTAATTTATTTATTTTGAATGTCTTAAAAAAAATACTTTTTTATTTATCTAAATAATTATTTGATGGGCTTTTAAACTATTTACTGAAATACTTTTTTTTCAATGGCCTTTTAAAAATATTTACTGACACATTTATTTTTTTATGGCCTTTTAAAAATATTTACTGACTTACTAATTTATTTATTTAATGATCTTTTAAACATATTTACTGACTTTTTTTTTTTAAATGGCCTTTTAAAAATGTTTGCCTTATATATTTATTTTAAATGTCTTTAAAAAAAAGTACTGTCTTATTTATCTAAATAATTATTTAATGGGCTTTTAAACTATTTACTGACGTACTTGTTTTTCAATGGCCTTTTAAAAATATTTGACTTATTCATTTATTTTTTAATGGCCTTTGAAAAATGTTTACTGACTTACTAATTTATTTATTTAATGATCTTTTAAACATATTTACTGACTTTTTTTTTTTTTGAATGGCCTTTTAAAAATGTTTGACTTATTTATTTATTTTGAATGTTTTTTAAAAAAGTACTGTCTTATTTATCTAAATTATTATTTAATGGGCTTTTAAAATATTTACTTACGTACTTGTTTTTCAATGGCCTTTTACAAATATTTACTGACTCATTTATTTGTAATGGCCTTATAAAAATATTTACTGACATACTAATTTATTTATTTAATGATCTTTTAAACATATTTACTGACTTTTTTTTTTAAATGGCCTTTTAAAAAATTTTGACTTATTTATTTATTTTAAAAAAATACTGTCTTGTTTATCTAAATAATTATTTAATGGGCTTTTAAACTATTTACTGACGTACTTGTTTTTCAATTGCCTTTTAAACATATTTACTGACTTACTTATTTTTTTATTGGCCTTTTAAAAATATTTATTGACTCATTTATTTTTAATGGCCTTATAAAAATATTTACTGACTTACTAATTTATTTATTTAATGATCTTTTAAACATATTTACTGACTTTTTTTTTTTAAATGGCCTTTTAAAAATGTTTGACTTATTTATTTATTTTAAAAAAATACTGTCTTATTTATCTAAATAATTATTTAATGGGCTTTTAAACTATTTACTGACGTACTTGTTTTTCAATGGCCTTTTAAACATATTTACTGACTTACTTATTTTTTTATTGGCCTTTTAAAAATATTTATTGACACATTTATTCCATGGCCTTTTTAAGCATATTTATTGACGTATTTATTTACTGATTGGTAGCTGTAGCGCATTAAAATAAAGTGACAATAAAATGCGACATTAAAAAGCCCGATGGGAAGCCAACGTCAATTAAACGATTTTGTCACCCATCAAAAAGGTCGGAGGTCGGGAACAATAAATTATCGTAGTGTCGAAAAAATGCATTTTTTAGCCATTTTCTATGGGCACGTTTTGCCGTGAAACGGCGTTTTAGTATAATATATCAATATAAATATCATCCGTGGAACACATGGGCAATTATAGTCATAAAAAAGACTAATTTACAGCCGGCCTGCAGAAAGCGTAAGGTTACACACGCAGTTAACGGGCGGTAGCGACCCAGGGCCGTAAAGTGGTGAACGCCAAAGGGCATCAAGATGGAGGAGGAGCGTGACGCAGGAAGTGGGGAAGAAGACCACAAACAGGCTGAATCCTTCTTACTTTTAGACGCCTTTGTGGTCCTTTTGATTGTGGATTAAAGTGCTGCTTTTTATGGGCCAGGCATTCATCTGCTCATTAACCTCACACAGTCTTGCTGGGAATGTGGCGTCGAGGGGGGGGAGGGGGGGGGGGGTTGGTTAGTCGCCGACTAATTAAAAGCAGAAATCATGGCGACGCTCTCAGGGGGGTTGCATGAAGATGGGTGGGTTTGGGAGAATAACAATCAACATAAAGCAGCACCGAGATGTATTATGCATGCACGTATTTCACGTCACATCAGCAGCAATGTTCAAGAGTTAAAGTGCAGTGAAACTAAGTATTCATTACTGCTATTTAAACACCTTCAATTAGTAGGCCATGAATCTCACCGTCGTTACCAATACACATAAATGCACTGAGTGTAAACACCCGCAATGATATTGTTTGTTTACCGCGTTTTCCGGACCTCAGGACGCACCGGATTCTAAGGCGCACCGCCTAATGAGCGGGTCTAGTCAGGTCTATTTTCATACGTAAGGCACATTAAAGGGGTCATGTTATTATTATTTTATTCCACATTTAAAACACTCGTGGTCTACATAGAAAAAGTTGGTTTTGCACAATATCGCGAAATAAGATAACATGTCTCCTAATAGGTGCCCTTTTGCGGTCCTTATACACACGCCATAATAATAACGTACGTTGAAGCACAGTACGTCTGACTAGCCGTGATGCTTATTTATCTAAATAATTATTTAATGGGCTTTTTGTTAGGATCCGCTTCCCGGATCATAGTTTGTTTACGTTTTCTAGTCACATGTGTTTTCAGCACCTTGTGTTTGTTTGTTTCTGTTGCCATGACGGCAGATTGTGCTCAGCTGCCTCTGGTTAGTGTTCGAGACGCTCACCTGTTGTCCGGGCACTAATCAGAGGGCTATTTAGTCTTTACCCTGGCCTCACTCGGTCTGGCTTCCTAATTTGTTTTCACACAACAGATGACGACCTTTGTTTCCTGTTCTTTAGCTGCTAGTTTTCACGCTAGGCTAATTTTGCTTGCTAGCTCCCACGCTAGCCCTTTTGTTTCTACCTTAAGTGCTATGAGCACAGTTTTGTTTGTTCAAATATTATTTATTTCTTAAATAAATCATTAGTACCTGCAAGCTGTGTCCGAAGCCCGTCTGCATTCCTGGGAGAACAACACCCGCATCACCATGCGACAAGGTCGTCACACTTTTAAACTATTTACTGACATACTTATTTTTCAATGGCCTTTTAAACATATTTACTGACTCATTTATTTTTTAATGGCCTTTTAAAAATATCTACTGACTTATTAATGTATATATTTAATGATCTTTTAAACATATTAACTGACTCCTTTTTGTAAATGGCCTTTTAAAACTTATTTATTTATTATGAATGTCTTTAAAATACAAAATACTGTCTTATTTATCTAAATAATTATTTAATGGGCTAAATAAGTGTAAACACCCGCAATGATATTGTTTGTTTACCGCGTTTTCCGGACCATAGGGCGCACCGGATTCTAAGGCGCACCGCCTAATGAGCGGGTCTAGTCAGGTCTATTTTCATACGTAAGGCGCATTAAAGGGGTCATGTTATTATTATTTAATTCCACATTTAAAAACACTCGTGGTCTACATAGAAAAGTTGGTTTTGCACAATATCGCGAAATAAGATTACATGTCTCCTAATAGGTGCCCTTTTGCGGTCCTTATACACACGCCATAATAATAACGTATGTTGAAGCACAGTACGTCTGACTAGCCGTGATGCTTATTTATCTAAATAATTATTTAATGGGCTTTTAAACTATTTACTGACATACTTGTTTTTCAATAGCCTTTTAAACATATTAACTGACTCATTTTTGTAAATGGCCTTTTAAAAATGTTTGACCTATTTATTTATTTTGAATGTCTTTAAAAAAAAAATACTGTCTTATTTATCTAAATAATTATTTAATGGGCTACATATGTGTAAACACCACAATGATATTGTTTGTTTACCGCGTTTTCCGGACCATAGGGCGTACCGCCTAATGAGCGGGTCTAGTCAGGTCTATTTTCATACGTAAGGCGCATTAAAGGGGTCATGTTATTATTATTTTATTCCACATTTAAAACACTCGTGGTCTACATAGAAAAAGTTGGTTTTGCACAATATCGCGAAATAAGATAACATGTCTCCTAATAGGTGCCCTTTTGTGGTCCTTATACACACGCCATAATAATAACGTATGTTGAAGCACAGTACGTCTGACTAGCCGTGATGCTTATTTATCTAAATAATTATTTAATGGGCTTTTAAACTATTTACTGACATACTTGTTTTTCAATAGCCTTTTAAACATATTAACTGACTCATTTTTGTAAATGGCCTTTTAAAAATGTTTGACTTATTTATTTATTTATTTTGAATGTCTTTAAAAAAAAAATACTGTCTTATTTATCTAAATAATTATTTAATGGGCTAAATATGTGTAAACACCGCAATGATATTGTTTGTTTACCGCGTTTTCCGGACCATAGGGCGCACCGGACTATAAGGCGCACCGCCTAATGAGCGGGTCAAGTCAGGTCTATTTTCATACGTAAGGCGCATTAAAGGGGTCATGTTGTTATTATTTTATTCCACATTTAAAAACACTCGTGGTCTACATAGAAAAAGTTGGTTTTGCACAATATCGCGAAACAAGATAACATGTCTCCTAATAGGTGCCCTTTTGTGCTTCTTATACACACGCCATAATAATAACGTACGTTGAAGCACAGTACGTCTGACTAGCCGTGGTGCTTATTTATCTAAATAATTATTTAATGGGCTTTTAAACTATTTACTGACATACTTGTTTTTCAATAGCCTTTTAAACATATTAACTGACTCATTTTTGTAAATGGCCTTTTAAAAATGTTTGACTTATTTATTTATTATGAATGTCTTTAAAAAAAAAAAAACTGTCTTATTTATCTAAATAATTATTTAATGGGCTAAATAAGTGTAAACACCCGCAATGATATTGTTTGTTTACCGCGTTTTCCGGACCATAGGGCGCACCGGATTCTAAGGCGCACCGCCTAATGAGCAGGTCTAGTCAGGTCTATTTTCATACGTAAGGCACATTAAAGGGGTCATGTTGTTATTATTTTATTCCACATTTAAAACACTCGTGGTCTACATAGAAAAAGTTGGTTTTGCACAATATCGCGAAATAAGATAACATGTCTCCTAATAGGTGCCCTTTTGCGGTCCTTATACACACGCCATAATAATAACGTATGTTGAAGCACAGTACGTCTGACTAGCCGTGATGCTTATTTATCTAAATAATTATTTAATGGGCTTTTAAACTATTTACTGACATACTTGTTTTTCAATGGCCTTTTAAACATATTTACTGACTCATTTATTTTTTAATGGCCTTTTAAAAATATTTACTGACTTATTAATGTATATATTTAATGATCTTTTAAACATATTAACTGACTCATTTTTGTAAATGGCCTTTTAAAAATGTTTGACTTATTTATTTATTTTGAATGTCTTTAAAATACAAAATACTGTCTTATTTATCTAAATAATTATTTAATGGGCTAAATATGTGTAAACACCGCAATGATATTGTTTGTTTACCGCGTTTTCCGGACCATAGGGCACACTGGATTATAAGGCGCACCGCCTAATGAGCGGGTCTAGTCAGGTCTATTTTCATACGTAAGGCACATTAAAGGAGTCATGTTGTTATTATTTTATTCCACTTTCAAAACACTCGTGGTCTACATAGAAAAAGTTGGTTTTGCACAATATCGCGAAATAAGATAACATGTCTCCTAATAGGTGCCCTTTTGCGGTCCTTATACACACGCCATAATAATAACGTATGTTGAAGCACAGTACGTCTGACTAGCCATGATGCTTATTTATCTAAATAATTATTTAATGGGCTTTTAAACTATTTACTGACATACTTGTTTTTCAATGGCCTTTTAAACATATTTACTGACTCATTTATTTTTTAATGGCCTTTTAAAAATATTTACTGACTTACTAATGTATATATTTAATGATCTTTTAAACATATTAACTGACTCGTTTTTGTAAATGGCCTTTTAAAAATGTTTGACCTATTTATTTATTTTGAATGTCTTTTAAAAAAAAAACTGTCTTATTTATCTAAATAATTATTTAATGGGCTAAATATGTGTAAACACCCGCAATGATTTTGTTTGTTTACCGCGTTTTCCGGACCATAGGGCGCACCGGATTATAAGGCGCACCGCCTAATGAGCGGGTCTAGTCAGGTCTATTTTCATACGTAAGGCGCATTAAAAGGGGTCATGTTATTATTATTTTATTCCACATTTAAAACACTCGTGGTCTACATAGAAAAAGTTGGTTTTGCACAATATCGCGAAATAAGATAACATGTCTCCTAATAGGTGCCCTTTTGTGGTCCTTATACACACGCCATAATAATAACGTATGTTGAAGCACAGTACGTCTGACTAGCCGTGATGCTTATTTATCTAAATAATTATTTAATGGGCTTTTAAACTATTTACTGACATACTTGTTTTGCAATGGCCTTTTAAACATATTTACTGACTCATTTATTTTTTAATAGCCTTTTAAAAATATTTACTGACTTACTAATGTATATATTTAATGATATTTTAAACATATTAACTGACTCCTTTTTGTAAATGGCCTTTTAAAAATGTTTGACTTATTTATTTATTTTGAATGTCTTTAAAAAAAAAATACTGTCTTATTTATCTAAATAATTATTTAATGGGCTAAATATGTGTAAACACCGCAATGATATTGTTTGTTTACCGCGTTTTCCGGACCATAGGGCGCACTGGATTCTAAGGCGCACCGCCTAATGAGCGTGTCTAGTCAGGTCTATTTTCATACGTAAGGCGCATTAAAGGGGTCATGTTATTATTATTTTATTCCACATTTAAAACACTCGTGGTCTACATAGAAAAAGTTGGTTTTGCACAATATCGCGAAACAAGATAACATGTCTCCTAATAGGTGCCCTTTTTGCGGTCCTTATACACACGCCATAATAATAACGTATGTTGAAGCACAGTACGTCTGACTAGGGTAGCCATGATGCTCCGACAATCCATCAAGCGGTGCAGCTTTGTAGCTTACCAAAGTCGTAGTAATACATTTTGACAAATTTTTGAGCCTTGTGAGTAATGTTCTATGTTCTCATATATTCTTAAAGTTTTGGTGTTGTTTACTGGCGTCATCTTGCAGTCCACACGTGTCTCTTATAAGTTGGAAATTTCTAGTCTTAGCCTCTGATTGCAGATCAAGATTTGCAATAAATGTGACTGTTTTAATGCATCACTTAGTTCCAGCTGCAACAAAACTCCTAAGCTCTTTAATGAGCGGTGTTCACTCACAACCAAAGAAGCTAACAAGTTAATAAACACCGCAAATTACTTAACAAATGTCACTGGTTTGAGTGCAAAAACACATGTTTAGCACAGATTCATTATTTCATTGTTTACACACATTAGATCCAGCTGCAAAAACACTCCATGTCTCTGATATTTACCCGATATTGTTCATTCGCGCCGAATGACGGAGAAGGACTTCAAACATGTCACTGCATTAAATACAAAAACATTTGTAGTCTTAGCCCCTGATTGTAGATGAACATTTGCAATAAATGTGACTGGTCGTACATTAGGCGCACCGGGTTATAAGGCGCACTTTCGATTTTTGAGAAAATTAAATGATTTTAAGTGCGCTTTATAGTCCGAAAAATATGATATATTTTGTTTTGGAATGTAGTGAAAAGGGCGTCCATTTTTAGAGAAAGTGTGATTCAACTCCATCCATCCATCCATTTCCTACCGCTTGTCCCTTTTGGGGTGGCGGGGGGTGCTGGAGCCTATCTCAGCTGCATTCGGGCGGTAGGCGGGGGTGATTAAACTTTACATTTAATAATCTGCTCATGCTTGTTATCAGAAGCATTAAAAAAAAGAAAAAAAGAAATAGTGATCAGAACATTTCGAGGTCCTGGGGACGCAATTGGCCCACACTTGAGCCCCGCTTTCTTGAGGTCCCACAGAAGGCAGGGGGCGGAGCTAACCGTCTTCATCGCTTTGAAGACTCGGGACGGCGGGATGAAAAGAAAAAAAATAATCCAAAAGTTTGGAGAAAGAATCCAAGACGTTGCTTCTTTCCAGACAAAATTCCTCTGAACTCATTGAAGGGAAGTGCTGGCTCATAATTAAAGCGATGGCGCTACCTTCCCTCCCGTCCTCGCCCGCTTCGCACGTGACCCCAAATACACATCAGCAAGTACCAGAAGGTAAGAAAAGTTGGTTTTGCACAATATTGCAAAACAAAACGCCAGATAATATGTCTTACCTTATAAACACACCATAATAATACTTTTTGTTGAAGCACAGTACGTCTGACTAGGGTAGCCGCAATTCTCCCAAAATCCATCAAGCGGTGCGTCTTCTTAGCTTACCAAAGTTGTACTAAAACATTTTGACAGATTTTTGAGCGTCGTGAGTAATGTTTTAAAAGGGTTGGGGTTAGGGTTAGGGTTGGGGTTAGGATTAGGGTTAGGCATAAAGAAAGAGAGTTGGTTAGGGTTAGGGCTAGGGTTGGGGGTGTGGTTAGGAATAGGGTTAGTGGTTAGGGTTAGGGTTAGGGTTAGGGTTAGGTTGGGTTAGGGTTAGGGTTGGGGTTGGGGTTAGGGGTTAGGGTTAGGGTTAGGGTTAGGGTTAGGGTTGGGTTTGGGGTTAGGATTAGGGTTAGGCATAGAGAAAGAGAGTTGGTTAGAGTTAGGGCTAGGTTTGGGGGTGTGGTTAGGATTAGGGTTAGCGGTTAGGGTTAGGGTTAGGGGTTAGGGTTAGGGTTAGGGTTAGGGTTAGGGTTGAGGTTAGGGTTAGGGTTAGGGTTGGGGTTGGGGTTAGGATTAGGGTTAGGCATAAAGAAAAGAGTTGGTTAGGATTAAGGCTAGGGTTTGGGGTGTGGTTAGGATTAGGGTTAGGGTTTGGGGTTAGGGTTAGGGTTAGGGTTAGGGTTAGGTGTAGAAAGAGTGTTAGGGTTCAAATCCAAAAGTTTGGAGAAATAATCCAAGACAAAATTCCTCTGAACTCATAGAAGGGAAGTGCTGGCTCATAATTAAAGCGATGGCACTACCTTCCCTCCCGTCCTCGCCCGCTTCACACGTGACCCCAAATACACATCAGCAGGTACCAGAAGGTAAGAAAAGTTGGTTTTGCACAATATTGCAAAACAAAACGCCAGATATGTCTTACCTTATAAACACACCATAATAATACTTTATGTTGAAGCACAGTACGTCTGACTAGGGTAGCCGTAATTCTCCCAAAATCCATCAAGCGGTGCGTCTTCTTAGCTTACCAAAGTTGTACTAAAATATTTTGACAGATTTTTGAGCGTCATGATTAATGTTTTAAAAGGGTTGGGGTTAGGGTTAGGGTTGGGGTTAGAATTAG
Organism: Entelurus aequoreus; assembly: GCF_033978785.1. Lineage (NCBI taxonomy): Eukaryota > Metazoa > Chordata > Actinopteri > Syngnathiformes > Syngnathidae > Entelurus > Entelurus aequoreus. The sequence goes on along the minus strand of NC_084738.1, from coordinate 77,042,635 downwards.
GGTTAGGCATAAAGAAAGAGAGTTGGTTAGGGTTAGGGCTAGGGTTGGGGGTGTGGTTAGGATTAGGGTTAGCGGTTAGGGTTAGGGTTAGGTTGGGTTAGGGTTAGGGTTAGGGTTGGGGTTGGGGTTAGGATTAGGGTTAGGCATAAAGAAAGAGGGTTGGTTAGGGTTAGGGCTAGGGTTGGGTTGTGGTTAGGATTAGGGTTAGCGGTTAGGGTTAGGGTTAGGTTGGGTTAGGGTTAGGGTTAGGGTTGGGGTTGGGGTTAGGGGTTAGGGTTAGGGTTAGGGTTGGGGTTGGGGTTAGGATTAGGGTTAGGCATAAAGAAAGAGAGTTGGTTAGAGTTAGGGCTAGGTTTGGGGTGTGGTTAGGATTAGGATTAATAATACCTGGGATTTATATAGCGCTTTTCTAAGTACCCAAAGTCGCTTTACATGTCAAAAACCCATCATTCATTCACACCTGGTGGTGGTAAGCTACTTTCATAGCCACAGCTGCCCTGGGGTGGACTGACGGTTAGGGTTAGGGTTAGGGGTTAGGGCTAGGGTTAGGGTTAGGGTTGAGGTTAGGGTTAGGGTTGGGGTTGGGGTTAGGATTAGGGTTAGGATTAGGGTTAGGCATAAAGAAAAAGAGTTGGTTAGGATTAGGGCTAGGGTTTGGGGTGTGGTTAGGATTAGGGTTAGGGTTTGGGGTTAGGGTTAGGGTTAGGTGTAGAAAGAGGGTTAGGGTTAAAATCCAAAAGTTTGGAGAAAGAATCCAAGACAAAATTCCTCTGAACTCATCGAAGGGAAGTGCTGGCTCATAATTAAAGCGATGGCACTACCTTCCCTCCCGTCCTCGCCCGCTTCACACGTGACCCCAAATACACATCAGCAGGTACCAGAAGGTAAGAAAAGTTGGTTTTGCACAATTTGTGAAACAAAACGGCAGATAATATGTCTGCTAATAGGTGCCATTTTTCACACACCATAATAATACTGTATGTTGAAGCACAGTACGTCTGACTAGGGTAGCTGTAATGCTCCAAAAATCCACCAAGTGGGGCGTCTTCGTAGCTTATCAAAATTGTACTACAACATTTTGATCGTTGTGTGCAATGTTTTGTATTCTCAATGGAACATTTCAAGTTTTGGTGTTGTTTACTGGCATATCTCTTATGTGTGACTGCCATCTACTGGTCAGCCTTTTAATAAATAAAATAGCTTCGAGGTCGGTAAACACAACCAGAACCAATCCGCACATTAGGTGCACCGGGTTATAAGGCGCACTGTCGATTTTTGAGAAAATGAAAGGATTTTAAGTGCGCCTTATAGTCCGGAAAATATGGTAACTTTCGGTTTGGAATGGACAAAAGCATGTGAGTGGGGCGTCCATTTTAGAGAAAGTATGATCAAACTCTACAATTAATAATCTGCTCATGCCCGCTGTCAGAAGAAAACAAAATAGTGATCAGAACATTTCGACGTCCTGGAGACACAATTGGCCCACACTTGAGTCCCGCTTTCTTGAGGTCCCACAGAAGGCAAGGGGCGGAGCTAACTGTCTTCATTGCTTTGAAGACTCTGGTTAGGGTTAGGGTTGGGGTTAGGGTTAGGGGTTAGGGTTAGGGTTGGGGTTGGGGTTAGGATTAGGATTAGGGTAAGGATTAGGATTAGGATTAGGGTTAGGGTTAGGCATAAAGAAAAAGAGTTGGTTAGGGTTAGGGCTAGGGTTGGGGTGTGGTTAGGATTAGGGGTTAGGGTTAGGGTTTGGGGTTAGGGTTAGGGTTAGGGTTAGGTTTGGGTTATGGTTAGGGTTAGGGTTAGGGTTGGGGTTAGGGTTGGGGTTGAGGTTGGGGTTAGGGTTAGGGTTGGGGTTGGGGTTAGGATTAGGGTTAGGCATAAAGAAAGAGTGTTGGTTAGGGTTAGGGCTAGGGTTGGGGGTGTGGTTAGGATTAGGGGTTAGGGTTAGGATTAGGGTTAGGCATAAAGAAAGAGTGTTGGTTAGGGTTAGGGCTAGGGTTGGGGGTGTGGTTAGGATTAGGGGTTAGGGTTAGGATTAGGGTTGGGGTTGGGGTTAGGATTAGGGTTATGATTAGAATTGGGATTAGGGTTAGGCATAAAGAAAGAGTTGGTTAGGATTATGGCTAGGGTTGGGGGTGTGGTTAGGATTAGGGTTAGGGGTTAGGGTTAGGATTAGGGTTAGGGTTAGGCATAAAGAAAAAGAGTTGGTTAGGGTTGGGGGCGTGGTTAGGATTAGGGTTAGGATTAGGGGTTAGGGTTAGGGTTTGGGGTTAGGGTTAGGTTTGGGTTATGGTTATGGTTAGGGTTGGGGTTAGGGTTGGGGTTGAGGGTTAGGGTTAGGGTTAGGGTTAGGCATAAAGATTGAGAGTTGGTTAGGGTTAGGGCTAGGGTTGGGGGTGTGGTTAGGATTAGGGGTTAGGGTTAGGGTTAGGATTGGGGTTGGGGTTAGGATTAGGATTAGGGTTAGGCATAAAGAAAAAGAGTTGGTTAGGGTTGGGGGTGTGGTTAGGATTAGGGTTAGGATTAGGTGTTAGGGTTTGGGGTTAGGGTTAGGGTTAGGTTTTGGGTTATGGTTAGGGTTGGGGTTAGGGTTGAGGTTGGGGTTAGGGTTAGGGTTAGGGTTGGGGTTGGGGTTAGGATTAGGGTTAGGCGTAAAGAAAGACAGTTGGTTAGGGTTAGGGCTAGGGTTGGGGGTGTGGTTAGGATTAGGGGTTAGGGTTAGGGTTAGGGTTAGGGTTGGGGTTGGGGTTAGGATTAGGGGTTAGGGTTAGGGTTAGGGTTAGGGTTGGGGTTGGGGTTAGGATTAGGGTTAGGATTAGGATTAGGGTTAGGGTTAGGCATAAAGAAAAATAGTTGGTTAAGATTATGGCTAGGGTTGGGGGTGTGGTTAGGATTAGGGTTAGGGTTGGGGGTTAGGATTAGGGTTTGGGGTTAGGGTTAGGGTTAGGTGTAGAAAGAGGGTTAGGGTTAAAATCCAAAAGTTTGGAGAAAGAATCCAAGACAAAATTCCTCTGAACTCACTGAAGGGAAGTGCTGGCTCATAATTAAAGCGATGGCGCTACCTTCCCTCCCGTCCTCACCCGCTTCGCACGTGACCCCCGGCGCGCTCACCTCTCCCGCACAAACACACGGCGGCTTGACCTACTTCCCCCCGCAAGACTGCGGTGGCGCTGGTATGTTATTTATAACGCCTTCACGCATATATTAAAGCCGCCCCCAAAATGGCGGCGACGGGCGCGGCGGGACAACGGGGCAGAGGCAACCGAGTCTGCGCCATCTTACTGGATTCGACGTGCTCTCCCATGTCTCATTAAGGCCCGCCGTCGCTTCCGTGATCAAGGTGAGCGGGACACCGGCGGCGCCGCTTTCAAGTACGGGTTTTGTTTCCCCCCCCCCCCCCCCCCCCCCCTTCAACAAGTTCCAGGGGAGGTCGGCGTGTTTCCAGGCTTTTTAATCAATGGCGGCAATGCGGCGCGGCATCCAAACACAGGCATCAACGCCTCCACTTTGACCGGGGCTAATGGCGGCGGGGAGAAGGCGGCCGCGCTGCTAATTGGCTTAGCGTGTGAAGTGGACACGCCTGATTGGAGTGTTGGTGAAGATGTAGCGGGTGATAGCGAGGTTTAGTCATGGCGAGTGCAACAGCGGAGACAATTAGCGCGGCGCCGCTTCACTCATCCCCCCTCCTCCCCCCTCCTCCCCCCTAGCACTTACAATGAAAAGCATCATCATTAAGTGGTGCCCAGGAACAGGGAGTTAAAAAATTAATAAATAAATAAATACATTCTCAGTATGTTCATCCTTTCCTGGTTATGGGTGTCAATAAACATTATTTACCCTCGGAAGTGCTCGTTTTTGTTTTTTTTTGCTTTAATGCTGGGGCTGCAAACACCCTGCAGCAATAATAGACATAAAAGAAACTCCACTGGAGAGGAAGAGCCAGGATTAATTGTGGCAAACTGAGCCGCGACTCCAAACAAAAAAAAAACCTACAATTTCCAGATGTGCACCAAATAGTGTTGTCCCGATACCGATACTTTTAGGTAGAGATGATATTATCGGCCGATATATGCGTTAAAATGTAATATCGGAAATTATCGGTATCGTTTTTTTTATTATCGGTATCGTTTTTTTTTTTTTTTTTTTTTTTTTTTTTTTTTTATTAAATCAACATAAAAAACACAAGATACACTTACAATACCAATACTTTTAGGTAGAGATGATATTATCGGCCGATATATGCGTTAAAATGTAATATCGGAAATTATCGGTATCGTTTTTTTTTTTATTATCGGTATCGTTTTTTTTTTTTTTTTTTTTTTTTTTATTAAATCAACATAAAAAACACAAGATACACTTACAATACCAATACTTTTAGGTAGAGATGATATTATCGGCCGATATATGCGTTAAAATGTAATATCGGAAATTATCGGTATCGGTTTTTTTTATTATCGGTATCGTTTTTTTTTTTTTTTTTTTTTTTTTTTTTTTATTAAATCAACATAAAAAACACAAGATACACTTACAATACCAGTACTTTTAGGTAGAGATGATATTATCGGCCGATATATGCGTTAAAATGTAATATCGGAAATTATCGGTATCGGTTTTTTTTTATTATCGGTATCGTTTTTTTTTTTTTTTTTTTTTTTTTTTTTATTAAATCAACATAAAAAACACAAGATACACTTACAATACCAGTACTTTTAGGTAGAGATGATATTATCGGCCGATATATGCGTTAAAATGTAATATCGGAAATTATCGGTATCGTTTTTTTTATTATCGGTATCGTTTTTTTATTTTTTTATTTTATTTATTTATTTTTTTTATTAAATCAACATAAAAAACACAAGATACACTTACAATTAGTGCACCAACCCAAAAAACCTCCCCTCCCCCATTTACACTCATTCACACAAAAGGGTTGTTTCTTTCTGTTATTAATATTCTGCTTCCTACATTAATATAATAATAATAATAATAATGGAATTAGATTTATATCGCGCTTTTTCTATTGTTAGATACTCAAAGCGCTCACAGAGAAGTGGGAACCCATCATTCATTCACACCTGGTGGTGGTAAGCTACATTTGTAGCCACAGCTGCCCTGGGGTAGACTGACGGAAGCGAGGCTGCCAGTTTGCGCCTACGGCCCCTCCGACACCACCTACCATTCATTCATCATTCATTTCACCGGTGTGAGCGGCACCGGGGGCAAAGGGTGAAGTGTCCTGCCCAAGGACACAACGGCAGCGATTTTTTTTGGATGGTAAGAGGCGGGAGCGAACCTGCAACCCTCAGGTTTTCTGGCACGGTTGCTCTACCCACTACGCCACGCCGTCCCAATATCAATATATATCAATACAGTCTGCAAGGGATACAGTCCATAAGCACACATGATTGTGCGTGCTGCTGCTCCACTAATAGTACTAACCTTTAACAGTTAATTTTACTAATTTTCATTCATTACTAGTTTCTATGTAACTGTTTTTATATTGTTGTACTTTCTTTTTTATTCAATAATTTTTTTTTAATTTATTTATCTTATTTTACTAATTTAAAAAAAAGTACCTTATCTTCACCATACCTGTTTGTCCAAATTAGGCATAATAATGTGTTAATTCCACGACTGCATATATCGGTATCGGTAATTAAAGAGTTGGACAATATCGGAATATCGGATATCGGCAAAAGCCATTATCGGACATCCCTACTTTTAGGTACTTTTCCATACTTTTCTAAAAAAAAAAGGGCCCACAAAAAATGGCATTATTGTCTTTATTTGGACAAAAAGACTCTTAGGGGTACATGAAACATGTTATTATTGCAATTAAGTCCTTAAACAAAATGGTTGGTGTTGGAATTTTTCAAATCGGTGGAGAAATTGTACGCCCAAGTACCCCCATTTGGATACAGTAGCATAGTAGGCCTTAGTAATTGTTAAAAACAATTTATTTAACAAGTATATTTAATATTTAAGGCCACTTTAACATTACGCTAGGGTTGTCCCCATACCAATATTTTGGTACCGGTACCAAAGGTATTTCGATACTTTTCGATACTTTTCTAAATAAAGGGGACCACAAATAAATGTCATTATTGGCTTTATTTGAACAACAAATCTTCGGGTACATGAAACATATGTTTATTATTGCAATTTAGTCCTTACATAAAATAGTGAACTTGTCTTTCAGTAGTAAGTAAACAAACAAAGACTCCTAATTAGTCTGCAGTAACACATTGTGTCATTTATACACCTATTATTTTGTACACATTATGAGGGACAAGCTGTAAAAATGGATTATTAATCTACTGTCATGATCCGTGGTCCGGATCATGTTTTGTGTTTTCTGTTTGTTTTGGACTCCTTCAGTTACTGTTTGTGCACCTCCTGAGTTTGTTACCATGGCGACTTATGATTTTCACCTGCCTCTGGTGTTCGGGAAGCTCACCTGTTTGTAATCAGAGACATTATTTAAGCCTGGTCTTGGCTTCTTTGTTTGCGTCACGCTACTGTCACGTAAGATTGGTTTGTTCATGCCGCAGCTAGTAAGTTTTCTAGTTCATGATTCCAGTGCTAAGTTTTGCTTGCCTCCTAGCCCATGCTAAGTACTTAGCTTCAAGTGCGATCGACACCTTGTCCCGTTTGCTTGTTTTCTGTTTTTCGTACCTCTTTGAGGTTTGAGATTTTATTTATTTATTTTTATTTTTTATTTTTTTCATAAAGAAATACAATCATGTGTGCTTACGGACTGTATCCCTGCAGACTGTATTGATCTATATTGATATATAATGTATATATTGTGTTTTTTATGTTGATTTAATTAAAAAAAAAATATATATATATATATACATATATATATATATATTTATTTAATTTTTATTTGTTTTGCGGCCTGGTACTAATCGGTCCGTGGACCGGTACCGGGTAGCGGCCCGGTGGTTGGGGACCACTGCTCCACACGACACCTCCGCTAAAAAATGTTTTATAGATTTTTGCGTGCCATGTGTAGTGCTTTCAATGAATGTATTTATTTATTTTTTTCACATATTTTTTAAATTTAAAAAATATATATTTTTGTATTTTTTACATTATGTATTTTTAATTTGTTTTAAATGTTTTTTATAATATTTTTAGTGTTTTTTTTTAAATATATTTATGTATTTTATGTATTTTGATTTTATGTATCCTTTTATGTATTTTTTTTAAATGTTTTTTATTACTATATTTTCCTACGATACTGTGCTGAGTCTATGATTTATTTTGTAAAATGTTCCATTCGTCTATTATTCGTGCACTTTCATTTTTGAAGTTGTCCACCACAGCTGTGACTATTTAATTAAACATGACATTCATTAAATATACACTACCGTTCAAAAGTTTGGGGTCACCCAAACAATTTTGTGGAATAGCCTTTATTTCTAAGAAAAAGAATAGACTGTCGCATTTCAGATGAAAGTTCTCTTTTTCTGGCCATTTTGAGCGTTTAATTGACCCCACAAATGTGATGCTCCAGAAACTCAATCTGCTCAAAGGAAGGTCAGTTTTGTAGCTTCTGTAACGAGCTAAATTGTTTTCAGATGTGTGAACATGATTGCACAAGGGTTTTCTAATCATCAATTAGCCTTCTGAGCCAATGAGCAAACACATTGTACCATTAGAACACTGGAGTGATAGTTGCTGGAAATGGGCCTCTATACACCTATGTAGATATTGCACCAAAAAGCAGACATTTGCAGCTAGAATAGTCATTTACCACCTTAGCAATGTATAGAGTGTATTTATTTAAAGTTAAGACTAGTTTAAAGTTATCTTCATTGAAAAATAAGGACATTTTAATGTGACCCCAAACTTTTGAACGGTAGTGTATATGTGGATAATAAAATAACTCTATACTAAATAAAATTTGAAAAAAACATCAATAGTTTTAGTAAAATTATTTATTATTATCTTCACGAGTTGAATTAATTCACAGGGGATTTGATACCAGATTGTGCCGATTTTATTTAAAGGAGTGAACTACAGGAGCTAGAAAAATACACAACTTGTATCAAATTAGGTTGAAAAAAGACAATATATACTGAGAATAAATTAGTTCTAAAATGTAATTAACAAAAAAACTAATTTTTCTCTTTCATTATTTTGTATTTCATTTGAAAGAAAATATACTTGAGGCAAAACAAAGTGCAATGTTTGTTAAACAGCACACTTTAAAAGTGGACTCAAAGGCCTACTGAAAGCCACTACTAGCGACCACGCAGTCTGATAGTTTATATATCAATGATGAAATCTTAACATTGCAACACATGCCAATACGGCCGGGTTAACTTATAAAGTGACATTTAAAACTTCCCGGGAAATATCCGGCTGAAACGTCGCGGTATGATGACGTATGCGCGTGACAAAGTCAGAGTAACAGAAGTTATGGTACCCCGTAGAATCCTATACAAAAAGCTCTGTTTTCATTTCATAATTCCACAGTATTCTGGACATCTTTTGCAATTTGTTTAATGAACAATGAAGGCTGCAAAGAAGACAGTTGTAGGTGGGATCGGTGTATTAGCAGCGGACTACAGCAACACAACCGGGAGGACTTTGTTGGAGCGCTAACCGCGCTAACCACCGACCTCACCTTGACTTCCTACGTCTCCGGGCCGCCAAACGCATCGGGTGAAGTCCTTCGTCCTTCTGCCGATCGCTGGAACGCAGGTGAGCACGGGTGTTGATGAGCAGATGAGGGCTGGCTGGCGTAGGTGGAGAGCTAATGTTCTTAGCATAGCTCTGTGAGGTCCCGTTGCTAAGTTGCTAAGTTAGCTTCAATGGCGTCGTTAGCACAGCATTGTTAACCTTCGCCAGCCTGGAAAGCATTAACCGTGTATTTACATGTCCACGGTTTAGTAGTATTGTTGATTTTCTATCTATACTTCCAGTTAGGGGTTTATTTGTTTTGTTTCTATATGCAGTTAAAGCACGATGCTATCACGTTAGCTCGTAGCTAAAGCATTTCGCCGATGTATTGTCGTGGAGATAAAAGGCACTGAATGTCCATTTCGCGTTTTCGACTCTCCTTTTCAAGAGGATATAGTATCCCAGGTGGTTTAAAATACAAATCCGTGATCCACAATAAAAAAAGGAGAGAGTGTGGAATCCAATGAACCAGCTTGTACCTAAGTTACGGTCAGAGCGAAAAAAGATACGTCCTGCACTGCCTCTCAAGTCCTTCACTGTAACGTTCCTCATCCACGAATCTTTCATCCTCGCTCAAATTAATGGGGTAATCGTCACTTTCTCTGTCCGAATCTCTCTCGCTCCATTGTAAACAACGGGGGAATTGTGAGGAATACTAGCTCCTGTGACATCACCAGAGGTGGGACCAAGTCATTGCTTTGCAAGTCACAAGTAAGTCTCAAGTCTTTGCCCTCAAGTCTCAAGTCAAGTCCCGAGTCAAGACAGGCAAGTCCCGAGTCAAGTCCAAAGTCAAGACTGGAAAGTCTCAAGTCGAGTCCCAAGTCCTGCATTTTGAGTTTCGAGTCCTTTCAAGTCCTTTTAACCACAGACTAATATTTTTACACAGATTGTGTATGCTTTTAAAACGCTGTATTTATTTATTAAAACAAGTGCATTTGAAATTGCAGGAAAAAAAATAGTGCTGACATTGCAATTCATAATAGCACTATTAACAGTAATTTTAATAGTTTAAACAATTTTAAACATTTAACTCATTCCTTTACAGAATAAACACATTTGCAAAAACAAACATTAACATACTATTGGTTGTATTTTATGAAAATAATATTACCACAGAGTTGAGAAGGAGCAAAGATCTTCAATATTTGTATGTGAGAATCACAAAGAAATCTTCTGGGGGAGGATGACGCCCCTACAGGGGTTTGGTTTACAAACTTTCAGCCCCACCTAAAACAAAATTCACCAGCCGCCACTGATTATTATGCATTCTCATTTTAGGCAAAATATAAGACAATACTTTCTTAACAGTATAATTGTAACCAGGAATAAGTCTTCAAGTAACAATATTCAAATACTAACATTGTTGGGTAAAACAGCATTTGGTTTTATTCTGAATGTAGTGAAACAAATTGGTGGTTTTAGCTGATATAAAGACTTTCAGGTGTTTATATATGTTTAAGTATTTGGCAGACGCTTTTATCCAAAGCGACATACATAAAAAATAGATATAAAACAATCACTGTAAACATTATCATTTAAGGGAAGAATGTAATACAAAATATCAATACAAAGTGTCAAGACAGAATAAACTCTTTGCTGCTGCAGCAACAGAGATACAGTCTATAGGTCCCTAAGATATATAGATATCTAATGTATTCATACATTGTTTATGTAGGATACACGCATGTATATATAACCTAATCATATTGTTTCTTCAATTTAAAAATAGCTGACCATTTTTTCCCCCTTCTCTGGGATTATATTCCCAGTTTTGATCTCGGACGTCTGGTCACTTATAGCGTATAAGAATATTATATTACTGTTAAGCAAACTATGAATGATAAAACTTGCCAAAACATGTGTCCGTTATCATAGCTACACGTATGACAAAAAACCACGTGAAAATCAGTGGTATTCAGTGAGGTAAAATGAATTAAATGCGCTGACAGTTCATTGCTCCTGCCAAATGAATTGCACTGAGTGGAGAGGATCACCACTCCAAGATGGCGGCCCCGCGTCTCGTCTGCGCCAGTAGGCAGTAGCGCTCCATGCTGCGTCTACTTATAAGATGTCTATGGTTATAACGTTAGCAGTGAGTTTACAGCCTCACTGATTTAACTACACAGCAAATAAAAGTCATGTTACTTAGCCAATAAACGTTAGCATACATTCAAAACTTACCCTTCTTTGGGCAACTTCAAATGTCGAACGAAGTTGGAAGTTGTTACGTCTCCGTCTGTAATATTCGAACTGCGTGATTTGCATACGCAATTCGTTTTTTGTTGACCAAGTCGTAGTTTTTATACCCGAACGAAACCAACTTTGGCATAATTGTTTCTCACTGCCGCATTGTTTGACAACTCTTCTTTGGTGGTTGTCCTGCAATTGGATTGGCTGAATGCTGTGTGATGAAAACAACGTAGATTTAATTTGATTGGCTGTTGTACTGACAGCACACCAGCTGACAGGCAGCACACACGCTGATAGACAGACAGACACGTACAAAATGAAAGACTTTTTAAGTTTTGGGTTTTGGGGAAAGTAGCAAGTCATGTCAAGTCAAAAGGCTCAAGTCCAAGTGAAGTCAGAAGTCATTGATGTTAAAGTCTAAGTCGAGTTGCAAGTCTCTTTACATTTTGTCAAGTTGAGTCTAAAGTCATCAAATTCATGACTCGAGTCTGACTCGAGTCCAAGTCATGTGACTCGAGTCCACACCTCTGGACGTCACGCTACTTCCGGTACAGGCAAGGCTTTTTTTTTTTATCAGCGAGCAAAAGTTGCGGACTTTATCGTCGATTTTCTCTACTAAATCCTTTCAGCAAAAATATGGCGATATCGCGAAATGATCAAGTATGACACATAGAATGGATCTGCTATTCCCGTTTAAATAAAAAATAATAATTTCAGTAGGCTTTTAAAGGCCTACTGAAATGAATTTTTTTAATTTAAACGGGGATAGCAGCTCTATTCTATGTGTCATACTTGATCATTTCGCGATATTGCCATATTTTTGCTGAAAGGATTTAGTAGAGAACAACGACGATAAAGATCGCAACTTTTGGTATCTGATAAAAAAAAGGCTTGCCCCTACCGGAAGTAGCGTGACGTAGTCAGTTGAACATATACGCAAAGTTCCCTATTGTTTACAATGATGGCCGCATGAAGTGAGAGAGATTCGGACCGAGAAAGCGACAATTTCCCCATTAATTTGAGCGAGGATGAAAGATTTGTGGATGAGTAAAGTGCAAGTGAAGGACTAGAGGGCAGTGGAAGCGATTCAGATAGGTAAGATGCTGTGAGAGCCGGGGGTGACCTGATATTCAGCTGGGAATGACTACAACAGTAAATAAACACAAGACATATATATACTCTATTAGCCACAACACAACCAGGCTTATATTTAATATGCCACAAATTAATCCTGCATAAAAACACCTGCGTGTTTGTTACGCTAGCTCCTAGCTCCTCTGCTAGCTCCTAGCTCCATAGAACACGCCAATACAATTCAAACACCTGATCAACACACACAATCACTCAGCCCAAAAGACCGTTCACCTAACCCAAGGTTCATAAAGCTTATATATTTTTAAAAAGTTACGTACATACGCAAAAAAAAGTTGCGCACATACGGTCAAGCGATCAAATGTTTAGAAGCCAAAGCTGCATACTCACGGTAGCACGTCTGCGTCTTTGTCATCCAAATCAAAGTAATCCTGGTAAGAGTCTGTGTTGTCCCGGTTCTCTACAGGCGTCTGTGTATCGAAGTCAAAAGTCCTCCTGGTTAGAGTCTCTGTTATCCGAGTTCTTCCATCTTGACTGCATCTTCCGGGAATGTAAACAAAGAAGCGCCGGCTGTTGTGGCTGACTACGTTCGAAAAATACGTCCATTTCGCACCGACAACTTTCTTCTTTGCTTGCTCAGCTTCCTTCTCCATAATGCAATGAACATGATTGCAGAGCTTTTTCGTATTGGCTTCAATGTGGAAGGCATACCCGTGTTCCCCGGTCTACGTCACGCGCATACGTCATCCTCAGAGGCGTTTCGAACCGGAAGTTTAGCGGCAAATTTAAAATGTCACTCTATAAGTTAACCCGGCCGTATTGGCATGTGTTATAATGTTAAGATTTCATCATTGATGTATAAACTATCAGACTGCGTGGTCGCTAGTAGTGGCTTTCAGTAGGCCTTTAAAGTGCTTTTCATAGCTGAGTGTGTTTAGAGCACCTGAGTGTGACTACAGTTAGCAAAGCAATGGCGTGGTCAATGATAATGCTGACAGTGTGTGTGTGTGTGTGTGTGTGTGTGTGTGTGTGTGTGTGTGTGTGTGTGTGTGTGTGTGTGTGTGTGTGTGTGTGTGTGTGTCAGACAGGATGGATGACAGCGGGGGGGAGGGGAGGGAGGGCACACTGCTTGTCATTGCTGGATGACTGAGCTCTTTCAGGCCCCCGCCTGAATGCAAATATGGCCGCGGCGTGATGGAGGTCGACGGCGTCGGGGCTGCGGTCGGTGCGCCTTCCACTCGTCTGTTGCCCCGCCCCCCGAGGTCGGAAATCTGCCGAGTCAGGACAAATGGTGGCATTTCACGTGGCAACGAGTGGCGGCGTGCCAAGCGGCGTTGTTATTTTTTTTTGTAGAGGACGCTGTGGGGGGACGCTGGCAGAGCTCGTAACGCACAATAATGGCCAGGGAGGCTTTTTGTCTGCACCCGCTCCAAATTGCAATTGCTTTCTTAAATGAAATACTTGGAAATGAAACTAAAACAATTTGAGGCCTATAAAGGCGTTGACAGCCCCCTAGTGGCCATGAGGAGAATAGTGCTTGAAGTGGTAAACAAAACCCCCAAAAAGCGGTGAAGTTGTCACGTTGTGTAAATGCTAAATAAAAAGAGAATACAACAAATCCTTTTTTCAACTTGTATTCAATTGAATAGACTGCAAAGACAAGATGTTTCACGTTCAAACTGAGAAATGTTGTTATTTTTTTGCAAATATTAGCTCATTTGGAATTGGATGCCTGCGACATGTTTCAAAAAAGCTGGCACGAGTGGCAAAAAAGACTGAGAAAGTTGAGGAACGCTCGTCAAAGACGTATTTGGAACATCCCACAGGTGAACGGGCTAATTGGGAACAGGTGGGTGCCATGATTGGGTATGAAAGCGGCCTCCATAAAATGCTCAGTCGTTCGCAAACAAGGACGGGGGTCGAGGGTCACCACTTTGTCGACAAATGCCTGAGCTAATTGTTGAAGAACAACATTTCTCAACCAGCTATTGCAAGGAATGTAGGGATTTCACCATCTACGCTCCGTAATATCATCAAAAGGTTCGGAGAATCTGGAGAAATCACTGCAACATCAGTGTGTAAAGGATATCACCACATGGGCTGAGGAACACTTCAGAAAGCCACTGTCAGTAACTACAGTTGGTCGCTGCATCTGTAAGTGCAAGTTAAAACTCTACTATGCAATGCCAAAGCCATTTATCAACAACACCCAGAACCGCCGCCAGGCTTCGCTCATCTAAGATGGACTGATGCAAAGTGGAAAAAGTGTTCTGTGGTCTGACGAGTCCACATTTCAAATGTTTTTTGGAAATTGTGGACGTCGTGTCCTCCGGACCAAAGAGGGAAAAGAACCATCCGGATTGTTCTAGGCGCAAAGTTGAAAATTGACTGGAAAAGTTAACATATTACTGTTGGCACGCTAGCATGCTAACAATTAGCAAGTTTCATGTGCCAGGTTATATGACGATGAGGCTTACCGCTGAAAAATTGGCTGAAAAGTTTAGCAAAAAAAAAAGTTTGCAAAAAAAAGTTAGCCAAAAAAAAAGTTGGCAAAAAAAGTTAGCGAAAAAAAAGTTAGCAAAAAAAAGTTGGCATAAAAAAGTTATCATATTAATGTTAGCACACTAGCATTCTAACAGTAAGCAAGTGTAATGTGCAAGGTTATATGACTCTGAGGCTTACCGCTGAAAAATTGGCTGAAAATTTTAGCAAAAAAAAAAAAAAGTTAGCAAAAAATGTTGTATATATTATTGTTAGCACACTAGCATGCGAACAGTAAGCAAGTGGCATGTGCCAGGTTATATGACTCTGAGGCTTACCGCTGAAAAATTTACTAGAAAATGTTACGCTAGCATGCTAACAGTTTGCAAGTGGCATGTGCCAGGTTATATGACTATGACGCTTACTGCTAAAAAAATTGACTAGAAAAGTTAACGCTAGCGTGCTAACAGTTAGCAAGTGTCATGTGCCAGGTTACATGACTCTCAGGCTTACCGCTGAAAAATGTACTAGAAAAGTTAACATATCAACGTCGGCACGCGAGCATGCTAACAATTAGCAAGTGTCATGTGCCAGGTTATTTGACTCTGAGGCTTTCCGCTGAAAAATTGGCTAAAAAAGTTAGCAAAAAAAGTTGTCATATAATATAACTT
>NC_084738.1:76992507-77022507 GCF_033978785.1 Entelurus aequoreus | reverse complement strand
AGACAGTCAACACACGATCCTTGACAGATCCGGGGTCAGGGTCCAGTGGCATGGAGTCCAAGACGACCGGGGACCCTTTTCTGCCGCAGCCCTCTTCCGCCATCCCAGCCGTTGTGACGCTCCATAGGGTTAGCAATCATCCTCCGCCTGTTCCACCGTTGAGGTCTTGGGTTATTATTTCCCCGTAACTGGGCCCACATGGATGTGGGGCAGCCGTTGTGGTGGTTCTTACATCTACCGTCTTCCACCTGCTCCGCCGTTGAGGTCTTCGCCGTATCCCTGGCTAGGGGGCAGTCAGGTACTAGGCCTTTGCCAAGGGCCACCTGGGGTAACAGTAGTAAGGGGGTTAACCTCCTAGTGCCCCAAGACCCCATAGAGGAGCCTCCACTGCCGGATGCACTTTAACGTCATGCCCAGGACATAGCATTCATAGCCTACATGATAGATATCCTTAAATGTGTATCACCCTTAGACCGATTCTCAATGACTTACAAACGATTAATTGTTAAGTCTTGCCTAGCTTTTACTTGATTGTGGCCATTTTTTTACAACCGATCTTGCTCAATATTTCCACACATGTGCTCTTCAGGCTCCTAAAGATGTGCACCAATTACCGTGGCGATCCGGCTGAACACCTTAAAGTCACAGTGGATGCTTTGTAGCGTTGTTTGAAGAATTCCGGGTCAATTGACTTGGTATCGGACGATCGAACAGCCACCGATCGGTAACGGACGATTTTCGTGAAAAAGTATGTGCTCGACCGTCGCCAATCAATGCCTTTTAATGCCGATCACAAAGGCTGATCCTCTCTGGCTAACAAGTTGCTAGCAGCTAATTATGTGTCACCACACTTAGTGAGGAACTTCTACCGTAAACGATCACTAATCAATCAATCAAAGGTTATTTATATAGCCCTTATTCACAAATGTCTCAAAGGGCTGCACAAACCACAACGACATTCAAGGCAAAAAAACAAACCTCAACCCAATGGGAACAACAAGAAACCTTGAACAGGACCGCAGATGTGTCACCAACTCATGCACAGAGGAGTGGTCCATCCAAGCTAGTGCCTCCTCCGTGGAAACTGATCCGTAGCCACCTGATAACCTCTCCATCCAGGAAAGGGGGGCAGAACAGAAACGAGAGACGGCAGATCAACCGGTCTAAAAAAGGATCTATTTTTAAAGGCGAGAGTATATAAATGAGTTTTAACAACAGTCGGAACTCAATTTACAAGCTTAATTGGTTCTTGAACAGGGTTCATTAATCAAAGTTTGTAAAGTGAAGCAAATGTCTCCATAAGAAACGAGGTAAATACGAATAACGGTTTCCAGCCTCGACAAAAATCCATATTTTAGTGAAGGTTTGTAGACTTTGAATAAGATACAAAGTGCTACACAGTACTGTATATCAAACAAACATAACAAGTGGATCAACTCTCTCTTTAATAACAAAACAAAACAACAACAATGTGCTGTCCTCGCACATACAGAAGCCCCTTTTGATGCACTCACAAAGGATCAGAAATCACAAACATCCTTAACTAAAACAACCATATTGCTACCATCAAAAAACATTCAAACAAAGAAAATCAACGTACCTTAACATCGGCAAAGGGTTTTGTTTAGGGTTTTTTTTTCTCTATTGACTTTGTCTTGATCAAACAGTTGTATGTATAACAAGAGAATAAGGAAACAGTTTAAAGGCCTACTGAAAGCCACTACTAGCGACCACGCAGTCTGATAGTTTATATATCAATGATGACATCTTAACATTGCAACACATGCCAATACGGCCGGGTTAACTTATAAAGTGCAATTTTAAATTTCCCGCCACACTTCCGGTTGAAAACGCCTTTGGATGATGACGTATGTGCGTGACGTAGCCAGTGAAACAGGAGTGTCGATACCCCATTGAAGCCAATACAAAATAGCTCTGTTTTCATCTCATTATTGCACAGTATTCTGGACATCTGTGTTGGTGAATCTGTTGCAATTTGTTCATTGCATTATGGAGAAAGAAGCTGAGCAAGCAAAGAAGAAAGTTGTCGGTGCGAAGCGGAGTATTTTGCGAGGGAAGTCCGCAACACAACACAGCCGATGTTTCATTGTTTACATTCCCGAAAGATGCAGTCAAGATCGAAGAACTCGGACAACGGAGACTCCTACCAGGAGGACTTTGACTTCGATACACAGACGCCTGTAGAGAACTGGGACAACACAGACTCTTACCAGGATTACTTTGATTTGGATACAGAGACGCAGATGCGGTTCCGTGAGTACGCAGCTGCGCTTCCAAACATTTGATCGCTTGCCCGTACGTGCGTGTCACGTACGTAACTTTGGGTAAATATATAAGCTTTATGAACCTTGGGTTAGGTGAACGGTCCTTTGGGCTGAGTGATTGTGTGTGTTGTGCAGGTGTTTGAATTGTATTGGCGGGTTATATGGACGGGAGCTAGGAGCTAGGAGCTAGCATAACAAACACCTAGGTGTTTTTATGCGGGATTAATTTGTGGCATATTAAATATAAGCCTGGTTGTGTTGTGGCTAATAGAGTATATATATGTCTTGTGTTTATTTACTGTTGTAGTCATTCCCAGCTGAATATCAGGTCCCACCCGCCTCTCACAGCATCTTCCCTATCTGAATCGCTTCCACTGCCCTCTAGTCCTTCACTTGCACTTTCCCCATCCACAAATCGTTCATCCTCGCTCAAATTAATGGGGGAATCGTCACTTTCTCGGTCCGAATCGCTCTCACTTCTGGCGGCCATCATTGTAAACAACAGGGAACTTTGCGGAAATGTTCAACTGACTACGTCACGCTACTTCCGGTAGGGGCAAGGCTTTTTTTTGTCAGATACCAAAAGTTGCGATCTTTATCGTCGTTGTTCTCTACTAAATCCTTTCAGCAAAAATATGGCAATATCGCGAAATGATCAAGTATGACACATAGAATATATTTAAATATTGTCTTGATATTGTTGCACTGACAGTAGCATTCACCATAAATAAAGTGAAAAATGTACAGGTAATACAGGTGATCGATATGGTATAGCATAAAAACCTGAACGGAACACCCCTACAATTGACTTATGGGTTCCAACTCTAATACCAGCACCACCATTTGGTGTATTTGTCAGAAAAAATTATAGCACAGACATGACAATAAGGGTGGAGACCCGGACCGATTTTCAGCCTTTTAAGTGTGGCGGTTCCGGAGTAGAAGAGTTACATCATGGTGTGGCATCATGACAATATTGGATCAGGCACATATCTGAAGGTTCTGGATGATTTCTTGCAGCTGTCACACTTGTTAGTACTTCTTTGTCTTGATATTGTTGCACTGACAGTAGCATTCACCATAAATCAAGTGAAAAATGTACAGGTAGTACATGAGATCGATATGGTATAGCATAAAAACCCTGAACGGAACACCCCTACAATTGACTTATGGGTTCCAACTTTGATACTAGCCCCACCATTTGCTGTATTTGTCAGAAAAATAATAGCACAAACAAGACAATAAGGATGGACACCCGGACCGATTTTCAGCCTTTTAAGTGCGGCGGTTCCGGAGTAAAAGAGTTACATCATGGTGTGGCATCATGACAATATTGGATCAGGCACATACTGTATCTGAAGGTTCTAGAATCTAGATGATTTCTTGCAGCTGTCACACGTGTTAGTACTTCTTTGTCTTGATATTGTTGCACTGACAGTAGCATTCACCATAAATCAAGTGAAAAATGTACAGGTAATACATGAGATCGATATGGTATAGCATAAAAACCCTGAACGGAACACCCCTACAATTTACTTATGGGTTCCAAGTTTGATACCAGCGCCACCATTTGCTGTATTTGTCAGAAAAATAATAGCACAAACAAGACAATAAGGATGGACACCCGGACCGATTTTCAGCCTTTTAAGTGCGGCGGTTCCGTAGTAGAAGAGTTACATCATGGTGTGACATCATGACGGTCTGAAGGTTCTACATAATGTTTTGCAGTTGTCACACGTGTTAGTACTTATTTACTCCACACTTGCAAGGATGGGTAAGTTTCCAATGTTCGCGTGTCTAATTACCCGTGTCGCTTCTCGGGTTAACTCTCCTGTCCATTGCCCTCATAAGGGTATGACGTGAGGCGAATCCCAAACAAAAACTTGGGAAACGTCTGTGCTGTTAGGACACGTGAGTACAGTGTGTAGCTAGGCCGCAGCGCTGGGATGTCACGTATGCGATGTCCATCCATCCATCCATCCATTTTCTTGCGCTTATCCGAGGTCGGGTCGTGCGGGCGGCAGCCTAAGCAGAGAAGCCCAGACTTCCCTCTCCCCAGCCACTTCGTCCAGCTCCCGAGGCGTTCCCAGGCCAGCCGGGAGACATAGTCTTTCAAACGTGTCCTGGGTCTTCCCCGTGGCCTCCTACCGGTCGGACGTGCCCTAAACACCTCCCTAGGGAGGCGTTCCGGTGGCATCCTGACCAGATGCCCGAATCACCTCATCTGGCTCCTCTCCATGTGGAGGAGCAGTGGCTTTACTTTGAGCTCCTCCCGGATGGTAGAGCTTCTCACCCTATCTCTAAGGCAGAGACCCGCCACCCGGCGGAGGAAACTCATTTGGGCCGCTTGTACCCGTGATCTTGTCCTTTCGGTCTTAACCCAAAGCTCATGACCATAGGTGAGGATGGGAGCGTAGATCGACCGGTAAATCGAGAGCTTTGCCTTCCGGCTCAGCTCCTTCTTCACCACAACGGATCGATACAGCGTCCGCATTACTGAAGACGCCGCACCGATCCGCCTGTCGATCTCACGATCCACTCTTCCCTCACTCGTGAACAAGACTCAGAGGTACTTGAACTCCTCCACTTGGGGAAGGGTCTCCTCCCCCAACCTGGAGATGGCACTCCACCCTTTCCCAGGCAGGAACCATGTATGCGACGTGAATATTAAAAGGGCTTTTTAGCCGCCTTCTGAGCGGATTCCTGGTGGATCCTGCAGGTCTCTGACACGGTATGTCGTGCTGCTGCGCTCGGCATTAATATTTGATGGACGGCAGCAAAAAGTGACGAGCGGGAGGTAAGATCTGCGGAGGGATCTAACATAATAGTAAGAGTCCAGTCCATAGTGGATCTAACATAATATTGTGAGAGTCCAGTCCATAGTGGATCTAACATAATAGTGAGAGTCCAGTCCATAGTGGATCTAACATAATAGTGAGAGTCCAGTCCATAGTGGATCTAACCTAATAGTGTGAGAGTCCAGTCCATAGTGGATCTAACCTAATAGTGTGAGAGTCCAGTCCATAGTGGATCTAACATAATATTGTGAGAGTCCAGTCCATAGTGGATCTAACATAATAGTGTGAGAGTCCAGTCCATAGTGGATCTAACATAATAGTGAGAGTCCAGTCCATAGTGGATCTAACATAATAGTGTGAGAGTCCAGTCCATAGTGGATCTAACATAATAGTGAGAGTCCAGTCCAGAGTGGATCAAACATAATAGTGAGAGTCCAGTCCATAGTGGATCTAACATAATAGTGAGAGTCCAGTCCATAGTGGATCTAACATAATAGTGAGAGTCCAGTCCATAGTGGATCTATCATAATAGTGTGAGAGTCCAGTCCATAGTGGATCTAACATAATAGTGAGAGTCCAGTCCATAGTGGATCTAACATAATAGTGAGAGTCCAGTTCATAGTGGATCTAACATAATAGTGAGAGTCCAGTCCATAGTGGATCTAACATAATAGTGAGAGTCCAGTCCAGAGTGGATCAAACATAATAGTGAGAGTCCAGTCCATAGTGGCTCTAACATAATAGTGAGAGTCCAGTCCATAGTGGATCTAACATAATAGTGAGAGTCCAGTCCATAGTGGCTCTAACATAATAGTGAGAGTCCAGTCCATAGTGGATCTAACATAATAGTGAGAGTCCAGTCCATAGTGGATCTAACATAATAGTGTGAGAGTCCAGTCCATAGTGGATCTAACATAATAGTGTGAGAGTCCAGTCCATAGTGGATCTAACATAATAGTGAGAGGCCAGTCCATAGTGTATCTAACATAATAGTGAGAGTCCAGTCCATAGTGGATCTAACATAATAGTGAGAGTCCAGTCCATAGTGGATCTAACATAATAGTGTGAGAGTTCAGTCCATAGTGGATATAACATAATAGTGAGAGTCCAGTCCATAGTGGATCTAACATAATAGTGAGAGTCCAGTCCATAGTGGATCTAACATAATAGTGAGAGTCCAGTTCATAGTGGATCTAACATAATAGTGTGAGAGTCCAGTCCATAGTGGATCTAACATAATAGTGTGAGAGTCCAGTCCATAGTGGATCTAACATAATATTGAGAGTCCAGTCCATAGTGGATCTAACATAATAGTGAGAGTCCAGTCCATAGTGGATCTAACATTATAGTGAGAGTCCAGTCCATAGTGGATCTAACATAATAGTGAGAGTCCAGTCCATAGTGGATCTAACATAATAGTGAGAGTCCAGTCCATAGTGGATCTAACATAATAGTGTGAGAGTTCAGTCCATAGTGGATCTAACATAATAGTGAGAGTCCAGTCCATAGTGGATCTAACATAATAGTGAGAGTCCAGCCCATAGTGGATCTAACATAATAGTGAGAGTCCAGTCCATAGTGGATCTAACATAATATTGAGAGTCCAGTCCATAGTGGATCTAACATAATAGTGAGAGTCCAGTCCATAGTGGATCTAACATAATAGTGTGAGAGTTCAGTCCATAGTGGATCTAACATAATAGTGTGAGAGTCCAGTCCATAGTGGATCTAACATAATAGTGAGAGTCCAGTCCATAGTGGATATAACATAATAGTGAGAGTCCAGTCCATAGTGGATCTAACATAATAGTGTGAGAGTTCAGTCTATAGTGGATCTAACAAAATAGTGTGAGAGTCCAGTCCATAGTGGATCTAACATAATAGTGAGAGTCCAGTCCATAGTGGGGCCAGCAGGAGACCATCCAGAGTGGAGACGGTTCAGCATCGTAGAGATGTCCCCAACTGATGCACAGACGAGTGGTCCACCCCGGGTCCCGACTCTGGACAGCCAGCACTTCATCCATGGCCACCGGACCTGTAGCCCCCCCCTTCCACAACGGAGAGGGCTTTGTTTACTTATTTGTTACTTCATTTGTTTGTTTACTTACTACTAAAAGACAAGTTGTCTGGTATGTTCACTGTTTTAAAATATTGGTATCGGGACCACGCTGAGAGGTGCTAACAAAAATAAATGTAGAAAGTTCTAATTTGAGCAGAAATCTACAATACCTGTGACGGCAGAGTTATTAATATCACACCCGGATCGTTGTGTTTGACTGACAGTCACGTGGCACCTCTCCTCGCTTTCATAAATATTTGACCGTGCAGCCGGAATCGATTTCATCAACCCCCCCTTTATTTTCTGGCGAGTAATAAGTAATAGCGTGGGTAGTGCGGCGCGGGAGCACGTGTCTGCAGGATCCCACAAAAGGGAATCATTAATCGGCGGCTGACAAGGTTATGGATGTGCAGGCTGATGTCTTCTCATATAGTCCTGCATTATTGAACTCGCCCGTTAACTTTTTATCACGCCAGCCGTATTGTCCGTTGTCGTCAACTTCTTATTCCCTGCATCGTCCTTTTTTGACGTACAATTTATTTTCTTCCGGAAAGCGCCCTCGGCGGTTCTTGCCGTGCCCCCCCCCCCCCCCCCACCCCCCCGACATATTTCTCCTTGCTTCCCCAAGGCTGCCTTCCCGTCCGTCAGGTGAGATTTCTTTAAAAGAAGTTACCTTTTTTTTGTCGTTTTGATCCGCGCCGGCCTTGGCGTTTGGGTTTTTTCGCACCTGCCAAGCGGAAAATATCACCTCATGTCAGTGGAAGGGGGGGGGTGGGGGACCCCATGCCCGTCGAGGCAGCCGCTTGCAAAAAAAGGGCAAACCCGGTCCAGGTTCGGTGATGTTTTCGCGCTTTTTTCCACCTTTTTGTCAGCACCGCGCCTCAAATCCCGCCGCCGTCACAGTCGATTATATCCGGCGTGCGCCGCAGAAAAGCATTTCTCTCAGAATCTTCCGAAGGCCGCTCGCTTCAGCGGGTACAAATGTATTATGCAGAAGTCTTTCCCACAAAGATGGCGTCCTTTGGGGCGATGCACACCGCTCTATAATAAATGTTTTTTCGATTACAAACGTACAAAAAACCCAAAAGCAGTGAAGTTGGCACGTTGTGTAAATGGTAAATAATCATTAACTTAGGATTTAATGGCAGCAACACATTGCAAAAAAAGTTGGCCCACATTTCCACTTTGCATCAGTCCATCTTAGATGAGCTCGGGCCCAGCGAAGCCGGCGGCGTTTCCGGGTGTTGTTGATAAATGGCTTTGACTTTGCATGATACAGTTTTAACTTGCGCTTACAGATGTCGTGAGCAACTGTAGTTACTGACGGTGGTTTTCTGAAGTGTTCCTGAGCCCATGTGGTGATATCCTTTACACACCGATGTCGCTTTTTGATGAAGTACCGCCTGAGGGATCCAAGGTGCGTAATATCATGGCTTACGTGCGGTGATTTCTCCAGATTCTCTGAACCTTTTGATGATATTACGGACCGTGGATGGTGAGATACCTGAATTCCTTGCAATAGCTGGTTGAGAAATGTTGTTCTTAAACTGTTGGACAATTTGCTCAGGCATTTGTTGACAAAGTGGTGAGCCTCGCCCCATCCTTGTTTGTGAATGACTGAGCATTTCATGGAAGCTGCTTTTATACCCAATCATGGCACCCACCTGTTCCCAATGAGCCTGTTCACCTGTAGGATGTTCCAAATAAGTGTTTTGATGAGCATTCCTCAACTTTATCAGTCTTTTTTGAAACATGTCGCAGGCATCAAATTCCAAATGAGCTAATATTTGCAAAAAAATAACAAAGTTTACCAGTTCGAACGTTAAGTATTTTGTCTTTGCGGTCTATTCAATTGAATATAAGTTGAAAAACATTTGCAAATCATTGTATTCTCTTTTTATTTACCATTTACACAACGTGACAACTTCACTGCTTTTGGGTTTTGTATATATATATATATATATATATATATATATATGTACTGTATGTATATATATATATATATATATATATATATATATATATATATATATATATATATATATATATATATATATATATATATATATATATATATATATATATATATATGTACTGTATGTATATATATATATATATATATATATATATATATATATATATATATATATATATATATGTACTGTATGTATATATATATATATATATATGTATGTATGTATGTATGTATGTATGTATGTATGTATGTATATATATATATATATATATATATATATATATATATATATGTATATGTACTCTATGTATATATATATATATATATATATGTATATATATATATATATATATATATATATATATATATATATATATATATATATATATATATATATATGTACTGTATGTATATATATATATAGATATATATATATATAAATACATATATATATATATATATATATATATATATATATATATATATATATATATATATATATATATATATATATATATATATATGTATGTATGTATGTATGTATGTATGTATGTATGTATGTATGTATGTATGTATGTATGTATGTATGTATGTATGTATGTATATATATATATATATATATATATATATATATATATATATATATATATATATATATATATATATATATATATATTTATATGTATATGTACTGTATGTATATATATATATATCTATATCTATATATATATGTATATGTACTGTATGTATATATATATATATATATATATATATATATATATATATATATATATATATATATATATATATATATATATATATATATATATATATATATATATAATGTCTGAATTAGATTATCCAAAAAAATAGTGCTCGATACCGTGGTAGAGCGTAATATGTATGTGTGGGAAAAATCACAAGACTATTTCATCTCTACAGGCCTGTTTCATGAGGGGTTTCCCTCAATTATCAGGAGATGATTGAGGGAAACTCTCTTGATGATTGAGGGAAACCCCTCATGAAACAGGCCTGTAGAGATGAAATAGTCTTGTGATTTTTCCCACACATATACATATATATATATATATATATATATATATATATATATATATATATATATATATATATATATATATATATATATATATATATATATATATATATATATATATATATATATATATATATATATATATATATATATATGTTTTTTAATTTTTTTTTTTTTTTTCTTTACTAAAATCTGTCCTGTCCAGCCACTTTAGTAAATGTTTGGGTAAAATTGTATTAAATTGAATTTATTTTCAGAGCTGTTTATCTTTTCCGCAGGTAATTGTTGAACAATTTCCCTTGTGGATCATTAAAGTTCGTCTAAGTCTAAGTCTAATTGCAGTTCATCATAGAACTGGCACAAAAAAGTATTGATATCAAATCGATTCTGAATGGAATTGTTACCCCCGAGAATGGAATCAAATCCATTCAAAATATTCCCAACATTGCCTGTGCACGTGATCAATGTTCTTCAAGTGGTCACAGTTTGACCCCGGGACGGATTAACTAGCTTTGTAAACAATGGAATGAGGAAAGAAGGAGCACCGTGGTCGGGATCCGGCTGTTGAGGAGCGACCTTAATAAACCATTCCTGTCATCATGTGGCGTGATGTGGAACCAGCGCGTAAAGCAGAGGACAGGGAAAGAAAAAAAAAATGCTGGCGTCTCCACTTTCTCTCTCCACTCCAGAAGCTTTAAGGCTTCACATCAACAGGCTTTTTTTCCCCTTCTTCTTCTTCTTCTTCTCCTTGCCTCCAATTACGCTGCGCCTTCTTATCGTGTGAAAGTGAGCCAGTTGCTGTGAGAAAATGCATAATATGTGCTTTTCTCCCGCGCCTCACAAGGCCCCTTTATGCTAATTATACATGTCTATTTGCCGGCTGGCTTCAGGGGAGAAGCTGCTTTTTTTTTTTTTGGAATCCTCCGTTTCACTTTTTTAATGCCACGCACATCTCACTTTCAGCCCTCAGCACCACCGCGCCGGGAAAGGTAGGGTGAGGAAGCGCGGGGTGGCGATGAAGTGGGTCAAGGAACGTTCCGTGCATCGGAACTAATGGAAGCACGGACGGTCAGTTCCAGGGTCAAACTGTCCCCTTCAATAAAGCTTTTATGAAATAATTTTATTTATTTTTATATTGTATTTTTTAGTAGCTCCTTTAACTTCCTTCATTTTACTTTATTTTAGGTATTATTCTTGCTTTTTTTTTCATCACTTATCTTGGGAACGATCAATAAAGTGTGTCTAAGTCTAATAGAATAGACCAGGCGGGTCCAAACTGGTGTATTCATGTCACATACTAACAGCCGGCGGTCTGATAGTCGCCATATCTGGTGGCCAACGGAACTAACTCAACCATAAATTTCACTTGAAAGGTGGCACGGCACTCATTTACTTATATGACTCAATCCAAACAACCTTCCCTAGTCATGGTGCAGAAAAATAATCATGAAATAATAATCACACTGCAAATAATCATGAACTTGGAATTTAATGGCAGCAACACATTGCAAAAAAAGTTGTCAGAGGGGCATTTTTACCACTGTGTTACATGGCCTTTCCTTTTAACAACACTCAGTAAAGGTTTGGGAACTGAGGAGACACATTTTAGAAGTGGAATTCTTTCCCATTCTTGCTTGATGTACAACTTAAGTTGGTCAACAGTCTCCCTTCTCATATTTTAGCCTTCACACGTTTTCAATGTCTGGACTACAGGCAGGCCAGTCTAGTACCCGCACTCTTTTACTATGACTTGGCATCGTCTTGCTGAAATAAGCAGGGGCGTCCATGATAACGTTGCTTGGATGGCAACATATGTTGCTCCGACACCTGTATGTACCTTTCAGCATTAATGGTGCCTTCACAGATGTGTAAGTTACCCATGTCTTGGGCACTAATACACCCCCATACCATCACACATGCTGGCTTTTACACTTTGTGCCTAGAACAATCCGGATGGCTCTTCTCCTCTTTGACGTCCACAGTTTCCAAAAAACAATTTGAAATGTGGACTCGTCAGACCACAGAACACTTTCCCACTTTGCATCAGTCCATTTTAGATGAGCTCGGGCCCAGCGAAGCCGGCGGCGTTTCTGGGTGTTGTTGATAAATGGCTTTGGCTTTGCATAGTAGGGTTTAAACTTGCACTTACAGATGTAGCGACCAACTGTAGTTGCTGAGAGTGGGTTTCTGAAGTGTTCCTGAGCCCATGTGGTGATATCCTTTACACGCTGATGTCGCTTTTTGATGCAGTACCGCCAAGGTTCGTAATATCATGGCTTACGTGCAGTGATTTCTCCAGATCCTCTGAACCGTTTGATCATATTACAGACCGTAGATGGTGAAATCCCTAAATTCCTTGCAATAGCTGGTTGAGAAATGTTGTTCTTAAACAATTTGCTCAGGCATTTGTCGACAAAGTGGTGACCCTCGACCCCGTCCTTGTTTGTGAATGACTGAGCATTTCATGGAAGTTGCTTTTATACCCAATCATGGCACCCACCTGTTCCCAATTAGCCTGTTCACCTGTGGGATGTTCCAAATAAGTCTTTGATGAGCATTCCTCAACTCTCTCAGTCTTTTTTGCCACTTGTGCCAGCTTTTTTCAAACATGTTGCATCCATCAAATTCCGAATGAGCTAATATTTGCAAAAAAATAACAACGTTTTCCAGTTTGAACGTTAAGTATCTGGTCTTTGTAGTCTATTTAATTGAATATAAGTTGAAAATGATTTGCAAATTATTGTATTCTGTTTTTATTTACCTTTTACACAACGTGGCAACTTCACTGCTTTTGGGGTTTGTACATCAACAATATGATGTGTCTGAGTGGCTGGACAGGACAGATAAAACATAAATAATTTTTTTTTTTTTTTTTTTTGATCGTTACCAATAAGAATACATTTGTTTTGACACCCGTGGTCAACATCTCAGGTGTTTACAAAAGGAGGGGGAAGGGATTTCAGAGCAATGGTCTCACTGGGGTGTTTTTGTAGAGTTGTCTGTTCCCACTCGCAAATTGATGAGTATTTCGCCTTGCAGAGCGGAATGCTTCTCCGAGATGTTATCCATTTTTGCGATTAAATTCAGAAATCGCCAAAGTCTGAACACCCACGGCTCTGCCCGACCCGTCCATTCTCTCGGCGCCTCGAACGGCCGCCATCATCTACCGAATTTGCACAACGTTCCGTCCAATCGCGGTTCCAAAATGAAGTTCTTCTCGTCGAGAAGTTCTTGTCAATTGAGTTGAGGGACCAGTTTAGCAATGGTGTGTTTTAGAACAGCGCCAAAGAAGACAAAGAAGCAAGCTACTGTCAGCAGGTCTCACCCGTGGAAAAAGAATCGTCCGATATTGTCCTCTTTTTCTGATATCAGAAATCGATATCGGATCGGGACGCCCCTCGTGTTGTGGGGACTTTAGACTTCAAAAGTCATTACTGCTTCTCGCTCGTGTGTCCATTTCAAAAAGAGTCTAGAATCGTCTTTAGGATGAAAATATTGAATCGGGAAAGAGACCATTGAGCTCATTTGATCAGCGTCCACGTATTTGGCTTCCTGTGTGTTCCTCGCCGCTCGATTTTCACTTTTTACGGCCGCAGAGTTACTGAAAGGAATCACCCGAACGCGTCTCATTAATTGGCTTCTAATTAAAATGTGTGTGTTTGTGCTAAATCATAGACGAGGGCATTGGAATAAAGAAAATATGATTCTCCTTGAGTAACACCTAGCAGACTATTAATTATGAATGGAGCTCGCCTGTTAATGCGCGTCGCCTAGCAGGTTATTTATGTGGATGATTGATGGCCGTCACGCTACATGTTGATTTGAATTGTAATTATTTTCATTCTTGGCATCCACCAAAAACACTTTTTCATTTATTTATTTTTTTACATGAAATCAATTACCATATTTCGCAAAATGTTGGTGTTTTTTTAACAAAAAAATTGTATAGCTAGCTTGCTATATTAGCCTCACTCAAAATCGCTCGGAAAATTACTTTAAAAGAGTAATTATTCTTGTTGCTGGTTGCTTAACCAACACATATTTGAATTAGAAACAAAATTATTATTTGATAAATATAATTAATTACTAGGGAAAGTGTTGTTTAAATATCTGGCTTATGCAGTTGGGTGACGTTTCATGAGAGCTGAGTGCGTGTCTGTCTTTTCACTGGATTGTCTTACCTCTGGTTAAAAGAGAGATTGAATGTGTCAACACTTTCTAATTTTTTTTACATGAAATTATTAACCATATTTCACAAAATGTTGGTGTTGTTTTCTCGAAAAAAATTAGTATAGCTAGCTAGCTTCATTAGCCTCACTCAAAATCGCTTGGAAAATTACTTTAAAAGAGTAATTATTCTTGTTGCTGGTTGCTTAACCAAATAAATAATTGAATTACAAGCAACATTATTCTTTGATAAATATAATTAATTACTAGTGAAAGCGTTGTTCAAATATCTGGCATATGCAGTTGAGTGACGTTTCATGAGAGCTGAGTGCGTGTCTGTCTTTTCACTGGATTGTCTTACCTCTGGTTAAAAGAGAGATTGAATGTGTCAACACTTTTTAATTTGTTTTACATGAAATTATTAACCATATTTCACAAAATGTTGGTGTTTTCTCGCCAAAATGAGTATAGCTATAGCTTCATTAGCCTCACTCAAAATTGCTCGGAAAATTACTTTAAAATAGTAATTACTATTTTGCTGGTTACTTAACCAAAACAACTATTTGAATTAATAACAAAATTATTCTCTGATAAATATAATTAATTACTAGGGAAAGCGTTGTTAAAATATCTGGCTTATGCAGTTGAGTGACGTTTCATGAGACCTGAGTGCGTGTCTGTCTTTTCACTGCATTGTCTTACCTCTGGTTAAAAGAGAGATTGAATGTGTCAACACTTTTTAATTTTTTTTACATGACATTATTAACCATATTTCACAAAATGTTGGTGTTGTTTTCGCGACAAAAAATTGTATAGCTAGCTAGCTTCATTAGCCTCACTCAAAATCGCTCGGAAAATGACTTTAAAAGAGTAATTATTCTTGTTGCTGGTTGCTTAACCAAATAAATAATTGAATTACTAGCAAAATTATTCTTTGATGACTATAATTAATTACTAGTGAAAGTGTTGTTCAAATATCTGGCATATGCAGTTGAGTGACGTTTCATGAGAGCTGAGTGCGTGTCTGTCTTTTCACTGGATTGTTTTACCTCTGTTTAAAAGAGAGATTGAATGTGTCAACACTTTTTAATTTTTTTTACATGAAATTATTAACCAAATTTCACAAAATGTTGGTGTTTTCTCGCCAAAATGAGTATAGCTATAGTTTCATTAGCCTCACTCAAAATCGCTCGGAAAATTACTTTAAAAGAGTAATTATTCTTGTTGCTGGTTGCTTAACCAAATAAATAATTTAATTACAAGCAAAATTATTCTTTGATAAATAAAATTAATTACTAGGGAAAGCGTTGTTCAAATATCTGGCTTATGCAGTTGAGTGACGTTTCATGAGAGCTGAGTGCGTGTCTGTCTTTTCACTGGATTGTCTTACCTCTGGTTAAAAGAGAGATTGAATGAGTCAACACTTTTGAATTTTTTTTACATGAAATTATTAACCGTATTTCACAAAATGTTGGTGTTTTTTTAACAAAAAATTTGTATCGCTAGCTTGCTTCATTAGCCCCACTCAAAATCGCTCGGAAAATTACTTTAAAAGAGTAATTATTATTGCCGCTGGTTACTTAACCAAAAAAAAAATTGGAATTAATAACAAAATTATTGTCTGATAAAAACCAGGGAAAGCATTGTTGAATTATCTGGCATATTCAGTTGAGTGACGTTTCATGAGAGCTGAGTCCGTGTCTGTCTTTTCACTGGATTGTCTTACCTCTGGTTAAAAGAGAGATTGAATGTGTCAACACTTTCTAATTTTTTTTACATGAAATTATTAACCATATTTCACAAAATGTTGGTGTTGTTTTCTCGACAAAAATTAGTATAGCTAGCTAGCTTCATTAGCCTCACTCAAAATCGCTCGGAAAATTACTTTAAAAGAGTAATTATTCTTGTTGTTGGTTGCTTAACCGAATAAATAATTGATTTACTAGCAACATTATTCATTGATAAATATAATTAATTACTAGGGAAAGCGTTGTTCAAATATCTGCCATATGCAGTTGGGTGACGTTTCATGAGAGCTGAGTGTGTGTCTGTCTTTTCACTGGATTGTCTTACCTCTGGTTAAAAGAGAGATTGAATGAGTCAACACTTTTGAATTTTTTTTACATGAAATTATTAACCGTATTTCACAAAATGTTGGTGTTTTTTTAACAAAAAATTTGTATCGCTAGCTTGCTTCATTAGCCCCACTCAAAATCGCTCGGAAAATTACTTTAAAATAGTAATTATTATTGTCGCTCGTTACTTAACCAAAAAAAAGATTGGAATTAATAACAAAATTATTGTCTGATAAAAGCTAGGGAAAGCATTGTTGAATTATCTGGCATATGCAGTTGGGTGACGTTTCATGAGAGCTGAGTGTGTGTCTGTCTTTTCACTGAATTGTCTTGCCTCTGGTTAAAAGAGAGATTGAATGCGTCAACCATTGATTTGTTGTTCATTATTCCCCCGTAGTAGTAGTGTGTATTACGTGCGTGTTGTTTGCTGTGGGATAAAATCATAGAAGAGGGCATTGGAATAAAGAAAATATGATTCTCCTTGAGTAACACCTAGCAGACTATTAATTATGAATGGAGCTTGCCTGTTAATGCGCGTTGCCGAGCACATTATTTATGTGGATGATTGATGGCCGTCATGCTACATTTGGATTTAAATTGTAATTATTTTCATTCTTGGCATTCACCAAAAACACTTTATCTTTTTTTTTTTTTTTACATGAAATTAATTACCATATTTCACAAAATGTTGGTGTTTTTTTAACAAAAAATTAGTATAGCTAGCTAGCTTTATTAGCCCCACTCAAAATCGCTCGAAAAATTACTTTAAAAGAGTAATTATTATTGTCGCTGGTTACTTAACCAAAAAAAAAAAAAATTAATAACAATTTTTCTTTCATAAATATAATTAATTACTAGGGAAAGCATTGTTCAAATATCTGGCATATGCAGTTGAGTGACGTTTCATGAGAGCTGAGTGCGTGTCTGTCTTTTCACTGGATTGTCTTACCTCTGGTTAAAAGAGAGGTTGAATGAGTCAACACTTTTGAATTTTTTTTACATTAAATTATTAACCATATTTCACAAAATGTTGGTGTTTTTTTAACAAAAAATTAGTATAGCTAGCTAGCTTCATTAGCCCCACTCAAAATCGCTCGGAAAATTACTTTAAAAGAGTAATTATTATTGTCGCTGGTTACTTAACCAAAAAAAAGATTGGAATTAATAACAAAATTATTGTCTGATAAAAACTAGGGAAAGTATTGTTGAATTATCTGGCATATGCAGTTGAGTGACGTTTCATGAGAGCTGAGTGCGTGTCTGTCTTTTCACTGGATTGTCTTACCTCTGGTTAAAAGAGAGGTTGAATGTGTCAACACTTTTTATTTTTTTTTACATGAAATTATTCACCATATTTCACAAAATGTTGGTGTTGTTTTCTCGACAAAAATTAGAATAGCTAGCTAGCTTCATTAGCCTCACTCAAAATTGCTCGGAAAATTACTTTAAAAGAGTAATTATTCTTGTTGCTGGTTGCTTAACCAAATAAATAATTGATTTACTAGCAACATTATTCATTGATAAATATAATTATTTACTAGGGAAAGCGTTGTTCAAATATCTGGCATATGCAGTTGAGTGACGTTTCATGAGAGCTGAGTGCGTGTCTGTCTTTTCACTGGATTGTCTTACCTCTGGTTAAAAGAGAGATTGGATGAGTCAACACTTTTGAATTTTTTTTACATGAAATTATTAACCATATTTCACAAAATGTTGGTGTTTTTTTAACAAAAAATTTGTATCGCTAGCTTGCTTCATTAGCCCCACTCAAAATCGCTCGGAAAATTACTTTAAAAGAGTAATTATTATTGTCGCTGGTTACTTAACCAAAAAAAAAATTGGAAATAATAACAAAATTATTGTCTGATAAAAAATAGGGAAAGCATTGTTGAATTATCTGGCATATGCAGTTGAGAGACGTTTCATGAGAGCTGAGTGCGTGTCTGTCTTTTCACTGGATTGTCTTACCTCTGGTTAAAAGAGAGGTTGAATGAGTCAACACTTTTTAATTTTTTTTACATGAAATTATTAACCATATTTCATAAAATGTTGGTGTTGTTTTCTCGACATAATTAGTATAGCTAGCTAGCTTCATTAGCCTCAGTCAAAATCGCTCGGAAAATTACTTTAAAAAAGTAATTATTCTTGTTGCTGGTTGCTTAACCAAATAAATAATTGAATTACTAGCAAAATTATTATTTGATGACTATAATTAATTACTAGTGAAAGCGTTGTTCAAATATCTGGCTTATGCAGTTGAGTGACGTTTCATGAGAGCTGAGTTACTGTGTGTGTCTTTTCACTGGATTGTTTTACCTCTGGTTAAAAGAGAGATTGAATGCGTCAACCATTGATTTGTTGTTCATTATTCCCCCGTAGTAGTAGTAGTGTGTATAACGTGCGTGTTGTTTGCTGTGGGATGAAATCATAGACAAGGGCATTGGAATAAATAAAATATGATTCTCGTTGAGCAACACCTACCAGACTATTAATTATGAATCGAGCTCCCCTGTTAATGCGCATCGACGAGCACATTATTTATTTGGATGATTGATGGCGCTCTCACTTTTGCGCCATCATGCTAGGAGAGAAGATACGGAGATACGTTTTAATTTGAGTTGTAATTATTTTTATTTTAAACACCTTTTATTTTATTTTTTTTACATGCGATTAATTATATTCCACAAAATGTTGGTGTTGTTTTCCTGATAAAAGTTAATATAGCTCGCTAGCTTCATTAGCCCCGCTCAAAATCGCTCGGAAAATTACTTAAAAAGAGTAATTATTCTTGTTGCTGTTTACTTAGCCGAAGAAATAATTGAATTACTCGCAAAATTATTCTTTGATAAATATAATGAATTACTAGGGAAAGCGTTGTTCAAATATCTGGCATATGCAGTTGAGTGACGTTTCATGAGAGCTGAGTGTGTGGCTGTCTTTTCACTGGATTGTTTTACCTCTGTTTAGAAGAGAGATTGAATGCGTCAACCATTGATTTGTTGTTCATTATTCCCCCGTAGTAGTAGTGTGTATTACGCGCGTGTTGTTTGCTGTTATTTATTTGGATGATTGATGGCGCTCTCACTTTTGCGCCATCATGCTAGGAGAAAAGATACAGAGAAACATTTTGATTTGAGTTGTAATTATTTTCATTTCAAACCCCTTTTAAGTTTTTTTTTACATGACATTAATTATCATATTTCACAAAATGTTGGTGTTGTTAGCTAGCTAGCTTCATTAGCCCCGCTCAAAATCGCTCAGAAAATTACTTTAAAAGAGTAATTATTCTTGTTGCTGGTTGCTTGAACCAAGAAATAATTGAATTACTAGCAAAATTATTTGTTGATAAATATAATTAATTATTGGGGAAAGCAAATATCTGGCATATGCAGTTGAGTGACGTTTCATGAGAGCAGAGTGTGTGTCTGTCTTTTCTTTAGATTTTTTTTTTTTTTTAGATAAAGATTATATATGTATTTAATGTGTTTACTTACAATGGTATATTATTTATTTATTATTATTATTATTATTTATTAAGGAAATGGGATAAAATTGCTTGTAGGATTAAATAAGCTTCCTACTCCTTTTCGGACGTGCTGTGATGAAACAACTGGAAATGTGTGATGCGTCACATTGTGTCGTATGCATGTTCCACATAAACTGAAACTGAAACTAAAACTAATCCCTTTTTTTTCTCTCCCAACTTCTTGACAACATTTAGATGGTGTGATATTTTTATTAGCATATTTTGATTCTGACATATGTGCCAAACTGGGTGAGGTGTAGCGTCTCGCGGTTTTATTTTGACCTTTTTTCCCCGACTGACAGCTGATGTTGTCGACGGCGGGCGTGCACTTGAACGCCTCGTTTGGTAAAAGGTTATGACGGCGGGAATCAACGAGTCCGTACTTAATTTGTCAGAAAGCGGGTGTTTTATCTTTGACGTGCGGCGGAAAGGTATTGTCTGGCGCTGTCAGAGCTCAGGCTCCGCCCCCCCGGCTTTTTTTTCCCTCCTCGCTGATTGAAGGTGAAAGCTCCCGCCGTCCGTCCGTCCGTCACCGCGGGCGCCGCGCATATTTAAACACAAACGCTGTTTGACTTTGCGGTCGCTACAAACGCTCTCATCCTGTCACTTCCTCTCCCCCCCCCCCTCATTTTCAGCTAACCACGCTAACAGCTAATTACGGCGCCTCGAGGACCGGCTAAAATATTTATGTTCAGTAATGGACGACGCCGCCCGCTGCTAACGGCGGCATTAGCATACGTCTGCGCCCGCTGAGTCAGCACTCTGCCGTGATTGGTCGAGAGGCTTGGAGGGGAAATCCGCCATTAACCGCGACGAGATCAATTGCTAACGCTAACTTCTGCCGCCTGCTAATGGAAGTGAACATTTCTATTTCACTTCCTGGATGTCTCATTTCCTGTCTTTCTGCCGCCGTCCCTCTCACTTCCTGTCCCCCGTGACCACTTCCTGCCTGGGATTGATAAGACCGACCAACCTTTTTGGGCGCCCGGTTTTGGTTTACGTTTGATTTAATAGTTTGATTTAATAGTCCGAGTTTATCAGTCGCTACTTTTCCATATCCAACATACACTTGGCTTTTTCAACCCTGTTCCTGCATGTCCTGTTCCTGCATGTCCTGTTCCTGCATGTTCATGCAGACACGATGTGTCTTTGGATGTGCCTGCAGGTACCTCACATGTTCCTGCGTGTTTTCACCACGGTCATTAACCGAGACAGATACAGGAACATGGTCAAACATGCAGGAACAGGCTTAAGACAGATGCAGGAACATGGTGAAACATGCAGGAACAGGCTTAAGACAGATACAGGAACATGGTCAAACATGCAGGAACAGGCTTAAGACAGATGCAGGAACATGGTGAAACATGCAGGAACAGGCTTAAGACAGATACAGGAACATGGTCAAACATGCAGGAACAGGCTTAAGACAGATGCAGGAACATGGTGAAACATGCAGGAACAGGCTTAAGACAGATACAGGAACATGGTCAAACATGCAGGAACAGGCTTAAGACAGATACAGGAACATGGTCAAACATGCAGGAACAGGCTTAAGATGTGTTCAGGAACATGGTCAAACATGCAGGAACAGGCTTAAGACAGATACAGGAACATGGTGAAACATGCAGGAACAGGCTTAAGATGCATTCAGGAACATGGTCAAACATGCAAGAACAGGCTTAAGACGGATAAAGGAACATGGTGAAACATGCAGGAACAGGCTTAAGACAGATACAGGAACAGGGTCAAACATGCTGGAACAGGCTTAAGACAGATACAGGAACATGGTCAAACATGCAGGAACAGGCTTAAGGCAGATACAGTAACAGGGTCAAACATGCAGGAAAAGGCTTAAGACGGATACAGGAACATGGTGAAACATGCAGGAACAGGCTTAAGGCAGATACAGTAACAGGGTCAAACATGCAGGAAAAGGCTTAAGACA
The DNA here is from genome assembly GCF_033978785.1 of Entelurus aequoreus. Classification (NCBI taxonomy): domain Eukaryota; kingdom Metazoa; phylum Chordata; class Actinopteri; order Syngnathiformes; family Syngnathidae; genus Entelurus; species Entelurus aequoreus. The sequence continues at coordinate 77,000,623 of NC_084738.1, read as the reverse complement.
GATACAGTAACATGGTCAAACATGCAGGAAAAGGCTTAAGACGGATACAGGAACATGGTCAAACATGCAGGAACAGGCTTAAGGCAGATACAGTAACATGGTCAAACATGCAGGAAAAGGCTTAAGACGGATACAGGAACAGGGTCAAACATGCAGGAACAGGCTTAAGACAGATACAGTAACAGGGTCAAACATGCAGGAAAAGGCTTAAGACAGATACAGTAACAGGGTCAAACATGCAGGAAAAGGCTAAAGATGGATACAGGAATATGGTCAAACATGCTGGAACAGGCTTAATACGCATTAAGGAACATGGTGAAACATGCAGGAACAGGCTTAAGACAGATACAGGAACATGGTGAAACATGCAGGAACAGGCTTAAGACGGATAAAGGAACATGGTGAAACATGCAGGAACAGGCTTAAGACGGATAAAGGAACATGGTGAAACATGCAGGAACAGGCTTAAGACGGATAAAGGAACATGGTCAAACATGCAGGAACAGGCTTAAGACGGATACAGGAACATGGTGAAACATGCAGGAACAGGCTTAAGACCCATTCAGGAACATGGTGAAACATGCAGGAACAGGCTTAAGACGGATAAAGGAACATGGTGAAACATGCAGGAATAGGCTTAAGACAGATACAGGAACATGGTGAAACATGCAGGAACAGGCTTAAGACGGATAAAGGAACATGGTCAAACATGCAGGAACAGGCTTAAGACGGATACAGGAACATGGTGAAACATGCAGGAACAGGCTTAAGACCCATTCAGGAACATGGTGAAACATGCAGGAACAGGCTTAAGACGGATAAAGGAACATGGTGAAACATGCAGGAATAGGCTTAAGACAGATACAGGAACATGGTGAAACATGCAGGAACAGGCTTAAGACGGATAAAGGAACATGGTCAAACATGCAGGAATAGGCTTAAGACAGATACAGGAACATGGTGAAACATGCAGGAACAGGCTTAAGACGGATAAAGGAACATGGTGAAACGTGCAGGAACAGGCTTAAGACGGATAAAGGAACATGGTCAAACATGCAGGAACAGGCTTAAGACAGATACAGGAACATGGTCAAACATGCAGGAACAGGCTTAAGACCCATTCAGGAACATGGTGAAACATGCAGGAACAGGCTTAAGACAGATACAGGAACATGGTGAAACATGCAGGAACAGGCTTAAGATGCATTCAGGAACATGGTCAAACATGCAGGAACAGGCTTAAGACGGATAAAGGAACATGGTGAAACATGCAGGAACAGGCTTAAGACAGATACAGGAACATGGTGAAACATGCAGGAACAGGCTTAAGACAGATACAGGAACATGGTGAAACATGCAGGAACAGGCTTAAGACAGATACAGGAACATGGTGAAACATGCAGGAACAGGCTTAAGACGGATACAGGAACATGGTCAAACATGCAGGAACAGGCTTAAGACAGATACAGGAACATGGTGAAACATGCAGGAACAGGCTTAAGACGGATACAGGAACATGGTGAAACATGCAGGAACAGGCTTAAGACGGATACAGGAACATGGTCAAACATGCAGGAACAGGCTTAAGACAGATACAGGAACATGGTGAAACATGCAGGAACAGGCTTAAGACGGATACAGGAACATGGTGAAACATGCAGGAACAGGCTTAAGACGGATACAGGAACATGGTGAAACATGCAGGAATAGGCTTAAGACGGATACAGGAACATGGTCAAACATGCTGGAATAGGCTTAAGATGCGTTCAGGAACATGGTCAAACATGCAGGTACAGGCTTAAGACGCATTCAGGAACATGGTCAAACATGCAGGAACAGGCTTAAGATGCGTTCAGGAACATGGTGAAACATGCAGGAACAGGCTTAAGACGGATACAGGAAGAGGGTCAAACATGTGAGGAGTTCCAGGAAGGGTGTGGTCTACTTCCTGGAACACTTGCTGAGCAAGAGACAAATATAAAGACTATATTCAGCTGTTGTGTTTCAATGGGACTCACTAAGTTGTTGTTGAATATTTATCACCTCTTTATCATGCTTTTCTTCCACTTTTCTATCCGTGTCATGGCTTCTCCTCCTTCCTGCACGCCTTCCCTCAATCCGTGTTATTCCCCGGCTGGTGACGCCGCTCCTGGGAGACAGTGTTGTGGGCAAAGTGGGGAGAGACACTCCTGATAAGAGATGAAAGTGGTCCCCGCCGAGTGTTTGTCTCCTCCTCACTTCTTTATTTATCCTCCTCGCTCACAGTTTGGGAAGCCAGTCGCTCCCACACGGGGAAAAGACGTCTTCCTTCCCCTGGAAAATGTTCACGCGGGAGGCAGACTCGCAAATGTCAGCCTGGGAATAACGTCAAGAAAAACACCTTTTCACAAAGCTGGAGAGGGCAATACAATTACTGCAGTCAAAGATCCTCTATGTGACAGGAGCGATATGCTGCTACAAAAACCAAAAAATACTATGCAAAGATCATATATCTAACAGGAGTGCTTTGCTGTTTTTATGGACTTTATTACACGTAGCTCTAGTCAAAGATCCTCTATATGAACAAGTGTTCTACCATTTTTACAGACACCTGAAAGTAGTGCGAGTCAAAGATCATGTATTTATCTGGACTGTTTTGCAGTTTCTAAAGTCTACTGATATAAATGCTTGTCAGAGATCATCTATACAACAGGGGTGTCATGCTGTTATTCAGGAACTTCTACAACAAAAAAGTGCCAATCAAAGATCCTCTATGTGAAAGGAGCGATCTGCTGATGCTGCAATAATAATACTAATACAATGCAAAGATGATCTATGAAACAGGAGTGCTTTACTGTTTTTTATGGACTTTATTACACATAACACTAGTCAAAGATCCTCTATGTGACAGGAGCGATCTGCTGCTACAAAAAAAAAATACTATGCAAAGATCATATATCTAACAGGAGTGCGTTGCTGTTTTTATGGACTTTATTACACATAACTCTAGTCAAAGATCCTCTATATGAACAAGTGTTCTCCCACCATGTTTACAGACACCTGAAAATAGTGCTCATCAAAGATCATGTATTTATCTGGAGTGTTTTGCAGTTTCTAAAGTCTACTGATATAAATGCTTGTCAGAGATCATCTATATAACAGGGGTGTCATGATGTTATTCAGGAACTTCTACAACAAAAAAGTGCCAATCAAAGATCCTCTATGGGAAAGGAGCGATCTGCTGATGCTGCAATAATAATACTAATACTATGCAAAGATGTTCTATGAAACAGGAGTGCTTTACTGTTTTTTATGGACTTTATTACACATAACACCAGTCAAAGATCCTCTATGTGACAGGAGCAATCTGCTGCTACAAAAAAAAAAAATAATAATAAAATACAATGCAAAGATCATATATCTAACAGGAGTGCTTTGCTGTTTTTATGGATTTTATTACACGTAGCTCCAGTCAAAGATCCTCTATATGAACAAGTGTTCTCCCACCATTTTTACAGACACCTGAAAGTAGTGCGAGTCAAAGATCATGTATTTATCTGGACTATTTTGCAGTTCTACTGAAAGAAATGCTCGTCAAAGATCATCTATATAACAGGGGGTGCCATGCTGTTATTCAGGAACTTCTACAACAACAAAAAGCGCCAATCAAAGATCCTCTATGTGACAGGAGCAATCTGCTGCTACAAAAAAAAAAAATACAATGCAAAGATCATATATCTAACAGGAGTGCTTTGCTGTTTTTATGGACTTTATTACACAGAACTCTAGTCAAAGATCCTCTATATGAACAAGTGTTCTACCATTTTTACAGACACCTGAAAGTAGTGCGAGTCAAAGATCATGTATTTATCTGGAGTGTTTTGCAGTTTCTAAAGTCTACTGATATAAATGCTTGTCAGAGATCATCTATATAACAGGGGTGTCATGCTGTTATTCAGGAACTTCTACAACAAAAAAGTGCCAATCAAAGATCCTCTATGGGAAGGAGCGATCTGCTGATGCTGCAATAACAATACTAATACTATGCAAAGATGTTCTATGAAACAGGAGTGCTTTACTGTTTTTTATGGACTTTATTACACATAACACTAGTCAAAGATCCTCTATGTGACAGGAGCAATCTGCTGCTACAAAAAAAAAAATAAAAAAAAAAAATACAATGCAAAGATCATATATCTAACAGGAGTGCTTTGCTGTTTTTATGGACTTTATTACACATAGCTCTAGTCAAAGATCCTCTATATGAACAAGTGTTCTACCATTTTTACAGACACCTGAAAGTAGTCCGAGTCGAAGATCATGTATTTATTTGGAGTGTTTTGCAGTTTCTAAAGTCTATTGATATAAATGCTTGTCAAAGATCATCTATATAACAGGGGTGTCATGCTGTTATTCCGGAACTTCTACAACAAAAAAGTGCCAATCAAAGATCCTCTATGGGAAAGGAGCGATCTGCTGATGCTGCAATAATAATACTAATACTATGCAAAGATGATCTATGAAACAGGAGTGCTTTACTGTTTTTTATGGACTTTATTACACATAACACTAGTCAAAGATTATCTATGTGACAGGAGCAATCTGCTGCTACAAAAAAAAAAAAAAAAAATACAATGCAAAGATCATACATCTAACAGGAGTGCGTTGCTGTTTTTATGGACTTTATTACACATAGCTCTAGTCAAAGATCCTCTATATGAACAAGTGTTCTGCCACCATTTTTACAGACACCTGAAAATAGTGCTCGTCAAAGATCATGTATTTATCTGGACTGTTTTGCAGTTCTACTGAAAGAAATGCTCGTCAAAGATCATCTATATAACAGGGGGTGCCGTGCTGTTATTCAGGAACTTCTACAACAAAAAAAGCGCCAATCAAAGATCCTCTATGTGAAAGGAGCGATCCGCTGCTGCTGCAATAATAATAATACAATGCAAAGATCATATATGTAACAGGAGTGCTTTGTTGTTTTCATGGACTTTATTACACAGAACTCTAGTCAAAGATCCTATATATGAACAAGTATTCTACCATTTTTACAGACACCTGAAAATAGTGTGAGTCAAAGATCATGTATTTATCTGGACTCTTTCGCAGTTTCTAAAATCTACTGAAATAAATGCTCGTCAAAGATCATCTATACAACAGGGAAGCAATGCTGTTATTCAGGAACTTCTTCAATAAAAAAGAGCGCTAATCAAAGATTCTATATGTGACAGGAGCGAGCTGCTGCTGCTGCTGCTGCAAAAATAATAATAATAATACTATGCAAAGATCATCTACGTAACAGGACTGCTTTGCTGATTTTATGGACTTTACTACACATTGCACTAGTCAAAGATTCTCTATGTGACAGGAGCAATCTGCTTTTACACAAAAAAAAAATACTATGCAAAGATCATCTATGTAACAGGAGTACTTTGCTGTTTTTATGGACTTTATTACACATAACTCAAGTCAAAGATCCTCTACATGAACAAGTGTTCTCCCATTTTTACAGACACCTGAAAATAGTGCGAGTCAAAGATCATGTATTTATCTGAAATGTTTCGCAGTTTCTAAAGTCTACTGGAAGAAATGCTCGTCAAAGATCATCTATATAACAGGGACGCTAAGCTGTTATTCAGTCAAAGATCCTCTATGTGACAGGAACGATCTGCTGCTGCTACTTCAAAAATAATAATAATAATAATACCATGCAAAGATCATCTATGTAACAGGAGTGCTATGCTGTTGTTATGGACTTTACTACACATAGCACTAGTCAAAGATCCTCTCTATGACAGGAGTCCTTTGCTGTACAGACCTCTGGAAAAAAAACACTAGTCAAAGATCATACATATAACAGGAGTAATCTGGCATGTTTACGGACCTACCTACTGTGAACAAAAAAAGCTTGCCAAAGATCATCTCTATCCCAGGAGTGGCCGGCTGTTTTAAAAATTATATTGAAAAAAATGCTAGTTAGTTAGTTCTTTACTGACAAGTCAAAGATTGTCTATTTGTTACAGATATATCACTTTGTTTATACTGGTCCCTTACCAAAATCACTAGTCAAAGATCATCTATATAGCAACAGGAGTTATCTGCAGTTTTTACAGACCCACTTCAAAAACCAAAAAAGCTTGCCAAAGATCATCTCTATCACAGGAGGGGCTTGCTGTTTTCAAATTATATTGGAAAAAAATGTGACTTAAAAATCATCTTTATACAGGAGTGCTGCTTTCTTTACTGACAAGTCAAAGATTGTCTATTTATTACATATATATTACTTTCATGTTTATCCTGGTCTATAGCCAAAATCACTAGTCAAAGATCATCTATATATAAATGGGAGTTATGTGCAGTTTTTACGGACCTACTTCAAACCAAAAAAGCTCGCCAAAGATTGTCTATTCAACAGTAGTGGCCTGCTGACTAACAGACTACAGGAAAAAATCTTGTCAGGAAGTGGGCCTGACGGACGCCGTTAGCGGCGAAGACTCTGCTCCGCCATTAGCGGCTTTGTGTCCTCACACTCTGACGTCCGACCGTCTTTGAGTGGCAGATGGAATTATTGCAACTGTAATGATGTTTAACTTGTTTTATTCCGTTTTCATTGTGCGCCATAATGAGACTACTCTATGTTAGCACAATAAGATACATAAGATAGCATTTTATTATAATAATATAATGGATTTATAATTCATATTTTAATATTAAGAGTATGTGAAGGTTCAACTCCTACCTTGTTTACTTCCTTGATGATCTTCATAAACTGAATGACTAGGGAAGGTTGTTTGGATTGGGTCATACAAGTATAACATCCACAAAGTTTAGTGAACAGGTTGTGTTACTTGTAACCACATCTGTTTACTTTTGTGTTAGTTTTTTTTCTGCCCCATGACTAGGGAAGGTTGTTTGGATTGGGTCATACAAGTATAACGTCCAAAAAGTTCAGTGAGCAGGTTGTGTTACGTGTGACCATGTTTGTTTTCTTTTTGTTAGTATTTTCTGCACCATGACTAGGGAAGGTTGTTTGGATTGGGTCATACAAGTATAACATCCACAAAGTTCAGTGAGCAGGTTGTGTTACGTGTGACCATGTCTGTTTACTTTGTGTTAGTTTTTTTCTGCCCCGTGACTAGGGTAGGTTGTTTTTGGATTGGGTCATACAAATATGACGTCCACAAAGTTCAATGAGCAGGTTGTGTTTCGTGTGACCATGTCTGTTTACTTTTTGTTATTTTGTTTCTGCACCATGACTAGGGAAGGTTGTTTGGATTGGGTCATACAAGTATAACATCCACAAAGTTCAGTGAGCAGGTTGTGTTACTTGTAACCACATCTGTTTACTTTGTGTTAGTTTTTTTCTGCCCCATGACTAGGGAAGGTTGTTTTTGGATTGGGTCATACAAATATGACGTCCACAAAGTTCAATGAGCAGGTTGTGTTTCGTGTGACCATGTCTGTTTACTTTTTGTTATTTTGTTTCTGCACCATGACTAGGGAAGGTTTTTTGGATTGGGTCATACAAGTATAACATCCACAAAGTTCAGTGAGCAGGTTGTTTTACTTGTAACCACATCTGTTTACTTTTGTGTTAGTTTTTTTCTGCCCCATGACTAGGGAAGGTTGTTTGGATTGGGTCATACAAGTATAACATCCACAAAGTTCGGTGAGCAGGTTGTGTTACGTGTGACCATGTCTGTTTACTTTTTGTTAGTTTTTTCTGCACCATGACTAGGGAAGGTTGTTTGGATTGGGTCATACAAGTAAAACATCCACAAAGTTCAGTGAGCAGGTTGTGTTACTTGTAACCACATCTGTTTACTGTTGTGTTAGTTTTTTTCTGCCCCATGACTAGGGAAGGTTGTTTGGATTGGGTCATACAAGTATAACGTCCCCAAAGTTCAATGAGCAGGTTGTGTTACTTGTAACCACATCTGTTTACTTTTGTGTTAGTTTTTTTCTGCCCCATGACTAGGGAAGGTTGTTTGGATTGGGTCATACAAGTATAACATCCACCAAGTTCAGTGAGCAGGTTGTGTTACGTGTGACCATGTCTGTTTAATTTGTGTTAGTTTTTTCCTGCACCATGACTAGGGAAGGTTGTTTGGATTGGGTCATACAAGTA
>NC_084738.1:76965007-76987507 GCF_033978785.1 Entelurus aequoreus | reverse complement strand
GTCAAAGATCATCTATTAAACAGAGACGCTATGCTGTTATTCAGGAACTTCGACCACACAAAAAAAAGCACTAATCAAAGATCCTCTATGTGACGGGAGCACTATGCTGTTTTTTACAGACTACGGTAAATAATGCTCGTCAAAGATCGTTTATTTATTATTATTTATTTATTTATCAGGAGTGTTCTGCAGTTTTTAAAGTCTACTGGGAAAAATGTGAGTCAAAGATCTTGTACATGACAGGAGCGTTATGCTTTTATTACAGGCTGCTGGAAAAAAATATGCTAGTCAAAGGTCAAAGATCATCTATATCAAAGGGGCGCGATGCTGGTATTTAGGGCTTCTACGAGAAAAAGTGCTAATCAAAAATATTTTATTTAACCGAAGCGCTCTGCTGTTTTTACAGACTACTGAAAAAAATGCTGGTCAAAGATCATCTATACAACAGGGACACTATGCTGTTATTCAGGAACTTCTACCAAAAAAAAAAAAAAAAAAAAGCTCTAATCAAAGATCCTCCAAATGACAGGAGCGCTATGCTGTTATTAAGGGCTTCGATAAAAAAAAAAAAAAGTGCTAACCAAAGATGGTTTTACGACAGGAGCGCTCTGCTGGTTTTACAGAGTCGAAGATCCTTAATACGACAGGAGCGCTATGCTCTTTTGACAGACTACTAAAAAAAAAATCTAACTTCATATTGACGGCTAGATCAAGAGTTGATCTTCAGATTTAAGGTTTAAAAAAAAATATAAAAACTTAACACCAACGTCTAAACATCAACAACACCCGTAGATAAATGTTGTTACTTGTTAGATATTAATGCAAACCTGAACACATCTCTTTTATTTTGAAATCTTCATGGCGAATCCATGTCCCCTCCCCGCCCCCACCAAAGATCCTCTATATCCACAAGTGTTCTACCATTTTTACAGACACCTGAAAATAGCGCGAGTCAAAGATCATGTATTTATCTGGAGTGTTTCGCAGTTTCTGAAGTCGACTGAAAGAAATTCTCAAATGTCAAAGATCATCTATTAAACAGGGACGCTATGCTGTTATTCAGGAACTTCTACCACAAAAAAAAAAAAAAGCGCTAATCAAAGATCCTCTATGTGACGGGAGCACTATGCTGTTTTTTACAGACTAAATAATGCTCGTCAAAGATTGTTTATTCATCAGGAGTGTTCTGCAGTTTTTAAAGTCTACTGGGAAAAATGTGAGTCAAAGATCTTGTACATGACAGGAGCGTTATGCTTTTATTACAGGCTGCTGGAAAAAATATGCTAGTCAAAAGTCAAAGATCATCTATATCAAAGGGGCGCGATGCTGGTATTTAGGGCTTCTACGAGAAAAAGTGCTAATCAAAAATATTTTATTTAACCGAAGCGCTCTGCTGTTTTGACAGACTACTGAAAATAATGCAAGTCAAAGATCATCTCTATAAGAGGATGCTATGCTGCTATTCAGGAACTTCTACCAAAAAAAAAAAAAAAAAAAAAGCGCTAATCAAAGATCCTCCAAATGACAGGAGCGCTATGCTGTTATTAAGGGCTTCGATAAAATACAATAAAAAGTGCTAACCAAAGATGGTTTTACGACAGGAGCGCTCTGTTGGTTTTACAGAGTCGAAGATCCTTAATACGACAAGAGCGCTATGCTGTTTTGACAGACTACTAAAAAAAAAATCTAACTTTATAATGACGGCTAGATCAAGAGTTGATTTTCAGATTCAAGGTTTAAAAAAAATTTAAAAACTTAACATCAACGTCTAAACATCAACAACACCCGTAGATAAATGTTCTTACTTGTTAGATATTAATGCAAACCTGAACACATCTCTTTTATTTTGAAATCTTCATGGCAAATCCATGTCCCCTCCCCGCCCCCACCAAAGATCCTCTATATCCACAAGTGTTCTACCATTTTTACAGACACCTGAAAATCGCGCGAGTCAAAGATCATTTATTTATCTGGAGTGTTTCGCGGTTTCTGAAGTCGACTGAAAGAAATTCTCAAATGTCAAAGATCATCTATTAAACAGGGACGCTATGCTGTTATTCAGGAACTTCTACCACAAAAAAAAAAAAAAAAAGCGCTAATCAAAGATCCTTTATGTGACGGGAGCACTATGCTGTTTTTTACAGACTAAATAATGCTCGTCAAAGATTGTTTATTTATCAGGAGTGTTCTGCAGTTTTTAAAGTCTACTGGGAAAAATGCGAGTCAAAGATCTTGTACATGACAGGAGCGTTATGCTTTTATTACAGGCTGCTGGAAAAAATATGCTAGTCAAAGGTCAAAGATCATCTATATCAAAGGGGCGCGATGCTGGTATTTAGGGCTTCTACGAGAAAAAGTGCTAATCAAAAATATTTTATTTAACCGAAGCGCTCTGCTGTTTTTACAGACTACTGAAAATAATGCAAATCAAAGATCATCTCTATAAGAGGATGCTATGCTGCTATTCAGGAACTTCTACCAAAAAAAAAAAAAAAAAAAAAAGGGCTAATCAAAGATCCTTCAAATGACAGGAGCGCTATGCTGTTATTAAGGGCTTCGATTAAAAAAAAAAGTGCTAACCAAAGATGGTTTTACGACAGGAGCGCTCTGCTGGTTTTACAGAGTCGAAGATCCTTAATACGACAGGAGCGCTATGCTCTTTTGACAGACTACTAAAAAAAAATCTAACTTTATATTGACGGCTAGATCAAGAGTTCATCTTCAGATTAAAGGTTTAAAAAAATATATAAAAACTTAACACCAACATCTAAACATCAACAACACCCGTAGATAAATGTTGTTACTTATTAGATATTAATGCAAACCTGAACACATCTCTTTTATTTTGAAATCTTAATGGCAAATCCATGTCCCCTCCCCGCCCCCACCAAAGATCCTCTATATCCACAAGTGTTCTACCATTTTTACAGACACCTGAAAATAGCGCGAGTCAAAGATCATTTATTTACCTGGAGTGTTTCGCAGTTTCTGAAGTCGACTGAAAGAAATTCTCAAATGTCAAAGATCATCTATTAAACAGGGACGCTATGCTGTTATTCAGGAACTTCTACCACAAAAAAAAAAAAAAAAAGCGCTAATCAAAGATCCTCTATGTGACGGGAGCACTATGCTGTTTTTTACAGACTAAATAATGCTCGTGAAAGATTGTTTATTTATCAGGAGTGTTCCGCAGTTTTTAAAGTCTACTGGGAAAAATGCGAGTCAAAGATCTTGTACATGACAGGAGCGTTATGCTTTTATTACAGGCTGCTGGGAAAAATATGCTAGTCAAAGGTCAAAGATCATCTATATCAAAGAGGCGCGATGCTGGTATTTAGGGCTTCTACGAGAAAAAGTGCTAATCAAAAATATTTTATTTAACCGGAGCGCTCTGCTGTTTTGACAGACTACTGAAAATAATGCAAGTCAAAGATCATCTCTATAAGAGGGTGCTATGCTGCTATTCAGGAACTTCTACCAAAAAAAAAAAAAAAAAAAGCGCTAATCAAAGATCCTCCAAATGACAGGAGCGCTATGCTGTTATTAAGGGCTTCGATACAATTAAAAAAAAGTGCTAACCAAAGATGGTTTTACGACAGGAGCGCTCTGCTGGTTTTACAGAGTCGAAGATCCTTAATACGACAGGAGCGCTATGCTCTTTTGACAGACTACTAAAAAAAATAATCTAACTTTATATTGACGGCTAGATCAAGAGTTGATTTTCAGATTTAAGGTTTAAAAAAAAATATAAAAACTTAACACCAACGTCGAAACATCAACAACACCCGTAGATAAATGTTCTTACTTGTTAGATATTAATGCAAACCTGAACACATCTCTTTTATTTTGAAATCTTAATGGCGAATCCATGTCCCCTCCCCGCCCCCACCAAAGATCCTCTATATCCACAAGTGTTCTACCATTTTTACAGACACCTGAAAATAGCGCGAGTCAAAGATCATGTATTTATCTGGAGTGTTTCGCGGTTTCTGAAGTCGACTGAAAGAAATTCTCAAATGTCAAAGATCATCTATTAAACAGGGACGCTATGCTGTTATTCAGGAACTTCTACCACACAAAAAAAAAAAAAAGCGCTAATCAAAGATCCTCTATGTGACGGGAGCACTATGCTGTATTTTACAGACTACGGTAAATAATGCTCGTCAAAGATTGTTTATTTATTATTATTTATTTATTTATCAGGAGTGTTCTGCAGTTTTTAAAGTCTACTGGTAAAAATGCGAGTCAAAGATCTTGTACATGACAGGAGCGTTATGCTTTTATTACAGGCTGCTGGAAAAAATATGCTAGTCAAAGGTCAAAGATCATCTATATCAAAGGGGCGCGATGCTGGTATTTAGGGCTTCTACGAGAAAAAGTGCTAATCAAAAATATTTTATTTAACCGAAGCGCTCTGCTGTTTTTACAGACTACTGAAAATAATGCTGGTCAAAGATCATCTATACAACAGGGACACTATGCTGTTATTCAGGACCTTTTCCTAAAAAAAATCAAAGATGACAGAGTGCGATGCTGTTTTGACGGACTACTGAAAATAATGCAAGTCAAAGATCATCTCTATAAGAGGATGCTATGCTGCTATTCAGGAACTTCTACCAAAAAAAAAAAAAAAAAAAAAGCGCTAATCAAAGATCCTCCAAATGACAGGAGCGCTATGCTGTTATTAAGGGCTTCGAAAAAAGAAAAAAGAAAGTGCTAACCAAAGATGGTTTTACGACAGGAGCGCTCTGCTGGTTTTACAGAGTCGAAGATCCTTAATATGACAGGAGCGCTATGCTCTTTTGACAGACTACTAAAAAAAAATCTAACTTTATATTGACGGCTAGATCAAGAGTTGATCTTCAGATTTAAGGTTTAAAAAAATATAAAAACTTAACACCAACGTCTAAACATCAACAACACCCGTAGATAAATGTTGTTACTTTTTAGATATTAATGCAAACCTGAACACATCTCTTTTATTTTGAAATCTTCATGGCGAATCCATGTCCCCTCCCCGCCCTCACCAAAGATCCTCTATATCCACAAGTGTTCTACCATTTTTACAGACACCTGAAAATAGCGCGAGTCAAAGATCATTTATTTATCTGGAGTGTTTCGCAGTTTCTGAAGTCGACTGAAAGAAATTCTCAAATGTCAAAGATCATCTATTAAACAGGGACGCTACGCTGTCATTCAGGAACTTCTACCACAAAAAAAAAAAAAAACGCTAATGAAAGATCCTCTATGTGACGGGAGCACTATGCTGTTTTTTACAGACTACGGTAAATAATGCTCGTCAAAGATTGTTTATTTATTATTATTTATTTATTTATCAGGAGTGTTCTGCAGTTTTTAAAGTCTACTGGGAAAAATGCGAGTCAAAGATCTTGTACATGACAGGAGCGTTATGCTTTTATTACAGGCTGCTGGGAAAAATATGCTAGTCAAAGGTCAAAGATCATCTATATCAAAGGGGAGCGATGCTGGTATTTAGGGCTTCTACGAGAAAAAGTGCTAATCAAAAATATTTTATTTAACCGAAGCGCGATGCTGTTTTGACAGCCTACTGAAAAAAATGCTGGTCAAAGATCATCTATACAACAGGGACACTATGCTGTTATTCAGGACCTTTTACTTAAAAAAAAAAAAAATCTAATTAAAGATCGTCCATATGACAGAGTGCCATGCTGTTTTGACAGACTACTGAAAATAATGCAAATCAAAGATCATCGCTATAAGAGGATGCTATGCTGCTATTCAAGAACTTCTACCAAAAAAAAAAAAAAAGTGCTAATCAAAGATCCTCCAAATGACAGGAGTGCTATGCTGTTATTAAGGGCTTCGATAAAAAAAAAAAAAAAAGTGCTAACCAAAGATGGTTTTACGACAGGAGCGCTCTGCTGGTTTTACAGAGTCGAAGATCCTTAATACGACAGGAGCGGTATGCTCTTTTGACAGACTACTAAAAAAAAAATCTAACTTTATAATGACGGCTAAATCAAGAGTTGATTTTCAGATTCAAGGTTTAAAAAAAATATAAAAACTTAACACCAACGTCTAAACATCAACAACACCCGTAGATAAATGTTGTTACTTGTTAGATATTAATGCAAACCTGAACACATCTCTTTTATTTTGAAATCTTCATGGCAAATCCATGTCCCCTCCCCGCCCCCACCAAAGATCCTCTATATCCACAAGTGTTCTACCATTTTTACAGACACCTGAAAATAGCGCGAGTCAAAGATCATTTATTTATCTGGAGTGTTTCGCAGTTTCTGAAGTCGACTGAAAGAAATTCTCAAATGTCAAAGATCATCTATTAAACAGGGACGCTATGCTGTCATTCAGGAACTTCTACCACAAAAAAAAAAAAAAAAAGCGCTAATCAAAGATCCTCTATGTGACGGGAGCACTATGCTGTTTTTTACAGGCTACGGTAAATAATGCTCGTCAAAGATTGTTTATTTATTATTATTTATGTATTTATTCATCAGGAGTGTTCTGCAGTTTTTAAAGTCTACTGGGAAAAATGCGAGTCAAAGATCTTGTATATGACAGGAGCGTTATGCTTTTATCACAGGCTGCTGGAAAAAATATGCTAGTCAAAGGTCAAAGATCATCTATATCAAAGGGGCGCGATGCTGGTATTTAGGGCTTCTATGAGAAAAAGTGCTAATTAAAAATATTTTATTTAACCGAAGCGCTCTGCTGTTTTTACGGACTACTGAAAATAATGCTGGTCAAAGATCATCTATACAACAGGGACACTATGCTGTTATTCAGGACCTTTTCCTAAAAATAAAAAAAATCTAATCAAAGATCGTCCACATGACAGAGTGCGATGCTGTTTTGACAGACTACTGAAAATAATGCAAGTCAAAGATCATCTCTATAAGAGGATGCTATGCTGCTATTCAGGAACTTCTACCAAAAAAAAAAAAAAAAAAAAAGCGCTAATCAAACATCCTCCAAATGACAGGAGCGCTATGCTGTTATTAAGGGCTTCGATAAAAAAAAAACGTGCTAACCAAAGATGGTTTTACGACAGGAGCGCTCTGCTGGTTTTACAGAGTCAAAGATCCTTAATACGACAGGAGCGCTATGCTCTTTTGACAGACTACTAAAAAAAAATGGAACTTTATATTGACGGCTAGATCAAGAGTTGATCTTCAGATTTAAGGTTTAAAAAAAATATAAAAACTTAACACCAACGTCTAAACATCAACAACACCCGTAGATAAATGTTCTTACTTGTTAGATATTAATGCAAACCGGAACACATCTCTTTTATTTTGAAATCTTCATGGCGAATCCATGTCCCCTCCCCGCCCCCACCAAAGATCCTCTATATCCACAAGTGTTGTACCATTTTTACAGACACCTGAAAATAGCGCGAGTCAAAGATCATTTATTTATCTGGAGTGTTTTGCGGTTTCAGAAGTCGACTGAAAGAAATTCTCAAATGTCAAAGATAATCTATTAAACAGGGACGCTATGCTGTCATTCAGGAACTTCTACCACAAAAAAAAAAAAAAAAAAGCGCTAATCAAAGATCCTCTATGTGACGGGAGCACTATGCTGTTTTTTACAGACTAAATAATGCTCGTCAAAGATCGTTTATTTATTATTATTTATTTATTTATCAGGAGTGTTCTGCAGTTTTCAAGTCTACTGGGAAAAATGCGAGTCAAAGATCTTGTATATGACAGGAGCGTTATGCTTTTATTACAGGCTGCTGGAAAAAATATGCTAGTCAAAGGTCAAAGATCATCTATATCAAAGGGGCGCGATGCTGGTATTTAGGGCTTCTACGAGAAAAAGTGCTAATTAAAAATATTTTATTTAACCGAAGCGCTCTGCTGTTTTTACGGACTACTGAAAATAATGCTGGTCAAAGATCATCTATACAACAGGGACACTATGCTGTTATTCAGGACCTTTTCCTAAAAAAAAAAAAAATCTAATCAAAGATCGTCCATATGACAGAGTGCGATGCTGTTTTGACAGACTACTGAAAATAATGCTGGTCAAAGATCATCTCTATAAGAGGATGCTATGCTGCTATTCAGGAACTTCTACCAAAAAAATAAAAAAATAAATTAAAAAAAGCGCTAATCAAAGATCCTCCAAATGACAGGAGCGCTATGCTGTTATTAAGGGTTTCGATAAAATAAAATAAAAAGTGCTAACCAAAGATGGTTTTACGACAGGAGCGCTCTGCTGGTTTTACAGAGTCGAAGATCCTTAATACGACAGGAGCGCTATGCTCTTTTGACAGACTACTAAAAAAAAATCTAACTTTATATTGACGGCTAGATCAAGAGTTGATCTTCAGATTTAAGGTTTAAAAAAAATATAAAAACTTAACACCAACGTCGAAACATCAACAACACCCGTAGATAAATGTTGTTATTTGTTAGATATTAATGCAAAACTGAACACATGTCTTTTATTTTGAAATCTTAATGGCAAATCCATGTCCCCTCCCCGCCCCCACCAAAGATCCTCTATATCCACAAGTGTTCTACCATTTTTAGAGACACCTGAAAATAGCGCGAGTCAAAGATCATTTATTTATCTGGAGTGTTTCGCGGTTTCTGAAGTCGACTGAAAGAAATTCTCAAATGTCAAAGATCATCTATTAAACAGGGACGCTATGCTGTTATTCAGGAACTTCTACCACAAAAAAAAAAAAAAAAGCGCTAATCAAAGATCCTCTCTGTGACGGGAGCACTATGCTGTTTTTTACAGAGTAAATAATGCTCGTCAAATATTGTTTATTCATCAGGAGTGTTCTGCAGTTTTTAAAGTCTACTGGGAAAAATGCGAGTCAAAGATCTTGTACATGACAGGAGCGTTATGCTTTTATTACAGGCTGCTGGGAAAAATATGCTAGTCAAAGGTCAAAGATCATCTATATCAAAGGGGCGCGATGCTGGTATTTAGGGCTTCTACGAGAAAAAGTGCTAATCAAAAATATTTTATTCAACCGAAGCGCTCTGCTGTTTTTACAGACTACTGAAAAAAATGCCGGTCAAAGATCATCTATACAACAGGGACACTATGCTGTTATTCAGGACCTTTTCCTAAAAAAAAAAAAAAATCTAATCAAAGATCGTCCATATGACAGAGTGCGATGCTGTTTTGACAGACTACTGAAAATAATGCAAATCAAAGATCATCTCTATAAGAGGATGCTATGCTGCTATTCAGGAACTTCTACCAAAAAAATAAATAAATAAAAAAATAAAAAGCGCTAATCAAAGATCCTCCAAATGACAGGAGCGCTATGCTGTTATTAAGGGCTTCGATAAAATTTAAAAAAAAAGTGCTAACCAAAGATGGTTTTACGACAGGAGCGCTCTGCTGGTTTTACAGAGTCGAAGATCCTTAATACGACAGGAGCGCTATGCTCTTTTGACAGACTACTAAAAAAAAATCTAACTTTATATTGACGGCTAGACCAAGAGTTGATCTTCAGATTTAAGGTTTAAAAAATAAATAAAAACTTAACACCAACGTCTAAACATCAACAACACCCGTAGATAAATGTTCTTACTTGTTAGATATTAATGCAAACCTGAACACATCTCTTTTATTTTGAAATCTTAATGGCGAATCCATGTCCCCTCCCCGCCCCCACCAAAGATCCTCTATATCCACAAGTGTTCTACCATTTTTACAGACACCTGAAAATAGCGCGAGTCAAAGATCATTGATTTATCTGGAGTGTTTTGCGGTTTCTGAAGTCGACTGAAAGAAATTCTCAAATGTCAAAGATCATCTATTAAACAGGGACGCTATGTTGTTATTCAGGAACTTCTACCACACAAAAAAAAAAAAAAGCGCTAATCAAAGATCCTCTATGTGACGGGAGCACTATGCTGTTTTTTACAGACTAAATAATGCTCGTCAAAGATCGTTTATTTATTATTATTTATTTATTTATCAGGAGTGTTCTGCAGTTTTTAAAGTCTACTGGGAAAAATGCGAGTCAAAGATCTTGTACATGACAGGAGCGTTATGCTTTTATTACAGGCTGCTGGAAAAAATATGCTAGTCAAAGGTCAAAGATCATCTATATCAAAGAGGCGCGATGCTGGTATTTAGGGCTTCTACGAGAAAAAGTGCTAATCAAAAATATTTTATTTAACCGAAGCGCTCTGCTGTTTTGACAGACTACTGAAAATAATGCTGGTCAAAGATCATCTCTATAAGAGGATGCTATGCTGCTATTCAGGAACTTCTACCAAAAAAAAAAAAAGCGCTAATCAAAGATCCTCCAAATGACAGGAGCGCTATGCTGTTATTAAGGGCTTCGATAAAATAAAAAAAGTGCTAACCAAAGATGGTTTTACGACAGGAGCGCTCTGCTGGTTTTACAGAGTCGAAGATCCTTAATACGACAGGAGCGCTATGCTCTTTTGACAGACTACTAAAAAAAAATCTAAATTAATATTGACGGCTAAATCAAGACTTGATCTTCAGATTTAAGGTTTAAAAAAAATATAAAAACTTAACACCAACGTCTAAACATCAACAACACCCGTAGATAAATGTTCTTACTTGTTAGATATTAATGCAAACCTGAACACATCTCTTTTATTTTGAAATCTTAATGGCAAATCCATGTCCCCTCCCCGCCCCCACCAAAGATCCTCTATATCCACAAGTGTTCTACCATTTTTACAGACACCTGAAAATAGCGCGAGTCAAAGATCATTTATTTATCTGGAGTGTTTCGCAGTTTCTGAAGTCGACTGAAAGAAATTCTCAAATGTCAAAGATCATCTATTAAACAGGGACGCTATGCTGTTATTCAGGAACTTCTACCCCAAAAAAAAAAAGCGCTAATCAAAGATCCTCTATGTGACGGGAGCACTATGCTGTTTTTTACAGACTAAATAATGCTCGTCAAAGATCGTTTATTTATTATTATTTATTTATTTATCAGGAGTGTTCTGCAGTTTTTAAAGTCTACTGGGAAAAATGCGAGTCAAAGATCTTGTACATGACAGGAGCGTTATGCTTTTATTACAGGCTGCTGGAAAAAATATGCTAGTCAAAGGTCAAAGATCATCTATATCAAAGAGGCGCGATGCTGGTATTTAGGGCTTCTACGAGAAAAAGTGCTAATCAAAAATATTTTATTTAACCGAAGCGCTCTGCTGTTTTTACAGACTACTGAAAAAAATGCCGGTCAAAGATCATCTATACAACAGGGACACTATGCTGTTATTCAGGACCTTTTCCTAAAAAAAAAAAAAAATCTAATCAAAGATCGTCCATATGACAGAGTGCGATGCTGTTTTGACAGACTACTGAAAATAATGCAAATCAAAGATCATCTCTATAAGAGGATGCTATGCTGCTATTCAGGAACTTCTACCAAAAAAATAAATAAATAAAAAAATAAAAAGCGCTAATCAAAGATCCTCCAAATGACAGGAGCGCTATGCTGTTATTAAGGGCTTCGATAAAATTTAAAAAAAAAGTGCTAACCAAAGATGGTTTTACGACAGGAGCGCTCTGCTGGTTTTACAGAGTCGAAGATCCTTAATACGACAGGAGCGCTATGCTCTTTTGACAGACTACTAAAAAAAAAATCTAACTTTATATTGACGGCTAGATTAAGAGTTGATCTTCAGATTTAAGGTTTAAAAAAATATATAAAAACTTAACACCAACGTCTAAACATCAACAACACCCGTAGATAAATGTTCTTACTTGTTTGATATTAATGCAAACCTGAACACATCTCTTTTATTTTGAAATCTTCATGGCGAATAAATGTCCCCTCCCCGCCCCCACCAAAGATCCTCTATATCCACAAGTGTTCTACCATTTTTACAGACACCTGAAAATAGCGCGAGTCAAAGATCATTTATTTATCTGGAGTGTTTCGCAGTTTCTGAAGTCGACTGAAAGAAATTCTCAAATGTCAAAGATCATCTATTAAACAGGGACGCTATGCTGTTATTCAGGAACTTCTACCACAAAAAAAAAAAAAACGCTAATCAAAGATCCTCTATGTGACGGGAGCACTATGCTGTTTTTTACAGACTACGGTAAATAATGCTCGTCAAAGATTGTTTATTTATCAGGAGTGTTCTGCAGTTTTTAAAGTCTACTGGGAAAAATGTGAGTCAAAGATCTTGTACATGACAGGAGCGTTATGCTTTTATTACAGGCTGCTGGAAAAAATATGCTAGTCAAAGGTCAAAGATCATCTATATCAAAGAGGCGCGATGCTGGTATTTAGGGCTTCTACGAGAAAAAGTGCTAATCAAAAATATTTTATTTAACCGAAGCGCTCTGCTGTTTTGACAGACTACTGAAAATAATGCTGGTCAAAGATCATCTATACAACAGGGGCACTATGCTGTTATTCAGGACCTTTTCTTAAAAAAAAAATCTAATCAAATATCGTCCACATGACAGAGTGTGATGCTGTTTTGACAGACTACTGAAAATAATGCAAATCAAAGATCATCTCTATAAGAGGATGCTATGCTGCTATTCAGGAACTTCTACCAAAAAAATAAAAAAATTAATTAAAAAAAGCGCTAATCAAAGATCCTCCAAAGGACAGGAGCGCTATGCTGTTATTAAGGGTTTTGATAAAATAAAATAAAAAGTGCTAACCAAAGATGGTTTTACGACAGGAGCGCTCTGCTGGTTTTACAGAGTCGAAGATCCTTAATACGACAGGAGCGCTATGCTCTTTTGACAGACTACTAAAAAAAAATCTAACTTTATATTGACGGCGAGATCAAGAGTTGATCTTCAGATTTAAGGTTTAAAAAAATATATAAAAACTTAACACCAACGTCTAAACATCAACAACACCCGTAGATAAATGTTCTTACTTGTTAGATATTAATGCAAACCTGAACACATCTCTTTTATTTTGAAATCTTTATGGCAAATCCATGTCCCCTCCCCGCCCCCACCAAAGATCCTCTATATCCACAAGTGTTCTACCATTTTTACAGACACCTGAAAATAGCGCGAGTCAAAGATCATTTATTTATCTGGAGTGTTTCGCAGTTTCTGAAGTGGACTGAAAGAAATTCTCAAATGTCAAAGATCATCTATTAAACAGGGACGCTATGCTGTTATTCAGGAATTTCTACCACAAAAAAAAAAAAAAGCGCTAATCAAAGATCCTCTATGTGACGGGAGCACTATGCTGTTTTTTATAGACTACGGTAAATAATGCTCGTCAAAGATCCTTTATTTATTATTATTTATTTATTTATCAGGAGTGTTCCGCAGTTTTTAAAGTCTACTGGGAAAAATGTGAGTCAAAGATCTTGTACATGACAGGAGCGTTATGCTTTTATTACAGGCTGCTGGAAAAAATATGCTAGTCAAAGGTCAAAGATCATCTATATCAAAGAGGCGCGATGCTGGTATTTAGGGCTTCTACGAGAAAAAGCGCTAATCAAAAATATTTTATTTAACCGAAGCGCTCTGCTGTTTTTACAGACTACTGAAAATATTGCAAATCAAAGATCATCTATATAAGCTGGTGCTATGCTGCTATTCAGGAACTTCTACCAAAAAAAAAAAAAAAAAAAAAAAAAAGCGCTAATCAAAGATCCTCCAAATGACAGGAGCGCTATGCTGTTATTAAGGGCTTCGTTAAAAAAAAAAGTGCTAACAAAAGATGGTTTTACGACAGGAGCGCTCTGCTGGTTTTACAGAGTCGAAGATCCTTAATACGACAGGAGCGCTATGCTGTTTTGACAGAGTACTAAAAAAAAATCTAACTTTATATTGACGGCTAGATCAAGAGTTGATCTTCAGATTTAAGGTTTAAAAAAATATAAAAACTTAACACCAACGTCTAAACATCAACAACACCCGTAGATAAATGTTCTTACTTGTTAGATATTAATGCAAACCTGAACACATCTCTTTTATTTTGAAATCTTCATGGCGAATCCATGTCCCCTCCCCGCCCCCACCAAAGATCCTCTATATCCACAAGTGTTCTACCATTTTTACAGACACCTGAAAATAGCGCGAGTCAAAGATCATTTATTTATCTGGAGTGTTTCGCGGTTTCTGAAGTCGACTGAAAGAAATTCTCAAATGTCAAAGATCATCTATTAAACAGGGACGCTATGCTGTTATTCAGGAACTTCTACCAGAAAAAAAAAAAAAAGCGCTAATCAAAGATCCTCTATGTGACGGGAGCACTATGCTGTTTTTTACAGACTACGGTAAATAATGCTCGTCAAAGATTGTTTATTTATTATTATTTATTTCTTTATCAGGAGTGTTCTGCAGTTTTTAAAGTCTACTGGGAAAAATGCGAGTCAAAGATCTTGTACATGACAGGAGCGTTATGCTTTTATTACAGGCTGCTGGAAAAAATATGCTAGTCAAAGGTCAAAGATCATCTATATCAAAGGGGCGCGATGCTGGTATTTAGGGCTTCTACGAGAAAAAGTGCTAATCAAAAATATTTTATTTAACCGAAGCGCTCTGCTGTTTTTACAGACTACTGAAAATAATGCAAATCAAAGATCATCTATACAACAGGGGCACTACGCTGTTATTCAGGACCTTTTCCTAAAAAAAAAAAAAAAAAAAAATCTAATCAAAGATCGTCCATATGACAGAGTCCGATGCTGTTTTGACAGACTACTGAAAATAATGCAAATCAAAGATCATCTCTATAATAGGATGCTATGCTGCTATTCAGGAACTTCTACCAAAAAAAAAAAAAAAAAAAAAAAAAAACGCTAATCAAAGATCCTCCAAATGACAGGAGCGCTATGCTGTTATTAAGGGCTTCGAAAAAATTAAAAAAAAGTGCTAACCAAAGATGGTTTTACGACAGGAGCGCTCTGCTGGTTTTACAGAGTCGAAGATCCTTAATACGACAGGAGCGCTATGCTCTTTTGACAGACTACTAAAAAAAAAAATCTAACTTTATATTGACGGCTAGATCAAGAGTTAATCTTCAGATTTAAGGTTTAAAAAAATATATAAAAACTTAACACCAACGTCTAAACATCAACAACACCCGTAGATAAATGTTCTTACTTTTTAGATATTAATGCAAACCTGAACACATCTCTTTTATTTTGAAATCTTAATGGCAAATCCCCCCCCCCCCCCCCCACGTTTCTCCCCGTTTAAGTTTCCTCCCCAGAGGGCAGGTTTCCCGTAAAGATTCCCAGCTTACTGTACCTCGTACTGTACTGCAGTTTGACCCGGCTGCCCGGGTTCGCCGCTCACATGTCAATTGGAAATCAATGCAAAGTCCTCGGTCATGGCGTCATGAGTCGCCCGGGTCCAAATGTCAGCGCCGGGGACCGTGGGACTCTCCTGTCAACGCCCGAAGCTCTGCCGCCTGCGCCGGGCTTTAAAAAGGTCATGGCGGGGGGGAAAAAAAAGGGATATTTCGTATTGAAAGTATCATGTCAGTGTTAATATTATGGTATGTCACGTTAGTAAGCATGCTATAGCTAGCATTATAGCGTAGCACTCTTAGCATGTTAGCTTTTTTAGCACATTTTACTCATATTTATTTGTTGCCTGCATGCTAACTGTTAGCATTTTAGCATGCTAGTGTTGTATATTTTGGTATGTCACTATAGTTAACTGTAAGCATGCTATAGCTAGCATTATAGCGTAGCACTGTTAGCATGTTAGCTTTTTTAGCACATTTTACTCATATTTTTTTGTTGCCTGCATGCTAACTGTTAGCATTTTAGCATGCTAGTGTTACATATTTTGGTACGTCACTATAGTTACTGTAAGCATCCTTTAGCTAGCATTATAGCGTAGCACTGTTAGCATGTTAGCTTTTTTAGCACATTTTACTCATATTTATTTGTTGCCTGCATGCTAACTGTTAGCATTTTAGCATGCTAGTGTTATATATTTTGGTATGTCACTATAGTTACCTGTAAGCATGCCATAGCTAGCATTATAGCGTAGCACTCTTAGCATGTTAGCTTTTTTAGCACATTTTACTCATATTTTTTTGTTGCCTGCATGCTAACTGTTAGCATTTTAGCATGCTAGTTTTATATATTTTGGTATGTCACTATAGTTAACTGTAAGCATGCTATAGCTAGCATTATAATGTAGCACTCTTAGCATGTTAGCTTTTTTAGCACATTTTACTCATATTTATTTGTTGTCTGCATGCTAACTGTTAGCATGTTAGCATGCTAGTTTTATATATTTTGGTATGTCACTATAGTTAACTGTAAGCATGCTATAGCTAGCATTATAGCGTAGCACTCTTAGCATGTTAGCTTTTTTAGCACATTTTCCTCATATTTTTTTGTTGCCTGCATGCTAACTGTTAGCATTTTAGCATGCTAGTGTTATATATTTTGGTATGTCACTATAGTTAACTGTAAGCATGCTATAGCTAGCATTATAGCGTCGCACTCTTAGCATTTTAGCTTTTTTAGCACATTTTACTCATATTTTTTTGTTGCCTGCATGCTAACTGTTAGCATTTTAGCATGTTAGTGTTATATTCTTTGGTATGTCACTATAGTTAAATGTAAGCATGCTATAGCTAGCATTATAGCATAGCGCTGTTAGCATGTTAGCTTTTTTAGCACATTTTACTCATATTTATTTGTTGTCTGCATGCTAACTGTTAGCATTAGTGTGACGAGCAGAATATAAACAAAAGGATACATGAGTCAAATTAAATTGATCCGACGCGGAATTCCTTGGCTGACACGATTGACCTCGTTATTGGCGGACAAAGTTCACGGCTCTGTCCGCCAATAACGAGATCAATGGGGATCAGCGTGTCGCCACTCAGGCCTCGATGGAGAACGCCGCAACGTATGGCGAGCTGGGGGAGGAACGTGTCCGCAGGTGTGCCGGTCTCAAAGCACTCCTGTGGTATAGAGGATCTTTGACCAGCATTTGTTTGGCAGTAGGTTGGTAGAAACAGCAGAGCGTTCTTGTCGTATAGAGGATCTTTGACGAGTGTTGAGTTGTTTGCAGTGAGTGCTTAACAGCGCAGCACTCTTGTCTTACAGAGGATCTTTGGCAAGCATTGTTTCGTTGCTTATTTGAAACAGCGGAAAGCTCCTCTCACGTAAAGGATCTTTGGCTGGCATTTTTGCTTCCGGTCCTTAAAACCAGAACTTGGAGTGTTTTCTGAGGTGGTACTTGATGAAAACAGTTTGAGAATCACGGATATAGAGGATCTAAGGCTAGCATTTTACAATGGATTGTTAAAAAAGATAACAAAGCACTCCTGTTATGTAGAGGATCTTTGGCTGGCATGTTTTACAGCAGGTTGTTATAGAATAGCAAAGCACCCGCGTCATAGAGGGGATATTAGACATGCTTCTAGAGGATCTTTGACAAGCGTTGCATTTGTATGCACTAAGAACTTATCAACTGCAACCTTCCTGTCACATAAAGGATCTTTGGCTAACATTTATTTTACAGTGGGTTGGTAGAAAAGGCTGCTAAAGCACCCCTGTTATATAGAGGATCTTTGACAAGTGTTTAGTTTGCTCGCAGGAAGTGCTTACCAACTGCAGCACTCCTGTCATTTAGAGGATCTTTGGCTAGCATGTTTTACAGTGGGTTGGTAAAAAATAGCAAAGCACCCCATGATGTCATGTGTTCTCCCATGATGTCATGCGTTCAACCATGATGTCATGCGTTCTCCCATGATGTCATGCGTTCAACCATGATGTCATGCGTTCAACCATGATGTCATGCGTTCTCCCATGATGTCATGCCTTCTCCCATGATGTCATGTGTTCTCCCATGATGTCATGTGTTCTCCCATGATGTAATGCGTTCTCCCATGATGTCATGCGTTCAACCATGATGTCATGCGTTCTCCCATGATGTCATGCGTTCTCCCATGATGTCATGCGTTCTCCCATGATGTCATGTGTTCTCCCATGATGTCATGCGTTCTCCCATGATGTCATGTGTTCTCCCATGATGTCATGCGTTCTCCCATGATGTAATGCGTTCAACCATGATGTCATGCGTTCTCCCATGATGTCATGCGTTCTCCCATGATGTCATGCGTTCTCCCATGATGTCATGTGTTCTCCCATGATGTCATGCATTCTCCCATGATGTCATGCGTTCTCCCATGATGTCATGCGTTCTCCCATGATGTCATGCGTTCTCCCATGATGTCATGCATTCAACCATGATGTCATGCGTTCTCCCATGATGTCATGCGTTCAACCATGATGTTATGCGTTCTCCCATGGTGTCATGTGTTCTCCCATGATGTCATGCATTCTCCCATTATGTCATGCGTTCTCCCATGATGTCATGCGTTCTCCCATGATGTCATGTGTTCTCCCATGATGTCATGTGTTCAACCATGATGTCATTGGTTCTCCCATGATGTCATGCGTTCTCCCATGATGTCATGCGTTCTCCCATGATGTCATGTGTTCTCCCATGATGTCATGCGTTCAACCATGATGTCATGCGTTCAACCATGATGTCATGCATTCTCCCATGATGTCATGTGTTCTCCCATGATGCCATGCATTCTCCCATGATGTCATGTGTTCTCCCATGATGTCATGTGTTCTCCCATGATGTCATGCATTCTCCCATGATGTCATGCGTTCTCCCATGATGTCATGCGTTCTCCCATGATGTCATGCGTTCTCCCATGATGTCATGCATTCAACCATGATGTCATGCGTTCTCCCATGATGTCATGCGTTCAACCATGATGTTATGCGTTCTCCCATGATGTCATGTGTTCTCCCATGATGTCATGCATTCTCCCATTGTCATGCGTTCTCCCATGATGTCATGCGTTCTCCCATGATGTCATGTGTTCTCCCATGATGTCATGTGTTCAACCATGATGTCATTGGTTCTCCCATGATGTCATGCGTTCTCCCATGATGTCATGCGTTCTCCCATGATGTCATGCGTTCTCCCATGATGTCATGTGTTCTCCCATGATGTCATGCGTTCAACCATGATGTCATGCGTTCAACCATGATGTCATGCATTCTCCCATGATGTCATGTGTTCTCCCATGATGCCATGCATTCTCCCATGATGTCATGTGTTCTCCCATGATGTCATGTGTTCTCCCATGATGTCATGCGTTCAACCATGATGTCATGCATTCTCCCATGATGTCATGTGTTCTCCCATGATGCCATGCATTCTCCCATGATGTCATGTGTTCTCCCATGATGTCATGCGTTGAACCATGATGTCATGTGTTCAACCATGATGTCATGCGCTCTCCCATGATGTCATGTGTTCAACCATGATGTCATGCGTTCTCCCATGATGTCATGTGTTCAACCATGATGTCATGCGTTCTCCCATGATGTCATGTGTTCAACCATGATGTCATGTGTTCAACCATGATGTCATGTGTTCAACCATGATGTCATACGTTCTCCCATCTCTTGTCAGGCCGACGGAGGAAGTTTCCTTCTGCTCTCGCCAGGCCGCTGTTTCATTCCTCCGCCATACAGGCTCAGGTTTATTGGCCTCCCCGGGGCGCCACAAGGCCTGGACGCGGGCCTGGACGCGGGCCTGGACGCGGGCCTGGACGCGGGCCAGGTGCTGTGCGGCCACGGCGCTATAAAGATGGAGTCTAATCGCCGCGGCGCTGTAAGTGCTCTCACCTTCGGGGAGCCATTGTGCCCCCGTGGGTGGACACGATCAGGCCTGACCAACAGCCACACTCACACTTAAGGAGAGAGAGAATGGTAAATATATTTTACTCTTTATTGGGACAAGTCGCTTAGCAGCTGAAATATGCTCATATTTCTTCATGAAAGGTAACGTTTGCTTCCTTTACGGCCGACTGGGGGGGGGGGGGGGGGGGCGTGAACGCTTCCTTGGAGCGCCACTCGCCGCCGCTCAATGGGAGCCAACACGAAGAACAAAACATTACATTTCTTGCCCTGAGGCTGTTGCCGTAAAGCAGTCCTTTTTTTTTGTTTTTTGATTTTTATTTATTTGTGCTTGGTTTTTTTCTATATGGTTTATGTGACTGTATTATTATTTATTCTGTTTATTGGATGAAAACAACCCAAGTGGTCCCAGTGATGAATGGGGTTGCCTAAAAGCTATAATATATATCATACTGTAATAATATATTATTTTTAGTGTATATATAATTGGATATTAAGAGTATGTGAAAGTTTAACTTCTACATTTTTTATCAATAATATCAAGCAGCTAAAATGTGCCAAACTTGGATACATGGAGAGTGTTTTGCATTTTTCCCATCATGCTTTGCAAGGGATTTAATTCAACATATTCCTGAATTTGTGTTATCCACAAATTGTGTTGTATCGTGTTGTGTGATCGTGTCTGTTAGCATTTTTTGCTGGTTAGATTTTTAAAAAATTTTTCACACCATGACTCGGGGAGGTTGTTTGCATTGGGCCATTTAAGTAAATGCTGCACCTGCGTTTGTTCAGCGTATAATTGAAGGACTTTGATTAATCATGGATAAGTGTGGAGCTAATGTTTTGTATTTTTCCCAATCATGCTTTGAAATCAATTTAAATGGGTGTCATTCTGATGTTTTCATGGTGCATGTTTTTTGGTCAAATCCACAAATTGTGTTTTATTGTGTTATGTGTGACCATGTATGTCTGTTGGCGGTTTTTTTTTTGTTAGTTTGATTTTTAGCATTGTTTTTGCACCATGACTAGGGAAGGTTGTTTGCATTAGGTCATATAAGTAAAACGTCGTGCTTGTACTTGGTCAAAGCCTGATAAATTGTGATTGGCCTGAATTACTCACAATGTCCACAAGATGGTGCCAAAGCAGCTTATTAATTGTGGAGATATTGTTTTGCCTCTTTTTACCAATCATAGTTTGAAATGGATTTAAATGGGTGTAATTCTAATGTTTATGGTGCATGGACGTTTTTTTTATATAATATCCACAAATCGTGTTGTATTGTGTTATATGTGGCCATGTCTGTTTGCGTTTTTTGTTGGTTTGATTTTTTAATTTTTTTTTTGCACCATGACTAGGGAAGGTTGTTTGCATTAGGTCATATAAGTAACATTGTGTTTGTTCTTGGTTAAAGCTTGATAAATGGTCATAGGCCTGAATTACTATTATTGTCCACAAGATGGTGCCAAAGCAGCTCATTAATTGTGGCGATAGTGTTTTGAATTTTTCCCAATCATGCTTTGAAATAGATTGAGTACTTCTGATGTGTTTATGGTGCATGGACATTTTTTATAATATCCACAAATTGTGTTGTATTGTTTTTTGTGTGACCATGTCTGTTGGTTCGATTTTTTTTAGTTTTTGCACCATGACTAGGGAAGGTTATTTGCATTGGGTCATATACGTGAGCGTCTTGCTTGTGCTCTTTTAAAGCATGATAAATGGTCATAGGCCTGAATTACTCATATTGTCCACAAGATGGTGACAAAGCAGCTTATTAATTGTGGAGATATTGTTTTGTATTTTTACCAATCATAGTTTGAAATGGATTTAAATGGGTGTAATTCTAATGTTGTTTATGGTGCATGGACGTTTTTTTTTTATATAATATCCACAAATTGTGTTGTATTGTGTTATATGTGGCCATGTCTGTTTGCGTTTTTTGTTGGTTCGATTTAAAAAAATAATAATTTGCACTATGACTAAGGAAGGTTGTTTGTATTGGGTCATATAAGTGAACGTTGTGCTTGTACTCATTCAAAGCATGATAAATGGTCATAGGCCTGAATTACTCATATTGTCCACAAGATGGTGACAAAGCAGCTTACTAATCGCGGAGATAGTGTTTTGTATTTTTCCCAATCAGGCTTTGAAATGGATTTAAATGGGTGTCATTATGATGTTTTTATGGTCCATGGACATTTTTTATAATATCCACAAATAGTGTTATGTGTGACCGTGTCTGTTGGGATTTTTTGTTGGTTAGATGTATTTTATTTTTTTTCACCATGACTAGGGAAGGTTGTTTGCATTAGGTCATATAAGTAACATTGTGTTTGTTCTCGGTTAAAGCTTGATAAATGGTCATAGGTCTGAATTACTCTTATTGTCCACAAGATGGTGCCAAAGCAGCTTATTAATTGTGGCGATAGTGTTTTGCATTTTTCCCAATCATGCTTTGAAATACATTGAGTAATTCTGATGTGTTTATGGTGCATGGACATTTTTTATAATAGCCACAAATTGTGTTGTATTGTGTTTCATGTGACCATGTCTGTTGGTTCGATTTTTTTTTGTTTTTGCACCATGACTAGGTAAGGTTATTTGCATTGGGTCATATAAGTGAACGTCTTGCTTGTGCTCAGTTAAAGCATGATAAATGGTCATAGGCCTGAATTACTCATATTGTCCACAAGATAGCGACAAAACAGCTTAATAATTGTGGAGATAGTGTTTTGCATTTTTCCCAATAATGCTTTGAAATGGATTTAAATGGGTGTAGTTGGTGATATTTTTTTATGGTGCATGGACGTTGTTTTATAACATCCACAAATTGTGTTG
>NC_084738.1:76837507-76960007 GCF_033978785.1 Entelurus aequoreus | reverse complement strand
TTCTACAACAAAAATACAACATTGAAACAACATGCTTTTTGACAACGTTTAATCAATGTTGGGTTCTGACGTTGATTTGACCATTAAAATTTGGTCATTTTCCCAACCGATATTCTACAACACAAATACAACGTTGAAACAACGTGCTTTTTGACGACGTTTATTCAATGTTAGGTTCTGACGTTGAATTTTGGGTTTTCCCAACCAATATTCTACAACAAAAATACAAAATTGAAACGTGCTTTTTGACAACATTTAATCAATGTTGGGTTCTGACGTTAATTTGACCATTGAATTTTGGTCATTTTCCCAACCGATATTCTACAACACAAATACAACGTTGAAACAACATACTTTTTGATGACGTTTTTTCAATGTTGGGTTCTGAAGTTGAATTTTGGGTTTTCCCAACCAATATTCTACAACAAAAATACAAAATTGAAATGTGCTTTTTGACAACGTTTAATCAATGTTGGGTTCTGACGTTAATTTGTCCGTTGAATTTTGGTCATTTCCCAACTAACATTCTACAACAAAAATACAACATTGAAACAACATGCTTTTTGACGACGTTTATTCAATGTTGGGTTTTGACGTTAATTTGACCATTGACATTCTGTCATTTTCCCAACCGATATTCTACAACACAAATATAACATTGAAACAACATGGTTTATGACAACGTTTAATCAATGTTGGGTTCTGACATTAATTTGACCATTGAACTTTGGTCATTTTCCCAACCGATATTCTACAACAAAAATACAACATTGAAACAAAATGCTTTTTGACGACGTTTATTCAATGTTGGGTTCTGACGTTGAATTTTGTTTTTTCCCAACCAATATTCTACAACAAAATACAAAATTGAAACGTGCTTTTTGACAACGTTTATTTAATGTTGGGTTCTGACGTTAATTAGACATTGAATTTTGGTCATTTTCCCAACCGATATTCTACAACACAAATACAACGTTGAAACAACATGCTTTTTGACAACGTTTATTCAATGTTGGGTTCTGATGTTGAATTTTGGTATTTCCCAACCAATATTCTACATCAAAAATACAACATTGAAACATGCTCTTTGACGACTTTTAATCAATGTTGGGTTCTGACGTTAATTTGACCATTGAGTTTTGGTCATTTCCCAACTAACATTCCAAAACACAAATGTAACGTTGAAACAACATGCTTTTTGACGACGTTTATTCAATGTTGGGTTCTGACGTTAACAATACGGTACTTGAGGGCCCCCGAGCCATTGCTGTTCATTTTTAGAATGTAAAATAGTTGAATATTGTTGTTATTTATAATCATATTCATAAGCACTGTATTGTTTGTTACGATTTCAATGTTAGTGACCTCTTGACAGCTGATAATGACGTTTACAATGATGTTGTTACACACTGAGCTTAAATACTTGACACTTTGAAACACTTTACAGTAAAGTAGTGAATTTAAAAGTACATGGGTTCAGTTTTTGTTTCTTTTATTGGAAAAAGTAGCAAGAAGACTCCCGAGTCCTCCCAGTGGTCACTGCGGTCGTCCATTTCCAATTTGATCCCATTACACCCGCCGCCATCTTCATGCTTTAGGATGCTTTTTTTCTAGTGTCGCCTGCCAGAAGCCAACAAGGAATCCAATCTGATATTATCTTGACTGCGTCCTGGTACTCACTAGAGAGAAAGGGTCCTATCTGGGGGGGGGGGGGGGGCGGGGGGGGATACAGACCACCCCATCTAACCTCCGCACCTTGCCCGTTATCTGGAGGACATCTCGCTAATCTACGAAAGGACTTAGTACAGTTGTATCCCGGGAAGGCCTCTTTTCAGCCATTTTGTCCCCCCACTGCCTACCATGATGCAACTAATGTT
Organism: Entelurus aequoreus; assembly: GCF_033978785.1. Taxonomy (NCBI): domain Eukaryota; kingdom Metazoa; phylum Chordata; class Actinopteri; order Syngnathiformes; family Syngnathidae; genus Entelurus; species Entelurus aequoreus. The sequence continues at coordinate 76,958,130 of NC_084738.1, read as the reverse complement.
ATGTCTGGAAATTTGTCGGATGCCCTGATTGTCTGGTTCGCTGTGTCAGAAAAGAAGAAAGAAAGAGAAAATATTTAAGACATTTTAGCCTTGGATCCACTATGGAATGGACTCTCACACTATTATGTTAGATCCACTATGGACTGGACTCTCACACTATTATGTTAGATCCACTATGGACTGGACTCTCACAATATTATGTTAGATCCACTATGGACTGGACTCTCACTATTATGTTAGATCCACTATGGACTGGACTCTTACACTGTTATGTTAGATCCACTATGGACTGGACTCTCACACTATTATGTTAGATCCACTATGGACTGGACTCTCACACTATTATGTTAGATCCACTATGGACTGGACTCTCACAATATTATGTTAGATCCACTATGGACTGGACTCTTACTATTATGTTAGATCCACTATGGACTGGACTCTCACAATATTATGTTAGATCCACTATGGACTGGACTCTTACTATTATGTTAGATCCACTATGGACTGGACTCTCACTATTATGTTAGATCCACTATGGACTGGACTCTCACTAGTATGTTAGATCCACTATGGACTGGACTCTCTCACTATTATGTTAGATCCACTATTGACTGAACTCTCTCACTATTATGTTAGATCCACTATGGACTGGACTCTCACTATTATGTTAGATCCACTATGGACTGGACTCTCACAATATTATGTTAGATCCACTATGGACTGGACTCTCACATTATTATGTTAGATCCACTATGGACTGGACTCTCACACTATTATGTTAGATCCACTATGGACTGGACTCTTTGAATGATTGATTGAGACTTGTATTAGTAGGTTGCACAGTGAAGTACATATGCTGACAACAAGCTATCCATACACTTGGGTAAAACGGAATCCATCCTGTTTGGGTCCCACATCAACCTTAAGAAAGTCAATGACTTCACCATAAAAGTGGGTGACATTGTTATCACCAGGAAAGATGAGGTCACCTACCTAGGTTCCATTCTAGAGGCTAACCTTTCCTGTGATAAAATGGCAACCAAGGTAATCAAAAAGGCTAACCAACGAATGAGATTTCTCTACAGAATCTCCTCTCTGGTCAACAAAAGCACCATGAGGATTCTGGCGGGAACTCTCGTCCAACCCTTTTTCGATTACGCATGCACCTCTTGGTACCCCAGCACCTCCAAAACCCTCAAATCTAAACTCCAAACATCCCAGAACAAGCTAGTCAGGTTACTTCTAGACCTCCACCCCAGATCCCTCACACTATTATGTTAGATCCACTATGGACTGGACTCTCACACTATTATGTTAGATCCACTATGGACTGGACTCTCACACTATTATGTTAGATCCACTATGGACTGGACTCTCACACTATTATGTTAGATCCACTATGGACTGGACTCTCACACTATTATGTTAGATCCACTATGGACTGGACTCTCACACTATTATGTGAGATCCACTATGGACTGGACTCTCACTATTATGTTAGATCCACTATGGACTGGACTCTCACTATTATGTTAGATCCACTATGGACTGGACTCTCACACTATTATGTTAGATCCACTATGGACTGGACTCTCACAATATTATGTTAGATCCACTATGGACTGGACTCTCACAATATTATGTTAGATCCACTATGGACTGGACTCTCACACTATTATGTTAGATCCACTATGGACTGGACTCTCACAATATTATGTTAGATCCACTATGGACTGGACTCTCTCACTATTATGTTAGATCCACTATGGACTGGACTCTCACAATATTATGTTAGATCCACTATGGACTGGACTCTCACAATATTATGTTAGATCCACTATGGACTGGACTCTCACACTATTATGTTAGATCCACTATGGACTGGACTCTCACAATATTATGTTAGATCCACTATGGACTGGACTCTCTCACTATTATGTTAGATCCACTATGGACTGGACTCTCCCACTATTATGGTAGATCCACTATGGACTGGACTCTCACTATTATGTTAGATCCACTATGGACTGGACTCTCACAATATTATGTTAGATCCACTATGGACAGGACTCTCTCACTATTATGTTGGATCCACTATGGACTGGACTCTCACACTATTATGTTAGATCCACTATGGACTGGACTCTCACTATTATGTTAGATCCACTATGGACTGGACTCTCACTATTATGTTAGATCCACTATGGACTGGACTCTCACAATATTATGTTAGATCCACTATGGACTGGACTCTCACACTATTATGTTAGATCCACTATGGACTGGACTCTCACACTATTAACTAGATCCACTCGACGTCCTTTGCACCGGTCGTCCAGGGGGTGGGGTGTCCCCACATCTGCGGTCCCCTCCAAGGTTTCTCATTGTAGCCCATTGGGTTGGTTGAGTTTTTCCTTGCCCTGATGTGGGATCTGAGCCGAGGATGTCGTCGTGGCTTGTGCAGCCCTTTGAGACACTCATGATTTAAGGCTCTATAAGTACATTTTGATTGATACACTTTGAGTACCAATGCCACAAAGTAGGAGAATGTATGAGCGACTTGAGAATGTTCCGGGCTCAGGCGTCTCCCAATCAACTAATTTCTTTATTAGAAGCAAACTGAGGCGACGGCAGGCAAGTGTCAGGCCGGCTTTATCGCCCTGCTTTATCGTCCGAGCCCGTTAAGCACATCCCCGCTGGTTGTCGTCCATGAATCTCGCTCTCTCGCCCGCTTTACAGACTGCCGTTAATCCTGTTCCCAAATAAAAGAACGCCGCTTAACTGAATATTGAGCCCGATTGTGTTCCCTGCGGCCTTTTTAAAGCAGTCTTGTGTCTCCGTGAAGACAATCAGCCTTGATTTGACAGCCGTCTTTGTACAATAATGTTAATTATACCCTTTTTTTTCCCTGCTCTAATGTTGTTTTTCTTCTTCCCTCCTTCTGCCGGCCCCTCACTGATGGATCTGCAAACAGGTAAGGATTATTTTTCTTATTATTACCTCTAATTACGCCACCTCGGATGCCAGGCAAAATGAAGCTTCTTAAACTCCTCAGCAATCACTTGTAATGAACACTGCTGAGCAGCCAGGTGGTTTCTAACCAGTCTGAGCTCGTTTGTGATGTCGTCGCGCTTTCACCGCCTTCCCCGTGTTGTTTTTGGCCGGCTGTCCACTCCACGCTGTGGACGCCACGCCGTGCCACCGTTTGGTTTCTCCCAAGTGCAGATGCATTGGGGTGTTCGTCAGCCTGGAGTAGGGAAATGTGTGTCTGCAGACTCCGTGCACTGTTGTGAATCAATACAGCAAATTGTAACTCCATCAGAAGTACAGGCCAACAAAAGGTGTCCTAAATACGAGACAGTAGGGAACATAACGCAGAGGACTTCTGCAACCGAACGCCAAGAACACATCAACTGAATAGCTTTCAGATATGCCGCTCCATGGTCGTGGAATATTTTACAAAAGGATCTGAGGTAACCTGAGCTGATCACTTTGGGGGAATTTCAGGCCATTTTAAAGGATCGAGCCACTGTTTTTATTGGGCATTGTACTTGTTTTTAAGTTGTTGTCACTGAAACATTGTATACATTCATGGGATAACTTACAAAAGGATCTGAGGTTATCTGAGTTAATCATTTCGGGGGAATTTAAGGTCTTTTTGAAGGCTCGAGAAACTGTTTCTATTGGGCATTGTACTTGTTTTTTCAGTTGCTTTTACTGAAACATTGTATACATTCATGGAATAACTTACAAAAGGATCTGAGGTTACCTGAGCTGATCACTTTGGGGGAAATTCAGGCCATTTTAAAGGATCGAGAAACTGCTTCTATTGGGCATTGTACTTGTTTTTAAGTTGTGTTCACTGAAACATTGTATACATTTATGGGATAACTTACAAAGGGATCTGAGGTTATCTGAGTTTATCACTTAGGGGGAATTAAAGGCCTTTTTGAAGGATCAATAAACTGTTTCTATTGGGCATTGTACTTGTTTTAAGTTGTTTTTACTGAAACATTGTATACATTCATGAAATAACTTACAGACGGATCTAAGGTTACCTGAGCAGAGCCCTTTGGGGGAATTTCAGGCCTTTTTAAAGGATCGAGAACCTGCTTCTATAAGCATTGTACTTGTGTTTAATTTGTTTTTACTGAATCATTGTATACATTCATGGAATAACTTACAAAAGGATCTAAAGTTACCTGAGCAGAGCCCTTTGGGGGAATTTTAGGCCATTTTAAAGCACCGAGAAACTGTTTCTATTGGGCATTGTACTTGTTTTTAAGTTGTCTTTACTGATACATTTTATACATGCATGGACTTTTTTAGGCACTGGGACCTTTCTGGGTTTAGTCCTAGTTGGTGGAACCGTAGGGCCTTAAGGAATCAGATATACCTTTTGGAGGAATTTAGGGACCATTAGCAGTTACAGTAAGTCCTGAGACCTAGGACTTTCTTGCATTCAAGTATATATATATATATATGTACAGTATATCACCAATTCTGGTAAAGTAGTGCCCCTGAAATGCCGAACCACTATGTAGAAGTGCCCTGAAACAGCTGCGAATATAGTCTTTACCCCAGACATGCTTGCTTTGTTGGCATGGGAAATAGCAACATGACCTGTCGGCAGTTCAATACGAAATGTGTTCGCCCGCCAAAAGTCTGCAGCCGGAAGTGACGTCACACGCTACAACGGTATTGTAATACGGTACCCTCTGATTTCAGGTGAATTGGTACTCGATAACAAAAGAACTCGGTCAGTACCTATACACAGGGCCGGCCCGTGGCATAGGCCGTATAGGCAAATGCTAGGGGCGCCGTCCATCAGGGGGCGCCAAGCCAGTGCCACAAATGTTGGAGAAAAAAAAAAAAAAAAGTTGGTACTATTATTTCTGAATACAAAAAAGAATCCCACGTTAATTAAAATGCAAAGTAAAGCCTATTTAATAGAAATATTATTTGTTACAACATTACGCCCCTCCCCCCCCCCCCCCCCCCCCCATCCCCCCGCACGGTGCGCCCCCTCCCTTCCCGTATCATGACTCTTACCACATCAAAAAATCAACACAAGATGTCAAAACGGCCAAAACTGTCAGGTGCCCAGGGAAGAAAAAATAGAAAAGAAGAGGAGGAGAAACGAGAAAAAGACAGAGGTAGCAGGTAGGTAACGTTAGCCTACATGGAATTATTTGTCTGTTACAGAATGTGATAGTAACCTGGCTTTTTAGCATTAAGCTAATGTTACATGATTCGGCAATTGCTAATCAATAAATAGCTAGTTCTGTTTTAACGTCGGGTTAATATTGTGGAGGGGGCTAAATTGTTATGGAAAATAATAATGTAACGTTAGGTAATTACAGTACTCCCACCTTACATTCCTTAGGGACATTTGTATTAGATCTTTTAAGCAGGTGTTTTTTGTTGACATTGTTATTGCCTTCTGGTTAGCTAATGTTTGCCCTGCAGGTAATAGTCACTTTTCCACCCCTTTATATATTAGGTATAGTTGTAAGCCCAGTTGTTAAAGCGCACATCATTAATGTTAATTAAGCAATATCACATGAGTGGGAATGCTGTTTTTTAATTTGAGCACTGCTGTGATTCGGTTAAAGATAATCATAACATAACATTCTCATATAAGATGTTAAAGGCCTACTGAAATGATTTTTTTTTATTTAAACGTGAATAGCAGATCCATTCTATGTGTCATACTTGATCATTTCGCGATATTGCCATATTTTTGCTGAAAGGATTTAGTAGAGAAAATCGACGATAAAGTTCGCAACTTTTGCTCGCTGATAAAAAAAAAGCCTTGCCTGTAGCGGAAGTAGCGTGACGTCACAGGAGCTAGTATTCCTCACAATTCCCCATTTTTTACAATGGAGCGAGAGAGATTCGGACCGAGAAAGGGACGATTACCCCATTAATTTGAGCGAGGATGAAAGATTCGTGGATGAGGAACGTTACAGTGAAGGACTTGAGAGGCGGTGGTGGACGTATCTTTTTTCGCTCTGACCGTAACTTAGGTACAAGCTGGCTCATTGGATTCCACACTCACCTTTTTTTATTGTGGATCACGGATTTGTATTTTAAACCACCTGGGATACTATATCCTCTTGAAAATGAGAGTCGAGAACGCGAAATGGACATTCAGTGCCTTTTATCTCCACGACAATACATCGGCGAAATGCTTTAGCTACGAGCTAACGTGATAGCATCGTGCTTTAACTGCATATAGAAACAAAAAAATAAAGCCCTGACTGGAAGGATAGATAGAAAATCAACAATACTATTAAACCGTGGACATGTAAATACACGGTTAATGCTTTCCAGGCTGGCGAAGGTTAACAATGCTGTGCTAACGACGCCATTGAAGCTAACTTAGCAACGGGACCTCACAGAGCTATGCTAAAAACATTAGCTCTCCACCTACGCCAGCCAGCCCTCATCTGCTCATCAACACCCGTGCTCACCTGCGTTCCAGCGATCGGCAGAAGGACGAAGGACTTCACCCGATGCGTTTGGCGGCCCGGAGACGTAGGAAGTCAAGGTGAGGTCGGCGGCTAGCGCGGCTAGCGCTCCAACAAAGTCCTCCTGGTTGTGTTGCTGTAGTCCGCTGCTAATACGCCGATCCCACCTACAACTGTCTTCTTTGCAGCCTTCATTGTTCATTAAACAAATTGCAAAAGATGTCCAGAATACTGTGGAATTATGAAATGAAAACAGAGCTTTTTGTATAGGATTCTACGGGGTACCATAACTTCCGTTACTCGGACTTCGTCACGCGCATACGTCATCATACCGCGACGTTTCAGCCGGATATTTCCCGGGAAGTTTTAAAAGTCACTTTATAAGTTAACCCGGCCGTATTGGCATGTGTTGCAATGTTAAGATTTCATCATTGATATATAAACTATCAGACTGCGTGGTCGCTAGTAGTAGGTTTCAGTAGGCCTTTAATTTGCTTTCTTTAAGTAAAAAAAAAGGTAAAAGACAAAGCTATTCGGTTTCTTGTGAGTATATACACTTCACTGCCGATGTGAGGGGGGGGCGCCACTTAAAATCTTGCCGAGGGCGCCATATTGGTTAGGGCCAGGCCTGCCTATACATGTACTAAATGTGGTACTCATCCCTACCCGTGTACTTGTCAAGTTTTGTTTTTTTTCCCGGAAGTATTACCCCCCAAATGTTTCCGCACCACAAACGAGCACATTTATTAACTTTGGCTACCGCTTCGCATTTGCTCCCCGGATGAGCAGAAAGAGAGAATGAAGGATGGTTGACTTCAGCTACTGACTATATTTCAAGTCCGTATCCCAAGCATCTTCCCACCCGTTCAAATGAAATAAACGGCAGCAGGTGGACTTCCTCTCATCTGCTTCCCTTTCCCAGCGAGACCCCCCCCCCCCCCACGCCCCCCCTCGGGCTCTGATGCTCTCATTAGACAGGTTGAATGCATCCATCACCAGAACTAATAGTTCTCTGAGGACCGCCGACGTTCACCTTTGCAAACATTTTCCCTCCGTCGCCGTCTGAAGACGCTGGTGAGCAGCCATCAATCGTCTGCGAAGGCGTTTGATGTTCCGGCGTACGCTTTGAACCGCCATGACCTTCGCCACGGTGGTCTTTGGACTACGCATTAAGGGAAACTACTCATAAAGGTCTCAGCTCATCTGAATGTTTGCCCATGCGGCAAGCTTGTACCAAGGGAGGGTATCACGGTCTGCTTCACAACATCTTAGGGATGACAGCAAAAACTATTTTATAGGTACCGACTGAAATTCCGTCTGTACCACCGTTGCACCAGTTCACGTAAAATCAAACATTTCGATACCTTGGTTGCACGTCCGGTTACAGACTAGGTGTATTCGTAGAGGACTTTCTCCAGATCATGTTGTCATTTTCCAAGCATGCCGGAGAATAATAACTTCCTTGGCTGTTTCGGGGCACTTGTTATGTTTGACTAAGGGGCGATGACGGCAACAGACACCAGGGGCAAGTATGTACAATGATTTATTATATATATAGTAAATATATATATAATAATAACAAACAATACTACTAAACTATAGAATGGAGTGTGTGACCAAAATACAAGAGTGTGTGGTGTAAGACTATGTGTGTAATTAATTGTTGTGGGTTACCGTGATGTTGAAACGAGGAGAGGGAACAAGGCAGGAAGACAGTCCAAGGGGCAGGCAGATAGATGGGGCGGTATAGCTCGGTTGGTAGAGTGGCCGTGCCAGCAACTTAAGGGTTCCAGGTTCGATCCCCGCTTCCGCCATCCTAGTCACTGCCGTTGTGTCCTTGGGCAAGACACTTTACCCACCCGCTCCCAGTGCCACCCACACTGGTTTAAATGTAACTTAGATATTGGGTTTCACTATGTAAAGCGCTTTGAGTCACTAGAGAAAAGCGCTATATAAATATAATTCACTTCACTAATTCACTTCAGATGATCCAGGGCGCAAGAGAGGCGTCAAGAGGTCCGAGTCCAAATTGGGGGTCGAGGATCGAGGAAGGCAGTCCAAATCACAAGGGAGCACAATGGTTAAGACTCGGGAAGGAAGGTACACCAAGCGAAGGTATCCAAAGAGGTAAACTAAGTTCCCGCGAGGATCCTTGGGTCCACTGGTCCTTTATCCAGCTCGCCCTCATCAGTCCCAGGTGTGCGGATTGCCGATTGTCTGCAGGCAGCCAGAGGAAGAACTGTGACACCCAGTTGCAGGAAGGATACGGGTTCGAGTCCATGCCGTGACAGCACTTCAGCAATGGGGCTTGTAACTTCATGGGCATTTTTCCAACAGAATTGGTCCCAAAAGGGATCGGGGTCTCAGAAAGTTGACAGGGTCAAGCTACCCCGGAAAACATTTAACCTATAAAGGTCCCAGAGTTCCTCCATAAAGCCCATTTCACTCCTAAAGATCCCAGAACTTGAGCATTCAGGACTAAACCTGTAAAGGTTCTAGTACCCCCAAAGGTTCTAAATTCCACCTAAGAGTACATTTAGGGCACTTTTCGGACCAATCCCTGGCCCTACTTGGTACTTAGGTTGAGACCTTGCCCAGGTCCACCAAGTAGGACTTAACTTCTAAAGCTTCTGGGCTCCACGAAAAAAAACTTATTGCAAAGATACCAGTAACATTAAAAGGTCGGAGGGGCGGAGCCATTTTTGGGTACAATTCGGACCCCTCCAAGGGATATTTGAAATTTTCCGGACCCTTTCAAGTGCACTTTGAGTCTCCTGAGCTTTACCCCCCAAGTTTTCAATGGTAGGTGAAAACTTCATGACCACACGAGGGATTGTGGATTGGGGCGGCTTGGCAACTTGAGGGTTCCAGGTTTCATCCCCACTTACCATTTACTTATATGACCCAATTCAAACAACCTTCCCTAGTCATGGTGCAATAAAAACAAATCAAACTAAGACAAAATGTTAACAGACATAATCACACATAACACAACCTGCTCACTGAACTTTGTGGACATAGTAAAAAAACGTCCAAGCACCATGAAAAATTACACCCATTACAAAGCATGATGGCAAAAATGAAAACCTTAGTTCCAGTGGAAGGAGCTTTGAATGCTCCAGGATACCAAAACAATTTGAACAATTCCATGCTCCCAACCTTGTGGGAACAGTTTGGAGCGGGCCCCTTCCTCTTCCAACATGACAAGGTCCATACAGACATGGATGACAGAGTCTGGTGTGGATGAACTTGACTGGCCTGCACAGAGTCCTGACCTGAACCCGATTGAACACCTTTGGGATGAATTAGAACGGAGACTGAGAGCCAGGCCTTCTCGATCTCACCAATGCGCTTTTGGAAGAATAGTGGAAACACACTCGGCAACCTTGTGGACAGCCTTCCCAGAAGAGTTGAAGCTGTAATAGCTGCAAAAGGTGTCATATTGAACCCCTATGGGTTAGGAATGGGATGACACTTTAAGTTCATAGGTGAGTCAAGGCAGGTGGCCAAATACTTTTGGCAATGTAATGTATATCGAATATCCAGTTTGAGTACAAATATATCGAGATATAGTTTTTCGTCCATATAGTCCAGTCCTACTCGTGACGGACAGCGGGAGAACCACTTTCCAGACGAGTGACGTCACGCTGGCACTAGGGGGCATGTTAACGCGCTCGGTTGGCAGCGACACAAACAGAACCAGGTGGCTTATGGGTGTTGTGTGTGTGGCGGGTCCTGATTTGAACCCGATAGAACACCTTCAGAATGAATTAGAACGGAGACTGAGAGCCAGGCCTTCTCCACCCACATCAGTGTGTGACCTCACCAATGCTCTTTTGGAAGAATGGTGGGTAATTCCTATAAACACACTCGGCAACCTTGTGGACAGCCTTCCCAGAAGAGTTGAAGCTGTAATAGCTGCAAAAGGTGTCATATTGAACCCCTATGGGTTAGGAATGGGATGGCACTTTAAGTTCATAGGTGAGTCAAGGCAGGTGGCCAAATACTTTTGGTAATGTAGTGCATGAAGGAGAAAAGCGCCTCCGTCAAGGTGAGGGTCCACCCGGCGTGTGTGTGTGTCTACTACCAGGTGATAATGTTGATACTGGCGGTATCGCCGACAGTGTCGCTTATACGGAGTGAACTTTACTTTGGCGAGCCGGCCGGTTGTTTGCGCACGCGGCGGCCGAGTGTACTCTGCGGCGTTTCAACAGCGAGGAGATGCTGTAGCCCTCTTTGTCCAAATATTAGCCCTGTGGAGGACGGGCGTGGACAAAGCAGCTGAGGGGCGACGTTACAATCAGCACAATAAGAGCCAGTATCAAAGTGGAGGATTATTAGTCATCACTGCCGGCTTAGCACCGACGTCGGCCTGGTTGTTGTTGGCCGTCGCTATCCCCCCCCCCGCCATCCCACCTCGGCGTGTCAATCCCATTACAATACGGCCTGATGAGGAGACATGCGGCTGCGGGCGGACCTCCTTCCGCAGAGACTTAATAAAGAGAGAGTGGACTAATCTGGCAACCCCACAGGGTTCTAAAGCGCCGTCAGACTCCTTTCATCTGCCGGAATGGATTTGCAGCAGCAGCGCGGGTCAGGGCGGCGGCGGCGGCGGCCCACCGACCCAGAGAGAAACACGTCCACCAGCAGCGAGAGCGCAACCCCAATTTGTTGGTCTGGGAATTTACAATATTAAATGCATCAAAAGAAAACGTTAAAACTAGTGTTTTACTGACAAAACATTTGGGTGGATTGTGTGTAAAAATGATACAATTCAATTACGTTTCTGTGACTTTATGCTGTCATTTTGCTTCTCTAATCAAAATATCAATACTATTGATACTTTAGTTCAGGGGTCACCAACGCAGTGCCCGCGGGCACCAGGTAGCCCGTAAGGACCAGATGAGTAGCCCGCTGGCCAGTTCTAAAAATAGCTCAAATAGCAGCACTTACCAGTGAGCTGCCTCTATTTTTTAAATTGTATTTATTTACTAGCAAGCTGGTCTCGCTTTGCCCGACATTTTTAATTCTAAGAGAGACAAAACTCAAATAGAATTTGAAAATCCAAGAAAATATTTTAAAGACTTGGTCTTCACTTGTTTAAATAAATTCATTAATTTTTTTACTTTGCTTCTTATAACTTTCAGAAAGACAATTTTAGCGAAAAAATACAACCTTAAAAATGATTTTAGGATTTTTAAACACATATACCTTTTTACCTTTTAAATTCCTTCCTCTTCTTTCCTGACAATTTAAATCAATGTTAAAATTAAAAATGTATTGTTTTTATTGTAAAGAATAATAAATAAATGTTCATTTAATTCTTCATTTTAGCTTCTGTTTTTTCGACGAAGAATATTTGTGAAATATTTCTTCAAACTTATTATGATTAAAATTTAAAAAAAAAAAATCTGGCAAATCGAGAAAATCTGTAAAATCAAATTTAAATCTTATTTCAAAGTCTTTTGAATTTCTTTTAAATTTTTTGTTCTGGAAAATGTAGAAAAAATAATGATTTGTCTTTGTTAGAAATATAGCTTGGTCCAATTTGTTATATATTCTAATAAAGTGTAGATTGGATTTTAACCTATTTAAATGTTAAGATGTCATCATTGATATATAAACTATCAGACTGCGTGGTCGCTAGTAGTGGCTTTCAGTAGGCACCACTACTAGCGACCACGCAGTCTGATAGTTTATATATCAATGATGAAATCTTAACATTGCAACACATGCCAATACGGCCGGGTTAACTTATAAAGTGACATTTTAAATTTCCCGCTAAACTTCCGGTTGAAAACGTCTACGTAAGATGACGTATGCGCGTGACGTCGATGGTTGATACGGAAGTATTCGGACACATTGTATGCACTAAAGGTCATTTTACTACACAATTACAACATTGAAACGACATGCATTTTGACGACATTTAATCAATGTTGGGTTCTGACGTTGGTTTGACCATTGAAAAAAGGTCATATATATCGACATAAATACAATGTTGAAATAACATACTTTTTGACGACGTTTAATCAATGTTGGGTTCTGACGTTGATTTGAACATTGAATAATGGTCATTTTTACGACATAAATACAACGTTGAAACAACTCGACAACGTTTAACCAGCGTTTGTCGTCAGAGAGTCGACCTTGCGGCGATCCGGCGGCCGCTCGTGCGGACGCGCGTCCGTCTCGCGTCGCCATCTCGGCTCCTCTCGCCGCTGTGATTATTCTCCGTCGGCGTGACTTATCCCCCCTCATCTGTAGTCTTGCCGACGTCGCCACGGCGATGGCCGCTCCACATAAACATCTCCCCTGACAAGGACGGTCATACGTTCACTGAGCACGCAGCACGCCCTCGCCTGCGGGGACCCCCCCACCCCCCCCCCCCCCCCGCTCTGTGCCGCCCGCCAACCTTTGTCAATATCATCGCTGGAAAAGATGACTTTGTTCAAGATTTAAAACTCGAGTTCGCAAAGTTGGACCTAAAGATGTTTTTTAATTTAGATTTAATTTGCATATCATACAATTTTTTTTTATAAATTACTTCTTGTGTTGCAATTTTTTTAATTTTTTTTAAATAAAAAATTAGGGTTGTGAAAAGATTAAAGTATCTACTAGTGATTAGTCACTTACTGTGCGTAGTTAACTCAAAACGAATCGTGATGAAACACTTTACGGCTTTCAGCGAAGAAAAAACCCATAAATGAACTGCACGTTTTTTTATAAGCCGCAGGGGTCAAAGCGAATGGAAAAAAATGTAGCCCCTTATAGTCCGTAATTCACAATATTTTAAGTTTTATTGTTATTATTTATGTATTTATTTATGTATTTATTAATGTTTTCTTATTCAGGGGAGTTGCTGGGTGTCTTGTCCCTCCAGATGAAATCCTGCGATTAAGGGCTATATAAATAAACTTTGATTGATTGATTGATTGATTGATTGATTGATTGACTATTTATGTGTCTTTGCATGTGTTTTATGAGAACTATCTGCATTACGGCTTTCAACGAAGAAAAAACCCATAAATGAACTGCACGTTTTTTATAAACCACAGGGATCAAAGCGTATGAAAAAAAGTAGCCCCTTATAGTCCGTAATTCACAGTGTTTTAACTTTTATTGTTATTATTTATGTATTTATTTATTTATTTGTGTATTTATTAATGTTTTCTTATTCAGGGGAGATGCTGGGTGTCTCGTCTCTACAGTTAAAATCCCGCGATTAAGGGCTCTATAAATAAACTTTGATTGATTGATTGATTGATTGATTGATTGATTGATTGATTGATTGATTGACTATTTATGTGTCTTTGCGTGTGTTTTATGAGAACTATCTGCATTACGGCTGTCAACGAAGAAAAAAACCCATAAATGAACTGCACGTTTTTTATAAGCCGCAGGGTTCAAAGCGAAGGGAAAAAAAAGTAGCCCTTTATAGTCCGTAATTCACAATATTTTAACTTTTATTGTTATTATTTATGTATTTATTAATGTTTTCTTATTCAGGGGAGTTGCTGGGTGTCTTGTCCCTACAGATGAAATCCCGTGATTAAGGGCTATATAAATAAACTTTGATTGATTGATTGATTGATTGATTGATTGATTGATTGATTAACTATTTATGTGTTTTTGCGTGTGTTTTATGAGAACTATCTGCATTACGGCTTCAACAAAGAAAAAACCCATAAATTAACTGCATGTTTTTTATAAACCACAGGAATCAAAGCGTAGGGAAAAAAAGTAGCCCCTTATAGTCTGTAATTCACAGTGTTTTAACTTTTATTGTTATTATTAATGTCTTTATTTATTTATTTGTGTATTTATTAATGTTTTCTTATCCAGGGGAGATGCTGGGTGTCTCGTCTATACAGTTGAAATCCCGCGATTAAGGGCTATATAAATAAACTTTGATTGATTGATTGATTGATTGATTGATTGACTATTTAAGTGTCTTTGCGTGTGTTTTATGAGAACTATCTGCATTTCGGCTTTCAACGAAGAAAAAAAACATAAATGAACTGCACGTTTTTTATAAGCCGCAGGGTTCAAAGCGTAGGGAAAAAAAGTAGCCCCTTATAGTCCGTAATTCACAGTATTTTAACTTTTTTTGTTATTATTTATGTATTTATTTATGTATTTATTAATGTTTTCTTATTCAGGGGAGATGCTGGGTGTCTCGTCTCTACAGTTAAAATCCCGCAATTAAGGGCTGTATAAATAAACTTTGATTGATTGAGTGATCGATTGATTGACTATTTATGTGTCTTTGCGTGTGTTTTATGAGAACTATCTGCATTTCGGCTTTCAACGAAGAAAAAACCCATAAATGAACTGCACGTTTTTTATAAGCCACAAGGTTCAAAGCGTAGGGAAAAAAAGTAGCCCCTTATAGCCCGTAATTCACAGTATTTTAACTTGTATTGTGATTATTTATGTATCTATTTTTTTATTTATGTATTTATTAATGTTTTCTTATTCAGGGGAGATGCTAGGTGTGACGTCTCCACAGTTGAAATCCCGCAAATAAAGGCCAATATAAATAAACTTTGATTGATTGATTGATTGATTGATTGATTGACTATTTATGTGTCTTTGCGTGTGTTTTATGAGAACTATCTGCATTACGGCTTTCAACGAAAAAAAAACCCCATAAATGAACTGCACGTTTTTTATAAGCCGCAGGGGTCAAAGCGTAGGGGAAAAAGTAGCCCCTTATAGTCCGTAATTCACAGTGTTTTAACTTTTATTGTTGTTATTTATGTATTTATGTATTTATTTGTGTATTTATTAATGTTTTCTTATTCAGGGGAGATGCTGGGTGTCTCGTCTTTACAGTTAAAATCCCGCGATTAAGGGCTATATAAATAAACTTTGATTGATTGAGTGATCGATTGATTGACTATTTATGTGTCTTTGCGTGTGTTTTATGAGAACTATCTGCATTACGGCTTTCAACGAAGAAAAAAACCCATAAATGAACTGCATGTTTTTTTATAAGCCGCAGGGTTCAAAGCGTAGGGAAAAAAAGTAGCCCCTTATAGCCCGTAATTCACAGTATTTTAACTTGTATTGTTATTATTTATGTATTTATTTATTTATTTATGTATTTATTAATGTTTTCTTATTCAGGGGAGATGCTGGGTGTCTCGTCTCTACAGTTGAAATCCTGCTGGGGGGAAAAAATATGAATGCAGCGAGAGCAAAACCAAATAATCATCATTTGAGACCCAATAATAAAACGGCGTTCAGCAGTAAAATGACAAACGTCATTTGTCACCCCTTGAAGGCCACAATCCAGACCTCATCGATCCCCAAGTGTCATTTGAAAGCCACAAGTCCCCCAGCGGGTCGCGCCATCGGGAGACCATCAAACGTCTGAACCGGACCCCGCTTCCACTTGACCTTTGCGCTGGCGAGGCTAAGCAGCGGCGAGAGACAAAACAGTCGCCAGGACGTAGAACATCATATCACTCCCGCCGCGCTCCACTCGGAGTGAAATCCAGTTACCCGCGTGTTAAATTGTGGCCTTAAACTCCGTGGCGCTCCGTCATGGCGGGCGGCGGAAGCCCGATGAAATTACCTGCTCAATAACTCCGCGCTTGCCTTTCCCGCCCTCACCGCGCAGTTTAGCACGGGGAGAAGATCCAGAAACGGTGTGTGTGCCGAGCGAGTCTCTGAGGAAAGGACTCGACTTGCTTGCATTGTTCCCTTTGAAAGATTCCTTCCAAAGGTTCCTGCGCCCGCAGTGCTGAGTCAGACTTGAAAAGATCTATTTATGCGCCAGCTGCCGGCTGCGACCTGGATTTCATGTCTCTGCGCCGGGCGTGCGCCGGCATAACAGCTGCTGGCATTTGCCAACGGGAGCCCACACGCTCCGAGCCAAAGGCTGCGCGTCGCCGCCGGGGCCTGACGGGGCCTGACGGGGCCTGACGGGGCCCCGCTGTCAAAAGTGTGCGGACAGGAAGTAGTCGTGTTTTATCCTGCTTCTGCCATCTTGTTGATCGTGTGGCAAGATGAACGTCATGGCGACAAGACGTTGAAACAACGTTGAGAACTTGTTGAATTAGGTCCTGACGTTTAGCAACTCCAAGCTAACGTTGAAACAACATGCTTACATTTAACGTTTAATCAATGTCGGAACCCAACATTGATTTGGACATTGAATAATGGTCATTTTACGACATAAATACAATGTTGAAACAACATGCTTCTTGACGACCTTTAATCAACGTTGGGTTCTGACGTTGATTTGAACATTGAATAATGGTCCTTTTACGACATAAATACAACGTTGAAATAACACGCCTTTTGACGACGTTTAATTTTAATAATGTCGTAAAATGACCATTATTCAATGTTCAAATCAATGTCGGAACCCAACATTAAGTTTTAACATTGAATAATGGTCATTTTACGACATAAATACAACACTGAAACAAGATGCTATTTGACAACGTTTAATCAACGTTGGGTTCTGACGTTGATTTGGCCATTGAATAATGGTCATTTTACGACATAAATACAACGTTGAAACGACATGCTTTTTGACGACGTTTAATCAGTTGTAAGCCAACATTCATTTTTAACATTGAATAATGGTAATTTTACGACATAAATACAACGTTGAAATAACACGCCTTTTGACGACGTTTAATTTTGATAATGTCGTAAAATGACCATTATTCAATGTTCAAATCAATGTCGGAACCTAACATTCATTTTTAACATTGAATAATGGTCATTTTACGACATAAATGCAACGTTGAAAAAACATGCTTTTTGACGACGTTTAATCAATGTTGGGTTCTGACGTTGATTTGACCATTAAATAATGGTTATTTTACGACATAAATACAACGTTGAAAAAAACATGTTTTTTGATTATTTTTAATTTTAATTATGTCGTAAAAAGACCATTATTTAATGTTCAAATCAATGTCGGAACCTAACATTCATTTTTAACATTGAATAATGGTCATTTTACGACATAAATACAACGTTGAAATAACACGCCTTTTGACGACGCTTAATTTTAATAATGTCGTAAAATGACCATTATTCAATGTTCAAATCAATGTCGGAACCCAACATTCAGTTTTAACATTGAATAATGGTCATTTTACGACATAAATACAACGCTGAAACAAGATGCTCTTTGACAACGTTTAATCAACGTTGGGTTCTGACGTTGATTTGAACATTGAATAATGGTCATTTTACGACATAAATACAACGTTGAAAAAACATGTTTTTTGATGACCTTTAATTTTATTTATGTCGTAAAATGACCATTATTCAATGTTCAAATCAATGTCGGAACCCAACATTGATTTTTAACATTGAATAATGGTCATTTTACGACATGAATACAACGTTGAAACGACATTGTCTTTGATGACGTTTAATCAATGTCGGGTTCTGACGTTGATTTGACCATTGAATAATGGTCATTTTACAACATATATACAACGTTGAAATAACACACCTTTTGACAACGTTTAATTTTAATAATGTCGTAAAATGACCATTATTCAATGTTCAAATCAACGTCAGAACCCAACGTTGATTAAAGGTCGTCAAGAAGCATGTTGTTTCAACGTTGTATTTATGTCGTAAAATGACCATTATTCAATGTTCAAATCAATGTCGGAACCCAACATTGAGTTTTAACATTGAATAATGGTCATTGCACGACATAAATACAATGTTGAAATTTAATTTTGATTATATCGTAAAATGACCATTATTCAATGTTCAAATCAATCTCGGAACTCAATATTTTTTTGACCATTAAATAATGGTCATTCTACAATATAAATACAATGTTGAAACACCATTCTCTTAGCCAACGTTTAATCAATGTTGGGTTCTGAGGTTGATTTGACCATTGAATAATGGTCCTTTTACAACATAAATACAACGTTGAAATAACACGCCTTTTGACGACGTTTAATTTTAATAATGTCGTAAAATGACCATTATTCAATGTTCAAATCAATGTCGGAACCCAAAATTAAGTTTTGACATTAAATAATGGTAATTTTACGACATAAATACAACGTTGAAAAAACATGTTTTTTGATGACCTTTAATTTTAATTATGTCGTAAAATGACCATTATTCAATGTTCAAATCAATGTCGGAACCCAACATTGATTTTTAACATTGAATAATGGTCATTTTACGACATAAATACAACGTTGAAACTACATGCTTTTTGACAACATTTAATCAATGTTGGGTTCTGACGTTGATTTGAACATTGAATAATGGTCATTTTACGACATAAATACAACGTTGAAACAACATGCATTTTGACGACGTTTAATCAATGTTGGGTTCTGATGTTGATTTGAATGTTGAATAATGGCAATTTTACGACATAAATACAACGTTGAAAAAAACATGTTTTTTGATGACTTTTAATTTTAATTATGTCGTAAAAAGACCATTATTTAATGTTCAAATCAACGTCGGAACCCAACATTTATTTTTAACATTGAATAATGGTCCTTTTACGACATAAATACAACGTTGAAATCACACGCCTTTTGACGACGTTTAATTTTAATAATGTCGTAAAATGACCATTATTCAATGTTCAAATCAATCTCGGAACTCAATATTTTTTTGACCATTAAATAATGGTCATTCTACAACATAAATACAATGTTGAAACACCATTCTCTTAGCCAACGTTTAATCAATGTTGGGTTCTGACGTTGATTTGACCATTGAATAATGGTCCTTTTACAACATAAATACAACGTTGAAATAACACGCCTTTTGACGACGTTTAATTTTAATAATGTCGTAAAATGACCATTATTCAATGTTCAAATCAATGTCGGAACCCAACATAGATTTTTAACATTGAATAATGGTCATTTTATGACATAAATACAACGTTGAAACTACATGCTTTTTGACAACATTTAATCAATGTTGGGTTCTGACGTTGATTTGAACATTGAATAATGGTCATTTTACGACATAAATACAACGTTGAAACAACATGCTTTTTGACGACATGTAATCAATGTTGGATTCCGACGTTGATTTGAACATTGAATAATGGTCATTTTACGACATAAATACAACGTTGAAACAACATACTTTATGACGATGTTTAATCAATGTTGGGTTCTGCTGTTGATGTGAACATTGATTAATGGTCCTTTTACGACATAAATACAACGTTGAAATAACACGCCTTTTGACGACGTTTAATTTTAATAATGTCGTAAAATGACCATTATTCAATGTTCAAATCAATGTCGGAACCTAACATTCATTTTTAACATTGAATGATGGTCATTTTACGACATAAATACAACGTTGAAACAACATTATTTTTGATGACGTTTAATCAATGTTGGGTTCTGATGTTGATTTCAACATTGAATAATAGTTATTGTACAACATAAATACAACGTTGAAGTAACATGTTTTTTGACGACGTTTCATTTAAATTTTGTCGTAAAATGACCATTATTCAATGTTCAAATCAACGTCGGACCCCAACATTGAATAACGGTCATTTTACGACATAAATACAACGTTGAAAAAAACATGTTTTTTGATTATTTTTAATTCTAATTATGTCGTAAAATTACCATTATTTAATGTTCAAATCAATGTCGGAACCCAACATTAATTTTTAACATTGAATAATGGTCATTTTACGACATAAATACAACGTTGAAACAACATGCTCTTTGACAACGTTTAATCAATGTTGGGTTCTGACGTTGTTTTGAACATTGAATAAAGGTCATTTTACGACATAAATACAACGCTGAAACAACATGCTATTTGACAACGTTCAATCAATGTTGGGTTCTGACGTTGTTTTGAACATTGAATAATGGTCCTTTTACGACATAAATACAACGTTGAAATAACACGCCTTTTGACAACGTTTAATTTTAATAATGTCGTAAAATGACCATTATTCAATGTTCAATTCAATGTCGGAACCTAACATTAATTTTTAACATTGAATGATGGTCATTTTACGACATAAATACAACGTTGAAACAACATGCTCTTTGACAACGTTTAATTTTAATAATGTCATAAAATGACCATTATTCAAAGTTCAAATCAATGTTGGAACCTAACATTAAGTTTTAACATTGAATGATGGTCATGTTACCACATAAATACAACGCTGAAATAACATGCTTTTTGATGACGTTTAATCAATGTTGGGTTCTGACGTTGATTCGACCATTGAATAATAGTTATTGTACAACATAAATACAACGTTGAAATAACATGTTTTTTGACGACGTTTCATTTTACGGCATAAATGCAACATTGAAACAACATGATTTTTGACGACGTTTATTCAATGTTGGGTTCTGACATTGATTTGAACATTGAATAATGGTCATTGCACGACATAAATACAATGTTGAAATTTAATTTTAATTATATCGTAAAATGACCATTATTCAATGTTCAAATCAATCTCGGAACTCAATATTGATTTGACCATTGAATAATGGTCATTATACAATGTAAATACAACGTTGAAACACCATTCTCTTAGCCAACGTTTAATCAATGTTGGATTCCGACATTGATTTGACCATTGAACAATGGTCATTTTACGACATAAATACAACGCTGAAACAACATGCTTTTTCACGACGTTTAATCAATGTTGGGTTCTGACGTTGATTTAAGCATTCAATAATGGTCATTTTACGACATAAATACAACGTTGAAACAACATGCTCTTTTACGACGTTTAATCAAGGTTGGATTCCAACATTGATTTGACCATTGAACAATGGTCATTTTACGACATAAATTACACGTTGAAACAACATACTTTTTGACGATGTTTAATCAATGTTGGGTTCTGACGTTGATTTGACAATTGAATAATGGTCATTTTACGACATAAATACAACGTTGAAACATCATGCTTTTTGATGACGTTTAATCAATGTTGGGATCTGACGTTCATTTGAACATTGAATAGTGGTCATGTTACGACATAAATACAACGAAATGACGCTGGCAAGTACCTGTAAACAAGCAAGCCCAAAACGTTGATGTTACATCGAGAATATAGAACATTACACCGGATGCTTAAACATTTATTAAAATTTTTTAGTTTGGACTTTTGTAAGCTACGAAGCCGAACCACTTGATTGCGGCTACCATAGTCAGACGTACCGTGCTTCAACATATGGTAATTTGGTGTATGTATAAAGACCCCATGATGGCATCTATTAGGAGACGTATTATACAAAAAACTACTTTTCTTACCTTCCGGTACCTGTTAATGTGTTTTTAATGTCTGCACAAGCTCCGAAAATAAGCGTGCGTCCGCCATTGTAGTCCGTGCTGTACTCTTTTTTTCTCTATCTTCTTGTTATGGGCCATTCATCCTCCGCTGTTGTGGGTGACCCTAGGGGGGGGTCCTCTCCAAGGTTTCTCATAGTCATTCACATCGGCGTCGCATTTGGGTTTGTGAGTTTTTCCTTGCCCTTATGTGGGCTCTGTGCCGAGGATGTCGTTGTGGCTTGTGCAGCCCTTTGAGACACTTGTGATTTAGGGCTATATAAATAAACATTGATTGATTGATTGATTGATTGATTTAAATAAATAAATAAATATAAATAAATAAAATAAATAAATAAAAATAAATACATTTCTGATATAAAGTAGCGTACATTTCTAACTTATATATCAGGAAGCTGTAAAAAAAAAAACTACCTGTACGGCGTCCTCTGCAGTGGACATTTGTCTTTACACATTTTGTTCACAAATAGCCCGGTTATGCGAAAGTAAAAAATACAATAAAAAAATGTCCATTGCAGAGGACGCTGGTTGATGGGGAGGCTGTCTCGGGACTGTCGGAACATCATCACTTATCACTTTTTCATACCAGCAGACCTTTAAGGTGTTTGAACCTTTTACTGCGTGCGTGCAGCTCCCTCGGGCGGCGTGCGCGAAACACACGGTCCTAGCTCCTCCCCCGCAGCGTGACTCGGCTGCCCCCGCCATCCATCAATTGTGGCAGGAGGAGTGGACCGAGGGGGGGGTCACCGTGTCGCCGCCGCGGGGGGGGCGGGGGGTGGATGTAGCAGCAGGAGAAACGACGGCTTAAGCGCCCGATTCCATCGCCCGCCTTTGAAGCAGCAAGGCCGGGCCAGGTTCTAGGCTGGCGTGCACGTGGATCCGTACGGCGCGGGCCTGACTACTACAATCGAAAAGGAAAGAAGAAGGAACAAAACGCCGCCCACGTCTAAAAAGTAGACCAACCGAGTGGATCTTTAGATGCTTTCTATTTTGCAAACTGCGGCTCCTCTGATGTGGTTTTTTTAATGTTTTATTCTTCCTTTTATTCTCCATCTTTGTTTGATCCGACAGCGCTTTAATGGGCAGATTGTTATGTCAGCTGCACTTTTTCTGTCTTCAGGGAAAGAATTAAAAAAAAAAGGTGATGCCTTTTGAACAAAAACACAAAAGTCCATTGACAAATTTGCATAGTTGATGTTTTACTTTTCAAGAAAGGCTGTTCATATGAAAACTCCTCCAATCTAAATCTGGGGTCAGCAACCTGCGGCTCTTTAGCGGCCAAACTTTTTCCACTTAGGGCCGCACACGGAAAAATTAAAGCATGCGGGGGCCATTTTGATATTTTTCATTTTCAAACCATAACAAAATATATGGATTTTGTTTGTTTTTTACCTGTAGGGCTCCCGGTGACCATAAAGGGTCTAAGTCAGGGGTGGGCAATACATTTTTACCGGGGGCCGCATGAGCAACCCGAACACTGCTGGAGGGCCACATCGACAATATTTCAATTAAATTTTGCTCAATATTATTTTTGATGTATACCGTAAGATAAATAATAATAATAATAATAATAATAATACCGTAATTTCCGGACTATAAGCCGCTACTTTTCCCCTCGTTCTGGTCCCTGCGGCTTATACAAGGGTGCGGCTTATTTACGGCCTGTTCTTCTCCGACACCGACGAAGAGGATTTCGGTGGTTTTAGTACGCAGGAGGAAGACGATGACACAATGATTAAAGACTGACTTTTCATATACCGGTAGGCTGGTTATTTTGATAACGTACAGGCGAGCACTTTGTATTACTTTGCACCGTTGTATTATTTGTACTCTGCACGAATGCTGTTCGCCATGTCAAAGATGCGAAAGTTTGATTGAATGATTGAAAGATGTATTGTTAATAAATGGGACGCTTTGCGTTCCCAAACAGTCATCTCTGTCCCAACAATCCCCTCCGTGGTAGCAGGAACCCCTATATACTACGCTAATTACACATCAAAACCCTGCGGCTTATAGTCGGGTGCGGCTTATATATGGAGCAATCTGTATTTTCCCCTAAATTTAGCTGGTGCGGCTTATAGTCAGGTGCGGCTTATAGTCCGGAAATTACGGTAATAATAATAATAATAATAATAATAATAATAATAATAATTAATAATAATAATAATACTTTCATTTAACCTAACTTAACTTTATACTAGGGATGTCCGATATTATCGGCCGATAAATGCTTTAAAATGTAATATTGGAAATTATCGGTATCGTTTTTTTTATTACCTGTATCGTTTTTTTTGTTTTTTTTTTGTTTGTTTTTATTAAATCAACATAAAAAACACAAGATACACTTACAATTAGTGCACCAACCCAAAAAACCTCCCTCCCCCCATTTCTTTCTGTTATCAATATTCTGCTTCCTACATTATATATCAATATATATATCAATACAGTCTGCAAGGGATACAGTCCGTAAGCACACATGATTGTGCGTGCTGCTGGTCCACTAATAGTACTAACCTTTAACAGTTAATTTTACTCATTTTCATTCATTACTAGTTTCTAAGTAACTGTTTTTATATTGTTTTACTTTCTTTTTTATTCAAGAAAATGTTTTTAATTTAGTTATCTTATTTTATTTATTTTTTTTAAAAAGTACCTTATCTTCACCATACATGGTTGTCCAAATTAGGCATAATAATGTGTTAATTCCACGACTGCATATATCGGTTGATATCGGTATCGGTAATTAAAGAGTTGGACAATATCGGAATATCGGATATCGGCAAAAAGCCATTATCGGACATCCCTACTTTATACCAAAAGCACTGCTTTGGAAATCATTTGTACCCCTTTCAGAGATCACATTTAGTTCCCCTTAAACATCCTCATGTTGCACAATGAAATGTAAGCATAGGATGAAGTGTGCATTCCTGTAACTTTCTCTAGTAACAGCATTCCATGGTTAATATCAATACATTAACATTAATAATAAATGACAGTAAAATAAGCACACGTGTGACTGAGGAGTCATAGTGTAACTTTGTGTGGTGTTTGAGTTGTCCGACTTTATGTGTGGCCATAAACGCACCAGTGGCTTAGTGGTATGCGTGTTGGTGACAGATGACAAGTTGGTTTTGGCCTGGTTTGTACGGCAGAAAATGACTAGTTTTTCGAGATTGAAGTGTTTTACTCATGTTTTTGGTGTGGTTATGGCCGAATATAAACAGTTTTGCTCAATAAAGTGATCGATATAATTCCTGGCCTCGAAGCATCTCGATAGACGTTACAATAATTGAACGGTGTTGACGAACACCGTTAGGGCCGCTTGTTGTCACTGTCACTCAAAGTTAAATTGCAAAATTACACAGAATAAATGTGTTTATTTTGTTTAGAATTCAGATGGGATTTGATTTGGTGCGCGGCATATATTTGCTGTGCGCAGAGGACGCTTGAGCAGTGCGCAATTGCGCAGGCGCGCACCTTAGAGGGAACGTTGCTTGGCAGTCCATGTCTTGTTGAAAACACGCCATTCCTCATCAACTTTTCTCTTTTTAGCGTCTCGGGTGTGAACCGTGCATCACTTGTCGCTGCATGTGCACCTTCACTCGCAGGTTACACACCGACATACGACCATAAATAACCCTTTTCAAAATAAAGCACAGTTGTATTGCGCGCACGACATAGATGTTTTTTCAACTTTATTTTGTAATTTGTGATTGCAGCTGTTCACATTCACTCACAATCACGCACGTGCATACGTCCACACGGAAGTAATACAAATAACGCTTTTCAAAACAAAAGCAGCACCGTTGTATTGCACACTCGACATAGATACTTTTTTAAATTTATTTTGTAATTTATGATTGGCCTCACGCACAAAGGGCTGGGTCTGGTCTAAGTCATTAAAATGTTAAAAACAAGTCAAATTAGTATTTATTTATTTATATAACGCGTACAGTAAATCTCTACAGTATATCAACTTCAGGTTGATATAAAGTTTAAAAAAACTAAAAGTTTTTATGCCTTTTCTGTCAAAGACAACTTTGTTTTTTATAATAAAAGTGAAATATGCAGTATTTCCCCCACTGCCCAAAACATTCAGACAGCAATGTTTGATGTGAAGTAATTAGAGCCTTAAAAATATCAATAATGCAATAATAATTAATTATTATTTTTGAGTAATCACAGTGAAAAGATAAATAAAATCCCGTTAAATATATATGGGATCCAAAAGGTGCCCCACTCAGAAAGTGATAAATTGTTATTAGTTCGCTAAATCTGTAAGTGCAAGTTAAAACTCAAATATGCAAAACGAAAAAGCCATTTATCAACAACACCCAGAAACGCTTCGCCGGGCCCGAGCTCAACTAAAATGGACTGTTGCAAAGTGGGAAAGTGTTCTGTGGTCTGACGAGTCCACATTTCAAATTGTTTTTGGAAACTGTGGACGTCGTGTCCTCCGGAACATCCGGATTGTTCTAGGCGCAAAGTTCAAAAGCCGGCATGTGTGATGGTATGGGGGTGTATTAGTTGCCAAGGCATGGGTAACTTACACATCTGTGAAGGCACCGTTGATGCTGAAAGGTACATCCAGCTTTTGGAGCAACTAACAGTATGTTGCCATCCAAGCAATGTATTTTTCGTTGACGCCCCTGCTTATTTCAGCAAAACAATGCCAAGCCACAAAAATTGGCCTCCTCAGTTCCCAAATGTTTACTGAGTGTTGTTAAAAGGAAAGGCCATGTAACACAGTGGTAAAAATGCCCCTGTGCCAACTTGTTTGCAAAAAAAATGAAGTTTCTTAGTGTGAACATGAAATATCTTGTCTTTACAGTCCATTCAATTGAATATAAAATGAAAAGGATTTGCAAATCATTGCATTCTGTTTTTATTTACCAATTACACAACGTGACGACTTCACTGGTTTCGGGTTTTGTATTTTTATCGTGCAATCATATGCTGAAGAATATCCGGAATTTCATGGCTTTACACAGGAACGATAATAGAAAGTGAGTCAGACGGGAGCGCGGTGATGAAACGCCACGGATCGATGGACATCTTTGCACCCTGGGTGTTCATTTCTATAGTTAATCCAAGACCTGCGAAGACTCGGCGGAACATGTCGGGGTCTATTTTTAACCGAGGTGTGGAGCTACGGGAGGAAGTGTCGGTTCCCGCTGAGGCAAGTGGGTCAGGGCCAATTTTCTCAAAGAGGGGGGTTCATCTCCTTCAGCCAGACTCGGCAGACGTTCTCCGTGGATTAAGCAGAGGTGTTCACGGAAAGGGGATTAAAAAAAGGAACTAGACAAAAAGCAGGCCTGAAGAACATTCCAGGTTCTGGGATCCTTCAAGCCACTTCTTTGCTTTGGGGCTCCGCTCCTCTCCCAAGTTTCGTGCTCTTTTTCCTGCTTTTTTGGGTCGCTCACCGCCCGTACGGTTGAAGTTATCTGGTGCCGGCCGACAGAGCTCAGACCGGGGGAATCGCATCCAATGCAGTATTGCACAGCGTCTGGGAGCGAGGTGGAGTACCCAAGAACCAGCTGGGGACCGCAGTGATGTAGTAGCAGGTTCCTTTTGCCAGAGAATGCTTACTTTCACCCCCCAAAAAAGCCCCGCGAGCAAACATACATTTCAATTTGCCGAGGCCGACCCCGATAAATCAAAACTCTTTCAAAGTCACAAAGGTTCAGTAAAGAACTTAGTCACACGATAAAACTTCAGGAATCCATTGACTTTGGGATTGTTTTTCACTCCTCCAGCCTTAAACCTACGAATACACTTTCACTTCTCAGCCGTCCGTCCCAAGACAATTAAAAGTTCCTGAGAACCAGCGTTCAACAACAAAAACCGAGGTCCCACTGTACATGCTAATGTCCTATTCAGTTCACCTTAAAGTCCTGTAGAGCGGTTAATGACATTGAAAAAAAGAAAACATTGTAAAAAATGTAATTTGTATTCCTGCTGTAGGAGCACTTGCATGCATATAGTTCCAAGTTGAGCTACCATTTTCACACATTATTAACATAAAATGTGGCTCGTTGCGAACATACCGTAATTTCCGGACTATAAGCCGCACCTGACTATAAGCCGCACCAGCTAAATTTAGGGGAAAATACAGATTGCTCCATATATAAGCCGCACCCGACTATAAGCCGCAGGGTTTTGATGTGTAATTACCGGAGGGGATTGTCGGGACAGAGATGACTGTTTGGGAACGCAAAGCGTCCCATTTATTAACAATAAATCTTTCAATCGTTCAATCAAACTTTCGCATCTTTGACATGGCGAACAGCATTCGTGCAGAGTACAAATAATACAACGGTGCAAAGTAATACAAAGTGCTCGCCTGTACGTTATCAAAATAACCAGCCTACCGTATACGAAAAGTCAGTCTTTAATCATTGTGTCATCGTCTTCCTCCTGCGTACTAAAACCACCGAAATCCTCCTCGTCGATGTCGGAGAAGAACAGGCCGTAAATAAGCCGCACCCTTGTATAAGCCGCAGGGACCAGAACGAGGGGAAAAAGTAGTGGCTTATAGTCCGGAAATTACGGTACTTTGATTGTCAAAGATGTTTGGTAATGTCATCTGTGATATTTCTACCTGAACTAAAAAGCATCTCTTGAAAAGCAATTATTTCAAAGTCACAAAGGTTCAGTAATGAACTTAGTCACACGATGAAACTTCTGGAATCCGTTGACTTTGGGATTGTTTTTCACTCCTCCAGCCGTAAACTTACGAGTACACTTTCACTTCTCAGCCGTCCGTCCCAAAACAATTAAAAGTTCCTGAGAACCAGCGGTTTTTTATCAGAACCGATTACTAACCACAAAAACCGAGGTCCCACTGTACATGCTAATGTCCTATTCAGTACACCTTAAAACTCCTGTAGAGCAGTTAATGACATTGAAAAAAATAAAGAAAACATTGTAAAAAATGTAATTTGTATTCCTGCTGTAGGAGCACTTGCATTTATACAGTTCCATTTTTTGCTACCAGTTTTATGTATTATTAAAATTAAATGTGGATTGTTGCGATCATACTTTGATTGTCAAAGATGTTTGGTTATGTCATCTGTGATATTTCTACCTGAACTAAAAAGCATCTCTTGAAAAGCAATTATTTCAAAGTCATAAAAGTTCAGTAATGAACTTAGTCACACGATGAAACTTCTGGAATCCGTTGACTTTGGGATTGTTTTTCACTCCTCTAGCCGTGAATTTACGAGTACACTTTCACTTCTCAGCCGTCCGTCCCAAAACAATTAAAAGTTCCTGAGAAGCAGCGGGTTTTTTTTTTGTCCGATATCAGAACTGATTACTGACCAAAAAAAAAACAGAGGTCCCACTGTACATGCTAATGTCCTATTCAGTACACCTTACACTCCCGTAGAGCGATTAATCACATTACAATTTGCGCTATAAAACGATTAAAATACTTAGTCACAATTAATCGCAGTTTGTTCAAAATTAATCGGGATAATCGCAGAGGAACATAATATTTCATCATTAATAAGTGTACCCTAGACAGATTATTTTCAAGTTTTAATGCCATGTCTGGACAATTAATTAGCTTTAATAAAACACAAAAAGGACTTAAGCATTGTATTCTTGCTGTAGGAGCACTTGCATTTATACAGTTCCATTTTTAGCTACCAGTTTCAAGCATTATTAACATAAAATGTGGATTGTTGCGATCCTACTTTGATTGTCAAAGATGTTTGGTTATGTCATCTGTGATATTTCTACCTGCATTAAAAAGCATCTGATATTCTGTAAATATCACAGATTACATTACAAAACATCTTTGACACTGCATGAAACAGTTCGAGCAACAATCTACATTTGATGTTCATACATGAAATAAATGCAACACAGACTTAGATTTCGGTGAACACAGATGAGGCGCTAGCTGTCCAAAGTCCGGACCCAGGGTGGACCACTCATCTGTGCATCAGTGGCGGACGTCTCTGTGCTGCTGACCTGTCTCCACTCAAGATGATCTCCTGCTGGCCCAACTGTGGACTGGACTCTCACTATTATGTTTGATCCACTATGGACTGGACTCTCACTATTATGTTAGATCCACTATGGACTGGACTCTCACACTATTATGTTAGATCCACTATGGACTGGACTCCCACTATTATGTTAGATCCACTATGGACTGGACTCCCACTATTATGTTAGATCCACTATGGACTGGACTCTCACACTATTATGTTAGATCCACTATGGACTGGACTCTCACACTATCATGTTAGATCCACTATGGACTGGACTCTGACACTATTATGTTAGTTCCACTATGGACTGGTCTCTCTCACTATTATGTTAGATCCACTATGGACTGGACTCTCACACTATTATGTTAGATCAATTATGGACTGGACTCCCACTATTATGTTAGATCCACTATGGACTGGACTCTCACACTATTATGTTAGATCCACTATGGACTGGACTCTCACTATTATGTTAGATCCACTATGGACTGGACTCTCACACTATTATGTTAGATCCACTATGGACTGGACTCTCACACTATTATGTTAGATCCACTATGGACTGGACTCTCACAATATTATGCTAGATCCACTCGACGTCCTTTGCACCGGTCGCTCGGGGGTCCTCACATCTGCGGTCCCCTCCAATGTTTCTCATTGTCATCCCATTGGGTTGAGTTTTTTCTTGCCCTGATGTGGGATCTGAGCCCAGGATGTCGTTGTGGCTTGTGCAGCCCTTTGAGACACTCGTGATTTAGGGCTTTATAAGTAAACATTTATTGATTGATTGATTGATTGATTGATTGATTGATTGATTGATTGATTGATTGATTGATTAAAAACAATACCTTGACGACTCACATCCCTGAGAACAGAGGAGCCAAGTGAGTAAACACTATCACAAGATAAGTCTATTCCAGACAGTTAATAATAATTAAATGAGTGATTTCCATACCTACCTTTGTGGTTTCACTCATTTCACTCATTCCTGCTGATATCGTATTGGATTTCGATAATGGTATCAGCCAAACTCAACTACGGTGTCGGTATTGCCTCAGAAGTGAGACCTCTAGTAGCAACTAAATAAAATGCTACAGTAGCGCCTGGTGGATCACACATCGTGTCGGAGAAAAATGCTGACATGCTAACCCGTCAAGATGCTAACAGGACCACAGAAAGTGGCGCTAAAACTGCCGGCCCTGCGTCGCATACGTTCTCCCAAGCCAATTTTCCAAGAACTACAATCGAGCGCACTTCATTTAGCAGACGTCTTTCATCATCGGCCCCCGTGGCGGCGCTCACAAAGCCAGCCTGCCGCTCTGCTGTCAGAAAAGCGCGTCTCGGCGAGAGAAAAAGGGGAGGTTAGAAGAGGATACTTCCATGTCCCGTTTGATTAATATTTGTTTTAACGCGAGCACACTAGCGTTGTGTCTTGCCTGCTCGCTGCGGGCCGCCGCTCTCCGGAGACTGCAGAAACAAGGCATGATTCACTCGCTATCGCTTTTATCGTCCTTCTGAAGTCGACTCCGTTATCCCCGCCGCCTTTTAGTCACGGCGCCGGCAGAAAGGGTCGCACCAAAGGCAGAGCAAAGTGAGGGGGAGTGGAAGTGGCGGCAGGTAAAAACACAACAAATGCCTCCTGATTCGCTCCTACCCTCCAGCGGCGTGTCGGAGAAGGATTTAGCGGAGAGAACACGATTCCCGATCTCACCTCTTGCCTGCTTTGCTTTTTGTTTGTATTCGAGCTCGCCCGGGCGTTGGGGAGGAGGCAGTGGAGCGCAGCAGCATCGTGCGCGCGGGCAAATCGATCGGCGTCTCGACTGCAGGGCGGCGAGATAAAATACCTGCAAAAGCCAGGCCGTCGTGGTTTTGAAGTCCAGTTTTATGGCTTAGCTTGTTTCAGTGTCAGTAGTGTAAAACTACACCTCTTAATTGGGGGCTTGCGCGGGATGAGCTCACCCAAATGTCCCCTGGCCGTAAAAACTATATCAATATATATCGCGATAGACACATAATCTGTATCAATAAAAACTGTTTTCAATAATAAAATATGATTTCTTCTTAATCGGAAGAAGGTCGTTTGCATCAACACAGGCAATGGTAACCGAGCAACGCAGGAAGTGATCGCTGACCGCTAACTTTTTTCAACTGTCAGATTTGGTTGCGCCATCTTGTTGATGATTCGAGAGAGTAAAAATTAAGAAATTGTGGATAGAAGAGGAAAAGTGTACAGTTAGTGTGTTTGCTCTTTCAATTTTGATGATAAAAACGGTGTCTTGCACACAATTCTGTGTCTTTTTAAACGTGAGAACATTATAAACATGCAAAAATTATTATAGTAACACAGCGGTGTCCAAAATGTGGGCCCGCAGCTCTATATATATATATAAATTATATATATATATATATATATATATATATATATATATATATATATATATATATATATATATATATATATATATATATATATATATATATATATATATATATGAATGTATGTATGTATGTATATATATATATATATATATATATATATATATATACATATATATATATATTTGTATGTATGTATGTATATATGTATGTATATATATATATATATATATATATATATATATATATATATATATATATATATATATATATATATATATATATATATATACTGTATATATATATATATATGCACATACATATATATATATATATATATATATATATATATATATATATATATATATATATATATATATATATATATATATATATATATACAAATATATATATATATATATATATATTTATATATGTATTAGGGTTGTCTCGATGCCAATATTTTGGTACGGGTACCGAATTTAGGGATTTCCCCCATCCAAGGTCTGTAATATCATCGAAAGGGTCAGAGAATCTGGAGAAATCACTGCACGTCACATTGAATGCCTGTGACCTTGGATCCCTCAGGCGGTACTGCATAAAAAAAAAAAAACTTCAGTGTGTAAAGGATATCACCACATGGGCTCAGGAACACTTCAGAAAACCACTGCCTGTAACTACGGTTTGTGGCTACATCTGTAAGTGCAAGTTAAAACTCTACTATGCAAAGCCAAAGCCATTTATCAACAACACCCAGAATCTGCGGAACTTTGAAACTTTTTTTTTTATTTAGTTTTTTTATTTAGTGAGTGCGGCTTGTATACCAGTGTGTTCTATAGTCGGGAAAATACGGTATTTAAAACTCTTAATTGCTTTTCTATGTATAAGCCCTGTAATTGGCTGGCAACTAGTTATGGTGTAAAAGTCA
This sequence comes from Entelurus aequoreus, assembly GCF_033978785.1. Classification (NCBI taxonomy): domain Eukaryota; kingdom Metazoa; phylum Chordata; class Actinopteri; order Syngnathiformes; family Syngnathidae; genus Entelurus; species Entelurus aequoreus. The sequence continues at coordinate 76,925,023 of NC_084738.1, read as the reverse complement.
GCTGGGACATACGCTACAGAAAAATGAATGCGTGGATGGATCTGATTACAGTATTTGGCACAGCGAGGTCCTGGTGCGACACGGGCGAGGAAGTGTGGGCTCTACAATTCCCCCCCCCCACATCCCAAAAAAAAAAATCTCCATGTGAAAGAAGCTTCTTTGCTTTTACTCTTCAAAATGCAGAAGTGCATTAAAGTAGAAAGTGAAAAGAGCTCATCCATCGGTTCGCATGTCGGACAGATCATTCCTTCATGGCGTGAAGACGGCTTCTCTCAGAACCATGACAGTATCCGCACGGCGCTGATTGCGTGATGAATAAGTGAAGCATTTTGACTGACAGGCTGTGAACTTCTGACTTCACTTATTCCTGCTGCGACTCCATGAATTATTTTGACCATTTTCTACCCCACCCCTACCGACTCACGGTCAATCCGCCCCTCATCCCCTTCACTGTTGCTCCCGGCGATGGTTGGATTGATCCGGACTTCCTTGTCTCTCCCTGCTGCAGCTTATCGATCATCGGGCTGGTAAAGGCAGCGGGTGGGTGGGGGTAGGGGGTAGGGGGGAGGGGTGCTTCTTACAGTAGCTCCAGGCGTCAGCGTGCTGACTTTGTAACTCTTAACTTCCGAACTACAATGTCGGAGTCTTGTCAGGCCTCAGCGTTGCAATATCAAAGTGTGTAACTTTGAAGAGTTGCCGTCACGGCAACCGAGCGCCTACCCTCTATATCAAAACATTCCGATGCTGCGATCCAGCGACGTACAGTGTTGCACATCAGTGAGTACATTTTTACCCCATTCAATCTTGCCAAAAAACTTCCGGTGCGATGCCATTGTTTCTTTACACTGTTTATTAGGGGTGTCAAAAAAAAAATATTTTTCAGATTTTTATTTTTTTTTTAAATTTTTTTTTTTTTTTAATTTTATTTATTTATTTATTTTTTTTTTTTTATAATGTCCTGCTCAGCTTCTCAGGCAAATCATATAGCAGATGTAGATGCCCGTATCGGCTGTTCAGATTTACTTTACAAAAGAGAAGTGTAGGATACTTCTCTTGTTGCCTTATTTGTATTTTGACTTAATTAAATGTATTTATATTATCATTTGGTGCAGCCGGGCCGGAGCAGGAGGGGATAGAAAGAGAAAAAAAGGAAGACAGAGGGGGGAATTGTGGGGACAAGAGGGGGATTAGACAGAGAGACAAAAACAACAACAGCAACAACAACAACAACAGAGCAACATCAGCAAATACGACATGTACAAATATGATGGTAAAAGTAATAGCAAATAAGCAGTTAGCGAAAATAAAAAATAATACAGAAATGACAATGAGCATTATTACACTAAAAATAGAGCAATATGAATAACAATAGAAATAGTGCTATTGATAATAAACAATACCAATACTTTACCTTTATTATTTTTCAGATTTAATCACGATTCTTATTTGTAAAGATTCTAAATCGAGTAAAGAAAAAATTGAACAAATAATTAAATTGATTGATTGATTTATTTTTCAACCTATATTCAATTGAATAGACTACAAAGACAAGATATTTGACGTTCGAACTAAAAAAAATTTTGCAAATATTAGCTCATTTGGAGTTTGATGCCTGCAGCATGTTTCAAAAAAGCTGGCACAAGTGGCAAAAAGGACTGAGAAAGTAGAGGAATGCTCATCAAAGACTCATTTGGAACATCCCACAGGTGTACAGGCTAATTGGGAACAGGTGGGTGCCATGATTGGGTATAAAAGCAGCTTCCATGAAATGCTCAGTCGTTCACAAACAAGGACGGGGTCGAGGGTCACCACTTTGTCAACAAATGCCTGAGCAAATTGTTTAAGAACAACATTTATCAACCAGCTATTGCAAGGAATTTAGGGATTTCACCATCTACGCTCCGTAATACCATCAAACAGTTCAGAGAATCTGGAGAAATCCCTGCAAGTAAGCGATGATATTACGGACCTTCGATCCCTCAGGCGGTACTGCATCAAAAAGCCACATTGGTGTGTAAAGGATATCACCACATGGGCTCAAGAACTCTTCAGAAAGCCACTGTGAGTAACTACAGTCGGTCGCTACATCTGTAAGTGCGAGTTAAAACTCTACTATGCAAAGCCAAAGCCATTTATCAACAACACCCAGCAACGCCGCCGGCTTTGCCGGGTCCAAGCTCATCTAAGATGGACTGATGCAAAGTGTAAAAGTGTTCTGTGGTCTGACGAGTCCACATTTCAAATGTTTTTTCAAAACTGTGAGCAGACATATTATCTTGCCGTTTTGTTTCGCATTATTAAGCAAAACCAGCTTTTCTTACCTTCTGGTACCTGCTGATGTGTATTTGGGATCTGCATAAACCATGAAAAATTGCGCGCATCCGCCTTTGTAGTCGATAATTTTCTTCGTTTTCTCTATCTTCTTGTTATGGGACATTCATCCTCCGCTGTTGCCATTTCTAATCTAAAGTAGTGTTAAAGTTCTAAGTTATATCTCACTATAGAAGTGTTAAAAACATACCGGTGTAGTGAATTAACATTATTCATCCTAGCAACTTTAGTTATTAGACAGTTCCGGTCGGACTGTTTTTCACGGAACACATGGTGAGCCACGGATGAGGAGATGCTGCTCCGTTGTTGATTTGACTAAAGTCTGAACATCATTAAAACAGTTAGTGACGGGGAAAAAACGCTGTCGAAGTGGAGGCACGTAAATAAGACCGCCCACAAAACGGCGCGAGTGTCAGAAAGTGACTTGAAGATGATGTGTAAAACATCATCTATGTCAGTGGTCCCCAACCTTTTTGTAGCTGCGGACCGGTCAACGCTTGAAAATGTGTCCCACGGACCGGGGGGTGGGGGGGGGGGGGGGGGGGGTTGGTTGATTTTTTTAATTTTTGTAATTTATTTTTTTATTTTTTTTCATAAAGAAATACAATCATGTGTGCTTACGGACTGTAACCCTGCAGAATGTATTGATCTATATTGATATATAATGTATACATTGTGTTTTTATGTTGATTTAATTTTTATTTTTATTTTTATTTTATTTTTTTTTCCTAATTTCTTGTGCGTTCCTTGAAAAAATGTGGAGGCAAACCACCAGCAGAAAACATTAAAAAATGAAACTCAGCAGCCGATATTGACAATAAAAAGTTGTTCTGGCAATTGTTGGATATGAATTCCAACCATAACCAAGCATGCATGACTATAGCTCTTGTCTCAAATTATGTGTACTGTCACCACCTGTCACATCACACCCTGACTTATTTGGACTTTTTTGCTGTTTTCCTGTGTGTAGTGTTTTAGTTCTTGTCTTGCGCTCCTATTTTGTTGTTGATTGTCATGTCATGTTCGGGTGTACTTTGTGGACGCCTTCTCTGCTCCACAGTAAGTCTTTGCTGTCGTCCAGCATTCTGTTTTTGTTTACTTTGCAGCCAGTTCAGTTTTAGCTTCGGTCTGCATAGCCTTCCCTAAGCTTCAATGCCTTTTCTTAGCGGCACTCACCTTTTGTTTATTTTTGGTTTAAGCATTAGATACCTTTTTTTACCTGCACCCTGCCTCCCGCTGTCGTCTGCATATTGTGATCACCACAAATAGGGATGTCCGATAATGGCTTTTTGCCGATATCCGATATGCCGATATTGTCCAACTCTTTAATTACCGATACCGATATCAACCGATACCGATATCAACCGATATTTACAGTCGTGGAATTAACACATTATTATGCCTAATTTGGACAACCAGGTATGGTGAAGATAAGGTACTTTTAAAAAAAATGAATCAAATAAAATAAGATAAATACATTAAAAACATTTTCTTGAATAAAAAAGAAAGTACAACAATATAAAAACAGTTACATAGAAACTAGTAATGAATGAAAATTTGTAAAATGAACTGTTAAAGGTTAGTACTATTAGTGGAGCAGCAGCACGCACAATCATGTGTGCTTACGGACTGTATCCCTTGCAGACTGTATTGATATATATTATTATATATACAATATTAATAACAGAAAGAAACAACCCTTTTGTGTGAATGAGTGTGAATGAGTGTAAATGGGGTGGGTTGGTGCACTAATTGTAAGTGTATCTTGTGTTTTTTATGTGGATTTAATTTAAAAAAAAAAAAAAAAAAAAAAAAAAAAAAAAAACGATACTGATAATAAAAAAAAACAATACCGATAATTTCCGATATTACATTTTAACGCATTTATCGGCCGATAATATCGGCAGACCGATATTATCGGACATCTCTAACCACAAACCATTTACCCGACATCTACAAATCAATTAGCCACCTGCTGCCACCTACTGACATGGAAGAGTATTACACGGTTACTCTGCCGATCTCTAGACAGCACCGACACTCAACAACAACGGCACATTTGCGTATTATAATTACTGGTTTGCACAAATATGTTTTAACCCAATTAGGTGAAATTACATAATCTCCCACAATATCTCACGGTACACCAGTGTGCCACGGCACAGTGGTTGAAAAACACTGGTGTAGACCACAAGGAAATATTTTACATTTAGAAAAAAATCACAATATGATTCTGTGGGGCGGGGGGGCGTGGCCTGCGGACCTGCAGCGAAGCGGGGTGTGCCAGGACCGGCTTCGAGATCAGCGACAGGTGTGTAGTTGACCCACCTGGGCCTGCTTATCTAATTACCCGTCGCTCTGTTAAAAAGGGAGCAGCCGGGAAGGAGACAGAGGAGTTGGAGTTGAAGCACGAGCGAGACTGACAGACACCAAAATACTTTGCACATTGCTGAAAATAAGACTGTCCAAAAACCCTGAAAAGGAGCGGTGATGTCGGTGATTGGTGGTCCGAAGAACCCGGAAGCGAGAATCTTCCACAATTTGGCGCCCAATGTGGGGCAAATTGTGTCAGACTCTCGCTTCCGGTCCTGGCACACCCTGCTTCGCTGCAGGTCCGCAGGCCACGCCCCCCACAGACTCCTTTACTCTCTAGTTTATGCTGCAGCTGTTACATATACTGTAGTATTGTACATGGTAATTGTTATATATTGTATATATGATATAAACATATGATATAATATATCAGTATACATCCTATACCAGGGGTCACCAACCTTTTTGAAAGCAAGAGCTACTTCTTGGGTAGTGATTAATGCGAAGGGCTACCAGTTTGATACACACTTCAATTAATTGCCAGAAATAGCCAATTTGCTCAATTTACCTTTAACTCTATGTTATTATTAATAATTAATGATATTTACACTTAATTGAACGGTTTAAAAGAGGAAAAAACAGGAAAAAAATGACAATTCAATTTTGAAACATAGTTTATCTTCTATTTCGACTCTTTAAAATTCAAAATTCAACCGAAAAAAAGAAGAGAAAAACGAGCTGATTTGAATCTTTTTGAAAAAATTTAAAAAAGAATTTATGGAACATCATTAGTAATTTTTCCTGATTAAGATTACTTTTAGAATTTTGGTGACATATTTTAAATAGGTTAAAATCCAATCTGCACTTTGTTAGAATATATAACAAATTGGACCAAGCTATATTTCTAACAAAGACAAATCATTATTTCTTCTAGATTTTCCAAAACAAAAATTTTAAAAGAAATTCAAAAGACTTTGAAATAAGATTTAAATTTGATTCTACAGATTTTCTAGATTTGCCAGAATATTTTTTTTGAATTTTAATCATAATAATTTCAAAGAAATATTTCACAAATATTCTTCGTCGAAAAAACAGAAGCTAAAATGAAGAATTAAATTAAAATGTATTTATTATTCTTTACAATAAAAAAATAAAAAATCACTTGAACATTGATTTAAATTGTCAGGAAAGAAGAGGAAGGAATTTAAAAGGTAAAAAGGTATATGTGTTTAAAAATCCTAAAATCATTTTTAAGGTTGTATTTTTTCTCTAAAATTGTCTTTCTGAAAGTTATAAGAATCAAAGTAAAACAATTAATGAATTTATTTAAACAAGTGAAGACCAAGTCTTTAAAATATATTCTATTTGAGTTTTGTCTCTCTTAGAATTAAAAATGTCGGGCAAAGTGAGACCAGTTTGCTAGTAAATAAATACAATTTAAAAAATAGAGGCAGCTCACAGGTAAGTGCTGCTATTTCAGCTATTTTTAGAACAGGCCAGCGGGCTACTCATCTGGTCCTTACGGGCTACCCGCGGGCACCGCGTTGGTGACCCCTGTCCTATACTGTACATATATTATGTAAATATTACGTATATATGTTATATTTTATATTGCTTTTAGTCTATTTTATACCTGCATTGTCCTTTCCATCATTGTAACTGAGCTACTGTGTGGAACAATTTCCCTTGTGGATCATTAAAGTTTGTCTACGTCTTTAATGCGCCCTATAATCCGGTGCGCCTTATGTATGAAAAAAAAGCTCGAAAATAGACCTATGGCCTACGGTCCGGGAAAATACGGTAGTCTTTTTCTCACCCTTATCAACAAGGGATTGAGATAAGGAACCCCTCGCGCCACCACCTGATGGAGGTAAATAAGCCCCCCCACCCCACTTCCAGGTGGCTGTTTTCCACCTCGAGGACGCAATCCCGCCTGCGGCTCGACCGAAGCCCCGACAGCCTCCATGGCTTTCAAAAACACAGGAAAGCTGAGGCAGCCTCTCGCTCCAGAATACTTCTAATGGAGCTCCTCGGCTGTGAATTTGCCCGCGTTATTTTTGGTGCGCCTGCAAGAGAACTCTCCGCCGTCGGCGCGTTCGGAGACGGTAGTCTTGGAGACGGCTCCCTGCGACGTTCACGTGAGCGCGCCCTGCCTGCCGACTGCCAGTAGACGTCGGCGGAAAGAGAAGAGGAAAAACAACGGAGTCAAAAGACTTTCACCCTTCAATTTAAAATCATTTTGAGAGCATTTAAACAATGTCGTCAAAGCTGCAAAGACGGCGCCATTTCCGTTGAAACCTGTCGTGACAACTACCGACTTTTGTAACTCCAGCTAACGAGCCCCGTCTGCAGCCAGCCTGAAACGGCCTGCAGGCTAAGATGCATAACACATTTTGCTCGTTAGCGAGTCCTTCGCCGCCCAGCAGGCACAAGACATTGACACAATGTTGATTATACATACACTACCGTTCAAAAGTTTGGGGTCACCCAAACAATTTTGTGGAATAGCCTTCATTTCTAAGAACAAGAATAGACTGTCGAGTTTCAGATGAAATTTCTCTTTTTCTGGCCATTTTGAGCGTTTAATTGACCCCACAAATGTGATGCTCCAGAAACTCAATCTGCTCAAAGGAAGGTCAGTTTTGTAGCTTCTGTAACGAGCTAAAGTGTTTTCAGATGTGTGAACATGATTGCACAAGGGTTTTCTAATCATCAATTAGCCTTCTGAGCCAATGAGCAAACACATTGTACCATTAGAACACTGGAGTGATAGTTGCTGGAAATGGGCCTCTATACACCTATGTAGATATTGCACCAAAAACCAGACATTTGCAGCTAGAATAGTCATTTACCACATTAGCAATGTATAGAGTGTATTTCTTTCAAGTTAAGACTAGTTTAAAGTTATCTTCATTGAAAAGTACAGTGCTTTTCCTTCAAAAATAAGGACATTTCAATGTGACCCCAAACTTTTGAACGGTAGTGTACATCAATCAATCAATCAATGTTTATTTATAAAGCCCTAAATCACAAGTGTCTCAAAGGGCTGTACAAGCCACAACGACATCCTCGGTACAGAGTCCACATACGGGCAAGGAAAAACTCACCCCAGTGGGACGTCGGTGAATGACTATGAGAAACCTTGGAGAGGACCGCATATGTGGGTAACCCCCCCCCCCCCCCCCCTCTAGGGGAGACCGAAAGCAATGGATGTTGAGTGGGTCTGACATAACATTGTGAAAGTCCAGTCCACAGTGGATCCAACACATCAGCGGGAGTCCAGTCCACAGCGAGGCCAACAGGAAACCATCCCGAGCGGAGACGGGTCAGCAGCGCAGAGATGTCCCCAACCGATGCACAGGCTAGTGGTCCACCCGGGGTCCCGACTCTGGACAGCCAGCACTTCATCCATGGCCACCGGACCTATGCAACTCCCCCTCGCAAGGGACAGGGGAGAAGAGGAGAGAAGAAAAGAAACGGCAGATCAACTGGTCTAAAAAAGGGGGGTCTATTTAAAGGCTAGATTATACAAATGAGTTTTAAGATGGGACTTAAATGCTTCTACTGAGGTAGCATCTCTAACTGTTACCGGGAGGGCATTCCAGAGTACTGGAGCCCCAATAGAAAACGCTCTATAGCCTGCAGACTTTTTGTCTGCGGGACTTTTTGTCTACATGTTGTTGTTTTTTTTAAACTGACTTCGAAACAATGTTGCAAAATAGTTGTATCTGTAAATTGAGACAACGTTGATGTCCAACGTTGGATCCACGTTGTTGGTTGGGAAAATGACCACCTTTCAATGGTCAAATCAACGTCAGAACCCGACATTGCTTAAACGTCCTTAAAAAGCATGTTGTTTCAACGTTGTATTATCCATCCATCCATCTTCTTCCGCTTATCCGAGGTTGGTTCGCGGGGGCAGCAGCCTAAGCAGGGACGCCCAGACTTCCCTCTCGCCAGCCACTTCGTCCAGCTCCTCCCGGGGGATCCCGAGGCGTTCCCAGGCCAGCCGGGAGAGATAGTCTTCCCAACGTGTCCTGGGTCTTCCCCGTGGCCTCCTACCGTGCCCGAAACACCTCCCTAGGGAGGCGTTCGGGTGGCATCCTGAGCAGATGCCCGAACCACCTCATCTGGCTCCTCTTCATGTGGAGGAGCAGCAGCTTTACTTTGAGTTCCTCCCGGATGACAGAGCCTCTCACCCTATCTCTAAGGGAGAGACCCGCCACCCGGCGGGGGAAACTCATTTCAGCCGCCTGTACCCGTGATCTTGTCCTTTCGGTCATAACCCAAAGCTCATGACCATAGGTGAGGATGGGAATGCAGATCAACCGGTAAATTGAGAGCTTTGCCTTCCAGATCAGATCCTTCTTCACCACAACGGATCGATACAGCGTCCGCATTACTGAAGACGCCGCACCAATCCGGCTGTCGATCTCACGATCCACTCTTCCCTCACTCGTGAACAAGACTCCGAGGTACTTGAACTCCTCCACTTGGGGCAGGGTCTCCTCCGCAACCCGGAGATGGCACTCCACCCTTTTCCGGGCGAGAACCATGGACTCGGACTTGGAGGTGCCGATTCTCACCCCATTCACTTCACACTCTGCTGCAAACCGATCCAGTGAGAGCTGAAGATCCTGGCCAGAGACCTAATCCTGCAGCCACCAAACCAGATCCCCTCAACGCCTTGACTGAGCTTAGAAATTCTGTCCATAAAAGTTATGAACAGAAAGGGTGACAAAGGGCAGCCTTGGCGGAGTCCAACCCTCACTGGAAACGTGTCCGACTTACTGAAATGCGGACCAAGCTCTGACCCTGATCATACAGGGAGCGGACCGCCACAATCAGACAGTCCGATACCCCATACTCTCTGAGCACTCCCCACAGGACTTCCCGAGGGACACGGTCCAATGCCTTCTCCAAGTCCACAAAGCACATGTAGACTGGTGGGGCAAACTCCCATGCACCCTCAAGGACCCTGCCGAGAGTATAGAGCTCCACATGGGGCAGGGTCTCCTCCGCAACCCGGAGATGGCACAACATCCTTTTCCGGGCGAGAACCATGGACTCGGACTTGGAGGTGCCGATTCTCATCCCATTCGCTTCACACTCGGCTGCAAACCGGTCCAGTGAGAGCTGAAGATCCTGGCCAGATGAAGCCATCAGGACCACATCATCTGCAAAAAGCAGAGACCTAAACCTGCAGCCACCAAACCAGATCCCCTCAACGCCCTGACTGAGCTTAGAAATTCTGTCCATAAAAGTAATGAACAGAATGGGTGACAAAGGGCAGCCTTGGCGGAGTCCAACCCTCACTGGAAAACGGACCGACTTACTGAAATGCGGACCAAGCTCTGACCCTGATCATACAAGGAGCGGACCGCCACAATCAGACAGTCCGATACCCCATACTCTCTGAGCACTCCCCACAGGACTTCCCGAGGGACACGGTCCAATGCCTTCTCCAAGTCCACAAAGCACATGTAGACTGGTGGGGCAAACTCCCATGCACCCTCAAGGACCCTGCCGAGAGTATAGAGCTGGTCCACAGTTCCACGACCAGGACGAAAACCACACTGTTCCTCCTGGATCCGAGGTTCGACTATCCGGCGTAGCCTCCTCTCCAGCACACCTGAATAGACCTTACCGGGAAGGCTGAGGTTGTATTAGTGTTGCAAAATATTGGTAGGAAAATGACCAAAATTCAATGGTAAGATGAATGTCAGAACACGACATTGATTAAACATTGACAACAATCATGTTGTTTCAATGTTAGCTTTAAGTTGCTTAACGTCAGGACATAATTCAACGAGTTCTCAACGTTGTTTTAATTTCTTGTGCCTGCTGTGCCCAGTCTACCGGCCACCACGCTGCCGTGTAAACGGGCGAAGATTCCGGGTCCCGTTAAATATATTGTTGCGTAATATTGGCCCGCGTTATATCGCACTTTGAGTGTATTTCATGATACTATTAATATTAATACATGCGTGTGAGAGTACATAACCAACGCTTGTGGTTTTTTTAGGTGTTCGTATTTTGCCATAAAGAGGTAAAATATTGTAAATAAAACTATTTTTAAAAATACATTAAAAAGTACAAAACCCAAAACCAGCAGCGTTTCTGGGTGTTGTTGATAAATGGCTTTGGCTTTGCATAGTAGAGTTTTAACTTGCACTTACAGATGTAGCAACCAACTGTAGTTAGTGACAGTGTTTTTTATCAATTGTTCCTGAGCCCATGTGGTGATATCCTTTACACACTAATGTGGCTTTTTGATGAAGTACTGCCTGAGGGATCCAAGGTGCGTAATATCATGGCTTACGTGCAGGGATTTCTCCAGATTCTCTGAACCTTTTGATGATATTACGGAGCGTAGATGGTGAAATCCCTAAATTCCTTGCAAAAGCTGGTTGATAAATGTTGTTTTTAAACAATTTTGCTCAGGCATTTGTTGACAAAGTGGTGACCCTCGCCCCCGTCCTTGTTTGTGAATGACTGAGCATTTCACAGAAGCCGCTTTTATACCCAATCATGGCACCCACCTGTTCCCAATTAGCCTGTTCACCTGTGGGATGTTCCAAATAAGTCTTTGACGAGCATTCCTCAACTTTATCAGTCTTTTTTGCCACTTGTGCCAGCTTTTTGGAAACATGTCGCAGGCATCAAACTCCAAATGAGCTAATATTTGCAAAATATAACAAAGTTTTCCAGTTTGAATGTTAAATATCTTGTCTTTGCAGTCTATTCCATTGAATATAAGTTGAAAAGGATCTACAAATCATTTGATTCTGTTTTTATTTACCTTTTACACAACGTGACAACTTCACTGCTTTGGGGTTTTGTATTTCTCCTACTTGTCGTAAACAAACATGGTTTTGGGTGTCGATCTTCACTGTTTCAGAAAAAAAAACTTTTGAATTAAAAAAAAAAAAAAAAGCATCACGCTTCAACACATCATACCATTTTAAAAATATAGAGCATCCCAGGTAATAAGAGGAAAAAACCATTATATTTAGAGATTGTCACTGGTTACGTATCAGTTAAAGTTAAAGTTAAAATACCAATGATTGTCACACACACACGAGGTGTGGTGAAATTTGTCCTCTGCATTTGACCCATCCCCTTGCTCACCCCCTGGGAGGTGAGGGGAGCAGTGGGCAGCAGCGGTGCCGCGCCCGGGAATCATTTTTGGTGATTTAACCCCCAATTCCAACCCTTGATGCTGAGTGCCAAGCAGGGAGGTAATGGGTCCCATTTTTATAGTCTTTGGTGTGACTCTGCAGGCTGACTTCACCACGTCTTGCCAGGTAAATGAGTGTTCCCATGGCCACCTGCTGTGAGACGTCCGATAAAATACACTTTCGTCAGAACGTATGGAAAAGTCTACGGCCGCTGAAACACGCGCGGCGGCATCGATTCCTTACCCCGCCGTGAGTCATCCGCCGCACCTTCATCGATATTTACACACAGGTTTGAGAACCCCTCCCCCCCTCCCCCCCCGACCCCCCCAAAAAAAAGAAGCGGCAATGACTTCCTGTGTGTAAGTCAAGTAAAAAGCTAGTGATTAGGAGGATAGTCGGCGCGAGCGATTGAATTCCGGCACTGCTTTATTGCTCTCTTTGTAACATCCGGCTGTCATTTCCTGCTTTGCAACCTCCACGGCTCCATCCAGCCTGCTAACATCGCCATCTCAACAACACCCGCCTACTTATTTATTTTTTCCTGCCAGAGGGACGAGTGCGGCAGTTAGAGCAGAGTGACATCGTAACTTCAGACGCCGCGGACACGCTTGCAAATAACAAATTTAGCTATTAGTGATGGCTCCATCCAGCTTGCTAATGTCGCCATCTCAACAACACCCGCCTTCTCATTCGGTGGCCTTTTTTCTTTTTTTGGGGGGGAAATTAAATTAAATGAGATATATTTATACAGCGCTTTTCTCTAGTGACTCAAATCGCTTTACATAGAGAAACCCATTATCTAAGTTACATTCAAACCAGTGAATTCCATATCGCCATCTCAACAACACCCGCCTTCTCATTCGGTGGCCTCCTTATTTTATTTTATTTTTTTATTTTTATTTTTATTTTTATTTTTATTTTTATTTTTATTTTTATTTTTATTTTTATTTTTATTTTTATTTTTATTTTTTTTAAATGAAATGAAATGAGATATATTTATACAGCGCTTTTCTCTAGTGACTCAAAGCGCTTTATATAGAGAAACCCATTATCTAAGTTACATTCAAACCAGTGAATTCCATATCGCCATCTCAACAACACCCGCCTTCTCATTCGGTGGCCTCCTTATTTTATTTATTTATTTATTATTATTTTTATTTTTTTTAAATGAAATGAAATGAGATATATTTATACAGCACTTTTCTCTAGTGACTCAAAGCGCTTTACATAGAGAAACCCATTATCTAAGTTACATTCAAACCAGTGAATTCCATATCGCCATCTCAACAACACCCGCCTTCTCATTCGGTGGCCCCCTTATTTTATTGTATTTTTTTATTTTTATTTTTATTTTTTTTAAATGAAATGAAATGAAATGAGATATATTTATACAGCGCTTTTCTCTAGTGACTCAAAGCGCTCTACATAGAGAAACACATTATCTAAGTTACATTCAAACCAGTGAATTCCATATCGCCATCTCAACAACACCCGCCTTCTCATTCGGTGGCCCCCTTATTTTATTGTATTTTTTTATTTTTATTTTTATCTTTTTTAAATGAAATGAAATGAAATGAGATATATTTATACAGCGCTTTTCTCTAGTGACTCAACTCGCTCTACATAGAGAAACACATTATCTAAGTTACATTCAAACCAGTGAATTCCATATCGCCATCTCAACAACACCCGCCTTCTCATTCGGTGGCCTCCTTATTTTATTTAATTTTTTTATTTTTATTTTTATTTTTATTTTTTTTAAATGAAATGACATGAGATATATTTATACAGCGCTTTTCTCTAGTGACTCAAATCGCTTTACATAGAGAAACCCATTATCTAAGTTACATTCAAACCAGTGAATTCCATATCGCCATCTCAACAACACCCGCCTTCTCATTCGGTGGCCTCCTTATTTTATTTATTTATTTATTATTATTTTTATTTTTTTTTAAATCAAATGAAATGAGATATACTGTATTCATACAGCACTTTTCTCTAGTGACTCAAATCGCTTTACATAGAGAAACCCATCATCTAAGTTACATTCAAACCAGTGAATTCCATATCGCTATCTCAACAACACCCGCTTTCTCATTCGGTGCCTCCTTCTTTTTTCTTTTTTTTTCCTGCTAGAGGGACGTGTGCGCCAGTTAGAGGTGAGTGACATCGTAACTTCAGACGCCGCGGACACGCTTGCTAGCGTTAGCCGTACTGCGCTAACTAGCCCAGTTTGCAGCAGTCCTAAACGACCTACCGGCTAAGATGCATAACAAATTTAGCTAGTTAGCGAGTCCATCACCGCCCAGCAGGCACAAGACATTGATACAATCTTGATGGCTCCATCCAGCTCGCTAATATCACCATCTCAACAACACCCGCCTTCTCATTCGGTGGCCTTTTTTCTTTTTTTTGGGGGGGGGAAATAAAATGAAATGAGATATATTTATATAGCGCTGATCTCTAGTGACTCAAAGCACTCTACATAGAGAAACCCATTATCTAAGTTACATTCAAACCAGTGCGGGTGGCTCTAAGTGCAGGTGGGCGAAGTGTCTTGCCCAAGGACACAACAGCGGTGACGAGGATGGCAGGAGCGGGGATTGAACTCAGAACCCTCAAGTTGCTGGCAGGGCCGCTCTTCCGACCGAGCTAGGCCGCCCCGCTTCCTGCTCGAGGGACGTGTACGCCAGTTAGAGCAGGGTGATATTGTTGATTGCTCCATCCAGCTCGCTAACATCGCCATCTCAACAACACCCGCCTCCTTATTTTTTATTTTTTTTATTTTTCATTTTTTTCCTGCTGGAGGGACGTGTCCGCCAGTTAGAGCAGAGTGACATCGTAACTTCAGACGCCGCGGACACGCTTGCTGGCGTTAGCCGTACTGCGCTAACTAGCCCAGTTTGCAGCAGTCCTAAACGGCCTACCGGCTAAGATGCATAACAAATTTAGCTAGTTAGCGAGTCCTTCACCGCCCAGCAGGCACAAGACATTGATACAATCTTGATGCTCCATCCAGCTCACTAATATCACCATCTCAACAACACCCGCCTTCTTATTCGGTGGGCTTTTTTTTTTTTTTTTTTTTTTTTTTTTGGGGAAATTAAATGAAATGAGATATATTTATACAGCGCTTTTCTCTAGTGACTTAAAGTGCTTTACATAGAGAAACCCATTATCTAAGTTACATTCAAACCAGTACGGGTGGCACTAAGTGCAGGTGGGCTGAGGCGGGGATTGAACTCGGAACCCTCAAGTTGCTGGCACGGCCGCTCCATTGACCGGGCTAGGCCGCCCCGCTTCCTGCTCGAGGGACATGTCCGCCAGTTAGAGCAGGGTGACATTGTTGATGGCTCCATCCAGCTCGCTAATAACGCCATCTCAACAACACCCGCCTTTTTTTTTTTTTTTTTTTTTTTTTGGGAGATAAAAAAGTAATAAGGGCTCTAATGGCTTCAATTTCCGTCCCTTTCCTTGTCTCACTTCACTGCACGGTGGATTTTTCTCAAGATAGCCTCAAAAAGACACAAGGCGTCCCTAATAAAAACGTCACTCGCCCCTTCTCCCCCGCTCCCTCTTCTGATTGTCACCATGTTCTCTCAGCGGTGCTCCCCTGCGGTTCCCGGACCAGTACTTGGGCCAGAGGTGTAATTGAATATTGGAATCAGTGGCTGATATACGACACAAAATAATAACTGCTCAATACTGTTTTATTAGCTTTTTTTTTTTCTTACCTTTGCAGCTCCTTAAAGTGGAACTGCACTTTTATGGGAGGGAATTTCACCGATGAGAGTATTTGGCGTGCGCCGTTTTGTCCTACTAATTTCGGCGCTCCTTGAACTCACCGTAGTTTGGTGACATGTACAACTTTCTCAGACGCTGCCACAGAAAAGCGTGTTTTATGCCACTCCTTCTTTGTGTCATTTTGTCCACCAAATGTTTTATACTGTGCGTGAATGCACAAAGGTGAGCTTTGTTGATGTTATTGACTTGTGCGGAGTGCCAATCAGGCATATTTGGTCGATGCTAACATGCTGTTTAGGCTAGCTGTATGTACATGTTGCATCATTATGCCTCGTTTGTAGCTATATTTGAGCTCATTTAATTTCCTTTACTTATGTCCTGTGTGTATTTAATTTATATCTGCATGTCTCATGACACATTATCTGTATTTAATATTGGCTGCATTTCTCATAGTTGTTTGTGTGCCATGCTGTTCCAGACCACAGCAAACTATCTCACCCTCTGAGAAGTTTTACTAATGTTTTCCCTTGTTGTAAAGATGTGTAGAATAAATATAAACATTTCTGTCAACGAAGGTTTGCATCAGCCTGTGACACATAGTCATTTTGATAGTAGTCTAATATAGACACTTACATCATGTGTTGCTTTCATTATAAAACGTATATAAGACTTTTAAAGTCATTTTGATAGTAGGCTAATATAGACACTTACATCATGTGTTACTTTCATTATAACACTTATATAAGACTTTCAAAGTCATTTTGATAGCAGGCTAATATAGACACTTACACCATGTGTTGCCTTCATTATAACACTTATATAAGAATTTTAAAGTCATTTTCATAGTAGGCTAATATAGATACTTACATCATGTGTTGCCTTCATTATAACACTTATACAAGACTTTCAAAGTCTTCAGTAATTCTGGATTCCATTTTTCTACTGCTTTCCAGTCTTTACATTTTACCTCGTCTTTTGGACTAACCTTTGGTTTACTTGTCCCTTTTCCCATTTTGAGAATTTGGAGTAATCCGTCGTACCCTACAGAGCCGAACTTATAAGGATTACGTTTGTCTTTGTTGTAAAATATTGGTTTAATTTATTATTGTGGTACACGTCGCTTCTGCTGAAGGATTATACCCCAGTGGAGGTGTCTTGTCCAAAGCTTCCACAATAACCCACTATTACTTCTCACAACTTTAGTATGGAGTGATAGCCTAATGGCGATTACTCCCACACACTCTCACGTTCATGCACTTGTTTTACGGAAATTTCAGTTCTCGTGGACTCTGCCATCCTTCAGTGGCCTCTTCTGTTTTAGAATTTTCGGTTTTTACATGGACTCCGCGGTCCTTAATTTGGCTCATTTTCAATGTTGAATTTTACGGAATTTTCAGTTTTCGTGGACTCTGCCGTCCTTCTGATTCTTCTGCCTTTTTACCTGTTAGAGCCTAGGATTCACAGGGTTTGTCTTTGCATCATAACCCTTAGTCACGCGCTTTTTCTATGCGTCGTAACCCTTAGTTACACGCTTTTTCTATGCGTCGAAACCCTTAGTTACACGCTTTTTTTCTTCTATTTCTCCAGTCACGACTCTGCGTAGGTATGTCCTCGGCTAAAGGGGTCGGACAGTTCGGTTCTCTCTCTCCAGCGCTGGCATGGCGATTGTTTTGTACTTAATAAATTGTCAAACGTCATTTCTAGTCACCTCATTATTTAGACAGCGTTGGAACTAAATAATTTGCGAGGACTCTCCCTTCCTAAAAGCGGGAGTCCTAATAAAAATATTACAATATATACAGTATTTTAGGCCGTATCGCCCTTCCCTATTACCAAAGTGTGTTTGGACACGTGAGCGATGTCAGCGCGTCCAAACAATAACTCTTGCCTTGGTCCGGGCGCCATCCCAAGTGCCCCCGAATGTGTCCGTCCTTGACTCTCTCTCTCTCTCTCTCTCTGTCCCTCGCTCCGTTCTGTAGACGATATCCTCGGAGGGGGAGACACAGTGGAGCGTTGGGAGTTAAAAAAGCGAGGGAGACTGAAAGGCGGGAGTTATTAACAGTGACGGCGGTGCACCTGAAGGTGTGGCGACAAGCTAATGGCTTGATGGCGACCGCCGCTGATGGAGAAATGGAGGCTGAGGGCGAACTCCAGGGAAGGGAGTCGCTATTATCCCGCCATTGCCGGGTCGAGAGGACCCTAAAAGCTTCGTGTTCCAACTCGTCCGGATAAATGGGCCAGACCCCCCCCCCCCTACTCCAGTTGAGGGGAACACGAAGTCGCCACAGGCGCACGCCACCATCACGTGGCCTCAGTGAATCACTACCACGTGGAAATAGCGATTTGCAGGCGCACTCAGACGCTAAAAATAATAGCGGCATCTGCAAAGCAGACGCCGGGGTCCTCTGGGGGGGGGGGGGGGGGGGGGGGGGGGGGCTTTTGTGCAGACGTCTTCTCGGCAGATCTGAGGCAGCTTTCAAGTAGAACACGGAGCTGGCGTTGCTATGGCGCCCTTCTGGCATGAAAGGTGCATCGAGGCGGCGGGAGGGGGGGCGTCTAACGTGTGCAATTATGTCCGTGGTTGGTTACCGCAAGAAATGTGATGTTCGCTAACAGATCGAGTCTTTTTTGAATAGCGAGAACCGTTTTTTTTTGTTTAGATTGTTTTTTGTTTTTTTGCACATGCAAATTTAGCGTGGTAAATGCCCTCTCTGTCCAAGTTAGAGGAAACTTTTTTTATATATATAAATATAAATAATATAATGATAAACACTGCTATGTTGGAATTTGTATTAATATTGATACCGTTGTTGATATTATTCGATTTTTTGTTTGACTACTTTTGGATTGTTTTGTGTCATGTTTGTGTGTCCTCTCAATTGCTCTGTTGATTGCTATCCTGAATGTTGCTGGGCCGGGTTTTAGTTTTGGAATTAGAATTGTATTATTATTATATTATTGTGTATTATTTTGTTGGACTGATTAATAAAAAAATAAAAATTAAATTAAATTTTTAAAAAAAATAACAAAAAATAATAATAAATAAATAAAACATAATAATAATAATAATAAAAAAATTAAAAAAAATAAAACAATAAAAAAATATATATATATATACATACAACATATATTTGTATATATATATACAACATATATTTTTACATATACAAATATAGATGCACTTTTATTATTATAATTTTTTTTTTTGGATGTATTTATTTTTATTTGGATTCAGTTTCCGGGTTCATTATTCTTAAAGGCAATTAAACACACACACCAGTTGTGGTCCTTTAATTCTGTACTCACCTTTTATCATGTACTAAATTTTATTGCAGTTTATTTCATATCCAGTAATGCATTGTATTCTTACTTATTATGTTTGTGTTTCTGTCCCTATTGTTAAAATGCTGCACGTTTTTTTTTTTGTTTAGGTGTGGGGAACTTGAAACGAGTCATATCGCTGCCAAAGCACTGAAAACATGGCAGCGCCTTATGGAATGTTTGCAATGAAAACACGACAGAAAATAATATTAGAGCTAATATTTCAGAATAATTTCCAGCAAAATGGTTTAAATAATATTTTCATAAATTAAACAACTGATACTAGTAATTTTTCCTTGATTAAAAAACAAAACAAACAAAAAACAGTAAAAAATAACAAAACACTAAATATAATAAAAAAGAAGGGCTGTCAAAACATGTGATTTTCAAATCAATTGCAATTCTATGTGTAACGATTATTAATCGATACGAAAAATACAAAATCAACTCATTATATATCTATATATATGTATTTATATGTATATATGTAAGTGTATATATGTATATATAGTGTACGTATATGTATATACAGTATATGTGTATGTATATATGAATAAGTATGTGTTTATGTATATATGTGTATATATGTATGTATATATGTATATATATATATATATATATATATATATATATATATATATATATATATATATATATATATATATATATTTATATATATATATATATATATATTTATATATATATTTATATATATATATATATATGTATATATATATTTGTATATGTATGTATATATATATAAATATTTATGTATATATATATATATATATATATATATATATATATATATATATATATATATATATATATATATATATACATACATATATACATATATATATATATATATATATATATATATATATATATATATATATATATATATATATATATATATATACATATATATATATATATATATATATATATATATATATATATATATATATATATATATATATATATATATATATATATATATATATTAGAGATGTCCGATAATATCGGCCTGCCGATATTATCGGCCGATATATGCGTTAAAATGTAATATCGGAAATTATCGATATCGTTTTTTTTATTATCGGTATCGGTTTTTTTTTTGGGGGGGGGGGGTTTGTTTTTTTTGTTTTTTTTATTAAATCCACATAAAAAACACAAGATACACTTACAATTAGTGCACCAACCCAAAAAAACTCCCTCCCCCATTTACACTCATTCACACAAAAGGGTTGTTTCTTTCTGTTATTAATATTCTGCTTCCTACATTATATATCAATATATATCAATACAGTCTGCAAGGGATACAGTCCGTAAGCACACATGATTGTGCGTGCTGCTGCTCCACTAATAGTACTAACCTTTAACAGTTAATTTTACTCATTTTCATTCACTACTAGTTTCTATGTAACTGTTTTTATATTGTTGTACTTTCTTTTTTATTCAAGAAAATGTTTTTAATTTATTTATCTTATTTTGCAAATTTTTTTAAAAAGTACCTTATCTTCACCATACCTGGTAGTCCAAATTAGGCATAATAATGTGTTAATTCCACGACTGCATATATCGGTTGATATCGGTATCGGTTGATATCGGTATCTGTAATTAAAGAGTTGGACAATATCGGAATATCGGATATCGGCAAAAAGCCATTATCGGACATCCCTAATATATATATATATATATATATATATATATATATATATATATATATATATATATATATATATATATATATATATATATATATATATATATATATATGTACATGTATATATATATATATATATATATATATATATGTATGTGTGTAAACTTATGTATATTTCCAATAAACCTCTATAATAATAATATATATGTATGTGTATATGTACAGTGCAGGCCAAAATTTTGGACACACCTTCTCATTCAATGTGTTTTCTTTATTTCCATGACTATTTACATTGTAGATTGTCACATCCAAACTATGAATGAACACATGTGGAGTTATGTACTTGAAATATCTGAAAACATATTTTATATTCTACTTTCTTCAAAATAGCCACCCCTCTGCTCTGATTACTGCTTTGCACACTCTTGGCATTCTCTCCATGCATAGATGCTAGACGATATAATTTTATACATTTTTATTTGCTATTATCCGATATCAGTATCAAATCTGGGCGTCCCACAGATCCCCGACCGTAAAATCTACGGATTTTTTTTGGGGGGGGTATATGAGCTTCGGAAGGTTTTTAAAAGCACACGCCTCGGAGGATTCAGCCGCTAAAACGTCTCAAGAGAAAAATCTCCACTCTGCCCTAAATATTCCCAACATGAAGTCTGAGCCGTTTCCTCTTCTTTCCACTCGAGTTTTGCGTCCGATCGATGAAAAAAAAACCTGTGGCGCGGCGACACCGGGGAGAGTATCGGAGCGTCGGCCACACGGACACCGCGGCCTTATCAAAGCCCGAGGCGGCGTATTGGATTTTCTTTAAGCCTATTGGTTGTTATCTCCTGCCGCAGATTGTGTATCGCCCAGGGAGGGACGCTCGTTCATCACAATTGGCCCGATTGTCAAAAAGAGGTCTTTACAAATGGAGGTTGCGGACGCCGTAAATGGCCGCCGTGCGCGGATGAAGGCGGGAGCTGATTAACAGGAAGCCTCCCCGGCTGCTTCTTAGCAGGTCCACGGATGACGAGGGATTTTTTTTTGTAGGGCTTTGTGAAACGGACTGAAACGGACTCTAATCGCCGCTGGAAAACACAAAGCGGGCCAAGACGTGGCGTTTTCGCCTCGTTAGCCGCGTCGCTCCTTTAGCTCCCTTTACATTCCTACCGTCCCCGAAGGTTCTGAAGATTCCGAAGGACCGGCGCCACAATGAGGGCCTGCAGGATGCCGGGAGGGTGGAGGTCAGGGCCGCGGGCGAAGACGAGAGAAGAAGAAAAGGAAGGAAAAGTAC
The DNA here is from genome assembly GCF_033978785.1 of Entelurus aequoreus. Classification (NCBI taxonomy): domain Eukaryota; kingdom Metazoa; phylum Chordata; class Actinopteri; order Syngnathiformes; family Syngnathidae; genus Entelurus; species Entelurus aequoreus. Next base: position 76,903,173 of record NC_084738.1, on the reverse strand, counting down.
GTCGTCGGCCTCGGTCTCAGCCGCCGTGCCGCTGGATCGGGAGCGCTGCCCGGGGAAATCGACCACGGACTGCGGAGCGCGCCACGTTAGAAGCGGGATGACGGCGCGGGGGTTAATGGCGAAATTAACGCCGGCTCGCGCGGACGCCACTGCACGGGAGGGTGGACTCGCGCGAGCACATCTGGACCAATTAGGGGGTTCAGTGTCCCGCTCAAGGTCGCTCGGATCAAAGCGGTACTTTTGTGATTACTACGGACGAGCACCCCCCCCCCCCTTCTCCCCCCCGCCACACACACAACACCCATAAGCCACCTGGTTCTGTTTGTGTCGCTGCCAACCGAGCGTGTTAACATGCCCCCTTGTGCCAGCGTGACGTCACTCGTCCTGAATGCGAAAGTGGTTCTCCCGCCGTCCGTCACGAGTAGGACTGGACTATATGGACGAAAAACTATATCTCGATATATTTGTACTCAAACTGGATATTCTATATACATTATATTGCCAAAAGTGTTTGGCCACCTGCCTTGACTCACATATGGACTTGAAGTGCCATCCCATACTTCCAGCAGCCATGGAGAAGGTGGCAAGATGGCTACATGACTCTTGTCTTACATTAAACATTAAGAAAACTGCAACAATGTATTTTGTCAACAAATATAAAATGTCATCCTTTCCAAATATAACGATTAATAAGGAAATAATACAAAATGTTAGTGAATATCGTTACCTGGGTGTCATTTTGGAGCCAACACTTGGCTTTAAAAAACATATCAAACAGATGTGCCAGAGTCTTAAATACAACATCAAAACGTTCAAATGTATCAGGAATTCATTAACACTGGAGGCAGCTCAAACTTATTTTAATGCAATGATTATGTCTCGTTTTTATTATTGTATAACATGTTGGTCGCAGGCAAGCAAAATGACACTGAGGTCATTGGAAACTTTGCACAAACAATCCCTCAAAATCCTTGACCGAAAACCACAACACCACCATCATTGTTTAGTTCTCCAAAAATATAGATTGTTCAATTTAGCTAACATTCAAAGATTAGCATCAATACGAATGGCCCATCGAATCTTAAATAACACTGCACCAGCGCCACTTAAGCACTTTGTCCAGTTTACATCTGCTGTGACAACTAGAAACACACGAGCCTCCACCAGGGGGCAGTGTAGAATACCCAGATGTAAAACCTCTTTTGCACAATCAGCCTTTTCATATAAAGCCATAAAGGAATGGAAGGACCTCACAACAAACTTGAAAAGTCTAACAGATGACTCTTCATTCACAATTGAAGTTAAAAAGTGGCTTTGGGGCAATCAAAGCTGCTCACACGCTCACTAAGATGGACATTATGTTTGACACATCAACCTAATGTGTATTATATTTATCCATGAGAGCATTTTTATTGTAAATTGTGAGGTGTGCGTGTTAAAATCATGGTTGTTTTTACAAATGATGACAGATGTGAACAAAAGCATGTATTGTCTGTGTGATGATGTAAATGAGGTATTGTATATTAAGTATGTGTCCATGAAAGGGCATTTTATGACTTTTTTCTTAATACTTGTGTATGATTTTATTGTCATAATTTTATTGCATGATTTTTGTATCCCTTTAATTTAGGTAGCCAGGGACTGCAGATGGAAATGAGCTATTTAGCTATAATCTGGTACAGAACATATCTGTCTTTGAGCTTCATGTTTCTGTACATTGTCCCTTCAAATAAAGACTAAACAAACAAATTCCTAACCCATAGGGTTCAATATGACGCCTTTTGCAGCTATTACAGCTTCAACTCTTCTGGGAAGGCTGTCCACAAGGTTGCCGAGTGTGTTTATAGCAGACCTGGGCATTCTGCGGCCCACGGGCCACACCCGGCCCTTTGTGCGTCCCTGTCCGGCCAATTATAAATGACAAAATAAATTTGAAAAAGTATCTATGTCGAGTGTGCAATACAACCGTGCTGCTTTTGTTTTGAAAATCGTTAGTTGTATTACTTCCGTGTGGACGTATGCGTGCGCGCGATTGTGAGTGATACAAAATAAAGTTGAAAAAACATCTTATGTCGTGCGCGCAACACAACTGTGCTGCTTTTATTTTGAAAAGTGTTATTTATGGGCGTGTGTAACCTGCGAGTGAAGGTGCATGTGCAGCGACAAGTGGTGCACGGTTTACACCCGAGACGCTAAAAAGAGAAAAGTTGATGAGGAATGGCGTGTTTTGAACAAGACATGGACTGCCAAGCAACGTTCCGTCTAAGGCAGTGTTTTTCAACCACTGTGCCGCGTGAGATACAGTCTGGTGTGCCGTGGGAGATGATCTAATTTGAACTATTTGGGTTCAAAATATTTTTTGAAAACCAGTAATTCTAGTCTGCAAATGATGTGTTGTTGTTGAGTGTCTAGAGCTCGGCAGAGTAACTGTGTAATACTCTTCCATATCAGTAGGTGGCAGCCGGTAGCTGCCACCTACTGATTGCTTTGTAGATGATCCACAATAGAAAAAGGAGAGTGTGGAATCCAATGAGCCAGCTTGTACCTAAGTTACGGTCAGAGCGAAAAAAGATACGTCCTGCACTGCCTCTCAAGTCCTTCACTGTAACGTTCCTCATCCACGAATCTTTCATCCTCGCTGAAATTAATGGGGTAATCGTCACTTTCTCGGTCCGAATCTCTCTCGCTCCATTGTAAACAACGGGGAATTGTGAGGAATACTAGCTCCTGTGACGTCACGCTACTTCCGCTACAGGCAAGGCTTTTTTTTATCAGCGAGCAAAAGTTGCGGACTTTATCGTCGATTTTCTCTACTAAATCCTTTCAGCAAAAATATGGCAATATCGCAGAAATGATCAAGTATGACACATAGAATGGATCTGCTATTCCTGTTTAAATAAATAAAAAATCATTTCAGTAGGCCTTTAATAACAGAAAGAAACAACCCTTTTGTGTGAATGAGGAGGGAGGTTTTTTGGGTTGGTGCATTAATTGTAAGTGTATCTTGTGTTTTTTATGTTGATTGAATTAAAAAAAAAAAAAAAAAAAAAAAAAAAAAACGATACCGATAATAAAAAAAAACGATACCGATAATTTCCGATATTACATTTTAACGCATTTATCTAGGACATACCTACTTATTTCCACGCTGCCAAAAAAAATGTAAAAATCAAACCCTCCTGACCCCGACTTCTTCTTTTTGCCCGGCAAGAAGACGCTCGCCACAATAGCACTTTGTCTCCACATCTACACACACATCTACACACACACATCTACACACACACACACACATCTACACACACACACACACAATAGCACTTTGTCTCCCTCGCTTGTCTTGGCTGGCATCCGCCTGGACTCTTCTATTTAGAGAGAGAAGACCATGTGACCTTGTTCCTTCCCGCTGTCCGTCTGCGGGCCGTCTGTGTGTGTGTGTGTGTGTGTGTGTGTGTGTGTGTGTGTGTGTGTGTGTGTGTGTGTGTGTGTGTGTGTGTGTGTGTGTGTGTGTGTGTGTGTGTGTGTAGGAATATTTAGACAACCTCAACATCCTCGGTTGAAACCAAAACAGAGCGTTTCCAGATGAAGGTGGCGTATAAACCACACACACACATCTACACACACACACACATATATATATATGCACACACATCTAGTCACACGTATACACATACATCTATACACACATCTACACACACACACACATATATATATATGCACACACATCTAGTCACACGTATACACATACATCTATACACACATCTACACACACATATATATGCACACACATCTAGACACACGTATACACATACATCTATACACACATCTACACACACACACATATATATGCACACACATCTAGACACATGTATACACATACATCTATACACACATCTACACACAAACACATATATATGCACACACATCGAGACACACGTATACACATACATCTATACACACATCTACACACACACACACATATATATGCACACACATCTAGACACACGTATACACATACATCTATACACACATCTACACACACACACATATATATGCACACACATCTAGACACACGTATACACATACATCTATACACACATCTACACACACACACATATATATGCACACACATCTAGACACACGTATACACATACATCTATACACACATCTACACACACACACATATATATATGCACACACATCTAGACACACGTATACACATACATCTATACACATATCTACACACACACACACATATACATGCACACACATCTAGACACACGTATACACATACATCTATACACACATCTACACACACACACATATATATGCACACACATCTAGACACACGTATACACATACATCTATACACACATCTACACACACACATATATATGCACACACATCTAGACACACGTATACACATACATTTATACACACATCTACACACACACACATATATATGCACACACATCTAGACACACGTATACACATACATCTATACACACATCTACACACACACACATATATATGCACACACATCTAGACACACGTATACACATACATCTATACACACATCTACACACACACACATATATATATGCACACACATCTAGACACACGTATACACATACATTTATACACACATCTACACACACACACATATATATGCACACACATCTAGACACACGTATACACATACATCTATACACACATCTACACACACACACATATATATGCACACACATCTAGACACACGTATACACATACATCTATACACACATCTACACACACACACATATATATGCACACACATCTAGACACACGTATACACATACATCTATACACACATCTACACACACACATATATATATATGCACACACATCTAGACACACGTATACACATACATCTATACACACATCTACACACACACACATATATATGCACACACATCTAGACACACGTATACACATACATCTATACACACATCTACACACACACACATATATATGCACACACATCTAGACACACGTATACACATACATCTATACACACATCTACACACACACACATATATATATGCACACACATCTAGACACACGTATACACATACATTTATACACACATCTACACACACACACATATATATGCACACACATCTAGACACACGTATACACATACATCTATACACACATCTACACACACACACATATATATGCACACACATCTAGACACACGTATACACATACATCTATACACACATCTACACACACACACATATATATATGCACACACATCTAGACACACGTATACACATACATCTATACACACATCTACACACACACATATATATATATGCACACACATCTAGACACACGTATACACATACATCTATACACACATCTACACACACACACACATATATATATGCACACACATCTAGACACACATATACACATACATCTATACACACATCTACACACACACACATATATATGCACACACATCTAGACACACGTATACACATACATCTATACACACATCTACACACACACACATATATATGCACACACATCTAGACACACGTATACACATACATCTATACACACATCTACACACACACACATATATATGCACACACATCTAGACACACGTATACACATACATCTATACACACATCTACACACACACACATATATATGCACACACATCTAGACACACGTATACACATACATCTATACACACATCTACACACACACACATATATATATGCACACACATCTAGACACACGTATACACATACATTTATACACACATCTACACACACACACATATATATGCACACACATCTAGACACACGTATACACATACATCTATACACACATCTACACACACACACATATATATGCACACACATCTAGACACACGTATACACATACATCTATACACACATCTACACACACACACATATATATGCACACACATCTAGACACACGTATACACATACATCTATACACACATCTACACACACACATATATATATATGCACACACATCTAGACACACGTATACACATACATCTATACACACATCTACACACACACACATATATATGCACACACATCTAGACACACGTATACACATACATCTATACACACATCTACACACACACACATATATATGCACACACATCTAGACACACGTATACACATACATCTATACACACATCTACACACACACACATATATATATGCACACACATCTAGACACACGTATACACATACATTTATACACACATCTACACACACACACATATATATGCACACACATCTAGACACACGTATACACATACATCTATACACACATCTACACACACACACATATATATGCACACACATCTAGACACACGTATACACATACATCTATACACACATCTACACACACACACATATATATATGCACACACATCTAGACACACGTATACACATACATCTATACACACATCTACACACACACATATATATATATGCACACACATCTAGACACACGTATACACATACATCTATACACACATCTACACACACACACACATATATATATGCACACACATCTAGACACACATATACACATACATCTATACACACATCTACACACACACACATATATATGCACACACATCTAGACACACGTATACACATACATCTATACACACATCTACACACACACACATATATATGCACACACATCTAGACACACGTATACACATACATCTATACACACATCTACACACACACACATATATATATATGCACACACATCTAGACACACGTATACACATACATCTATACACACATCTACACACACTCACACATATATATGCACACACATCTAGACACACGTATACACATACATCTATACACACATCTACACGCACACACATATATATGCACACACATTTAGACACACGTATACACATACATCTATACACAGATCTACACACACACACATATATATATGCACACACATCAAGTCACACGTATACACATACATCTATACACACATCTACACACACACATATATATATGCACACACATCTAGACACACGTATACACGTACATCTATACACACATCTACACACACACACACATCTGGACACACTTCTACACGCACACACATCTGGACACACAACACACACATCTACACGCGCATCTAGACACACATACACACATTTGGACACACATCTACACACACTTCATGTCCTGATATGGAGAGTCTCTGGGCCCCTCGGGGCGGGGCGGGTGTCCCGCCTTTCTGCCCGTGTGTGGTGTGGTCTCTCGCTGGCTTGGGGGATGGCTGTCTCCTGCTTCTCCCGTGCCTTGTCCTCTGCTGGGTACATCGGTCTATGGCCTGCTGCTGGCCCTTCGAGGCGGCACAGTCGGCCCGGGTGTCCCTTGTTCCCTGGGCACGAGGTAGCAGTACCAAAATATTGGTATAGGGACAACCCTACTTTGTGCATTTGTTGCAATGCTGCCCCCCTGTGGACGGGTTGATTATGACCACAGACTACACGCTGTTGTTATTTCCTGCTCACCCAATTCAAAAGCGTCTGCTCCTCAAATCCGCAGCAAAAATAATCCCCGGATTATTCCGTCTCCCCGGTCTCTTCTCAGCTGTTTTTCCTTTGCTTTTTTTTATTTTATTCTATTTGTGTAATCACTTGATGAGATTACATCTTGGGCCCATGTGTTTTTGGCAACACAGCCGCCTCGTAATCTGCGCCAGCCTTTACGGGATAAAAAAAAAAAAAAGAAAAACATCTTTAATCCAGCTGCAGGACGATGGAGAACAAGTCCCAAAGGTCAAAGTCCCAATTTGCGAGCGTCTTTATACGCCACCAAACGGGAGCAGAGGAACTCTTTCGGACGTCCTTTAGTCTTAAAAGCAGGCCATTTCCTGTTGACGTTTTGCTGTAAAAAAAGAAGCAAAAAAAAAGAGGGGAAAAAAAACGATCCCAGGTGGCTTTCTGCTGCACAGAAGGACCGGCATAATGGACTTTTAAAGTCCAGTATCAATCTTTTGGCAGATGGCGGCTCATAATTCAGCTCCTTTCCGGCCGATAAGAAGCTTTGACAGCAGACAATAGCAGCAGTTCTCCTCATTTCAATTTGCGAAAAAAGTGAAGCTTGTTAAGCATCGGGAAGGATTAAAACGTCAAATAAATTCCCTTCATAAACATGTCCAGTGGAAGTGATGGACCTCGCTTTTCCTCTAATTTAAACATGTTGTCCTGGCTTTTCTACATTATGGACCGGATCTACTAACCTAGCAGGCACACAACGATGAGAACTTGTTGAATGAGGTCCTGACTTTCAGCAACTCAAAGCTAACGTTGAAACAACATGCTTTTTGACGACGTTTATTCAATGTTGCGTTCTGACCTTGATTTGACAATTGAAATGTGATCATTTTCCCAACCAATATTCTACAACACAAATACAACGTTGAAACAACATGCTTTTTGACAACATTTAATCAATGTTGGGTTCTGACGTTGATTTGACCATTGAATTTTGGTCATTTTCCAACCAATATTCTACAACACAAATACAACGTTGAAACAACATGCTTTTTGACAACGTTTAGTAGATGTCGGGTTGTGACGTTGATTTTTTTTTTTTTTTTAAACAGCACTTTACATTGAGCAAACAACCTCAAAGTGCTAGAGTGTATTAAAAAACAATAAAAAGATAATAAAAATAAATACAAATAAAAACTAGAACAGCCTAATAGGTAGAACTAGTATGCATACATCTAGGATGGACTGATGCAAAGTGGAAAAGTGTTCTGTGGTCTGACGAGTCCACATTTCAAATGGGAAATTGTGGACGTCGTGTCCTCCGGACCAAAGAGGAAAAGAACCATCCGGATTGTTCTAGGCGCGGGTGTATTAGTGCCCAAGACATGGGTAACTTACACATATGTGAAGGCACCATTAATGCTGAAAGGTACATACAGCTTTTGGAGCAACATATGTTGCCATCCAAGCAACGTTACCATGGACGCCCCTGCTTATTTCAGCAAGACAATGCCAAGACACGTGTTACAACAGCGTGACTTCTTAGTAAAATAGTAAAATCTGGATTTTTCTAGGCCCAAAGCTCAAAAGGCAGCATGTGTGATGGTATGGGGGTGTATTAGTGCCCAAGACACGGGTAACTTACACATCTGTTGCTGCCATTAAAGTTCATGATTATTTGCAACAAAAAATAACAAAGTTTCTCAGTGTGAACATGAAATATCTTGTCTTTGCAGTCTATTCAATTGAATATAAGTTGAAAATGATTTGTTGTATTCTCTTTTTGTTTACCATTTACACAACGTGACAACTTCACAACTTTTGGGGTTTTGTGTTACCTATGCATTCATACGTTCATCGGGCTCCCAGGTAAGCTGGAGCCTACCCCAGCTGCCTTTCGGCGTGAGTCTGACAGGAACAATTGGAAGTGATGCCGGGTGGCCAAACATAAGACGAGAGCAGCGCTAATATTGTGCTTCAGGGGTCACTGAGGTCATGCACTTCCTACATAAGTATGTGGACACCTGCACTGGTGAAACAGCGGAGACACCATCAAGGTGGTCTTTGCTTCCACTCCTGAAATGATGCACGCAAATAAGGGCGGGGAATGTGTCGAAACGTGCACATGTTGCCAATGCTATTCTTTTTTTTGGACTTGAAATTTCTCACACAGCTCAAAAGGCTCTACACAACAACAACAACAACAACAACAACAAAAAACACTAAGTTTAGCTTGTTTTGTCAAATTCCCTTAAAATTCGGTACGTACCTTTTGGGGACCGGGCATCGGTTCAAGTGAAATCCACCAGTGCCATGTTACAGTACCTGGCCTTGCATGTGTCGGCTCTTGGCCCTTCAACCATTTCCAATGCCAACAAAGAACTAACAAAAAAAAACCGCTGAAACGATTAGCTACTGATTAGCATTAGCGATTTTACATGGCAATTTCAACACCTCCAAATTTGTTCATGAAAGCTACAACTAAGATGCACGTTACGATTAAGCAGCTGGTGCGTAAAAAGTACAATACTTACAGTTTTAACACTTTTTAGGGTGCAAGACAGCACACTATAAATGATATATTACTGCCAGCCAGTATTAACCTTTAGGGGACCGACAAGTAGGGGTAGGTACCTAATACGGTACTTTTTTGGCACTGACCGAATCCCGTCGGTCTTACCAGGCACCGATTCACATGAAATCTCACAGTGCCGTGTTACGGTACCTGGGTTGCGTGTGTCGGCTCTTGGCCCTTTAACACTTGAACCACTTTCCAATGCCAACAAAGAAATTGACTGAAAAAATGTAAGTTAAGTAATACTAATACTTTGGTTTATCCATTGTCATGCTACTGGTTAGCATTAGCGATTTTACATGGCGATTTCAACACCTTCAAAATTAAGATGCATGTTATAATTGAGCAATTGGTGCGTAATAAGTCAGGGGTGAAACGGCCCGCCCACGGTAAGTCCCAAGTTGGGGCGAGTTTCGGTGTGGCGTGGCACAGACGGGCTGCAGCCCAACGGCGCGGTGCCGCGCGATGTGGGGATCAACGCAGAAGTCTCAGGGCTTTGGGACGGGTTTCGGCCCGCCCCTTGGCCCGTGTGGCACAGCGGGCTCCGTGACCAACCGCGGGTCCTCACGGCCTGACAGCGGCGCATCCCGACGGCGGCGCGTCCCGGCGGGCCATGCGTCGGGGTTGATACGCAGAAGTCTCAGGGCCTCGTGGCGGGGGGGCGGGTTTCGGCCCGTTCCCCCCACCCCACTTGGCGCGCGCGGCACAGGCGGGCTTCGCCACCAACGGACGGGCTGAAGCCCAACGGCGGCGCAGTGCAGCGCGGTGTGGGGATCAACGCATAAGTCTAAGGGATTCGTGACCAACAGAGGGTCCTCGCGGCCCGACGGTGGCGCGTCCCGGCGGGCCATGCGTCGGGGTTGATACGCAGAAGTCTCAGGGCCTCGTGGCGGGGGGGGCGAGTTTCGGCCCGTTCCCCCGACCCCACTTGGCGCGCGCGGCACAGGCGGGCTCCGCCACCAACAGACGGGCTGAAGCTCAACGGTGGCGCGGTGCAGCGCGGTGTGGGGATCAACACAGAAGTCTAAGGGCTTTGTGACCGACAGAGGGTCCTCGCGGCCCGACGGTGGCGCGTCCCGGCGGGCCATGCGTCAGGGTTGATACGCAGAAGTCTCAGGGCCTTGTGGCGGGGGGGCGGGTTTCGGCCCGTTCCCCCGACCCCACTTGGCGCGCGCGGCACAGGCGGGCTCTGCCACCGATGAACGTGTTTCAGCCCGACGGCGGGGCCGCGCGGTGTGGGGATCAACACAGAAGTCTAAGGGCTTTGTGACCGACAGAGGGTCCTCGCGGCCCGACGGTGGCGTGTCCCGGCGGGCCATGCGTCGGGGTTGATACGCAGAAGTCTCAGGGCCTCGTGGCGGGGGGGCGGGTTTCGGCCCGTTCCCTCGACCCCACTTGGTGCGCGCGGCACAGGCGGGCTCCGCCACCGACGAAAGTGTTTCAGCCCGACGGCGGGGCCGCGCGGTCTGGGGATCAACGCAGAAGTCTCAGGGCTTTGCGGAGGGTTTCGGCCCGCCCCTTGGCACGTGGGGCCGAAAGGCTGCAGCCCGGTCGTCGATCGCAGAGCCCGCCGTGCCACACGCGCCAATGGGCGCGGTCCCGGCGGTGCCGCGCACGTCAAGTGGGGTGGGGGGAACGAACCGAAACCCTCCCCCCCGCCACGAGGCCCTGAGACTTCTGCGTATCAACCCCAACGCATGACCCGCCGGGACGCGCCGCTGTCTGGATGCGCCGCTGTCAGGCCGCCAGGACCCGCCCCCGCCCGCTCCCCATTCGTCACGTTTCATGTGTCGGGGTAAACCGCGACAAATGGAAATTGCTCGCGATGAATTGTCTGGCTGAGATGGTTGAAAGGCGACTAATTGCTGAAAAGTAGTGGCTTCTGATTAGAACTAAACGTGTATCGTACGTGCGAGCGAGTCATACTCGCTCTCCCTGACGGACTGGAAGCCCATCCAAAGTCCGTAAGCGGGGATTAGGAGCGAGGAGAGGCGATAATACCAGTTTAACCAACTGTGGCGGAGCGCTGCTCGACCCTGTGAAGACGCCGGGGACTTGTGTGAGACTTTTTATTTTATTTTTATTTTTTTTCTCTCCAGGCGGCGAGCTATTGTGTGCACGCAGCCCTAAGCCTCAGATTTAAGGCCGCTGCTGCACTGGGAGCTCCATCAGCTCCATCAGCTCCATCAGCTCCATCGGCTCCATCGTTATTACAGCTGCTGGATTATATGTCGACTTCCTAGTGCGTCATGATGAGGTCCCAGACACAAAGTCAGCCTTGGTGGAGATAATATTCACCCTCATCGTTACAATAGGACAATATGTCCATTAGGGTTGTACTATACTAGTGCCGGTATACTAATGAATCATATTCCGTACTATACCACCTATAAAAAAGTACCGGTCCCCCACACCCCTGCCCTCCATCACACACAAGCAGACACAGTGTGTAGACAGAAAAGGGAGAATGGACGCAATTTGGTGTAAAAAGTAAAGATAAAGGTGAAGTTACAACACTGAAACACCCTCAGGAAGAGCTGCTTTAAGGCATGGCTAGCATAAAGTGAGTTTCTTACAAGTAGCATTATCACTGGAGGACGAGGAATAGCTAAACATGCTTCACTACACACCGTAGGAGGATACGATAGCTCACCGGCGTCACAATGTAAACAAATGGGTGGATCTACACCTGACATCCACTGTAATGATACCAAGTACAGGGGCGTGTCTAGTCCATACTACTATGATTACATCAATATTTTTTAGCATCACAAAATCTTATTTCATATGATGTTTATAAAGTCAGTAAATACGTCCCTGGACACGTGAGGACTTTGAATATGACCAATGTATGATCCTGTAACTACTTGGTATCGCATCGATACCTAAATGTGTGGTATCATCCACAACTGATGTAAAGTATCAAAGAAGAGAAGAACAAGTGATTATTACATTTGAACAGAAGTGTAGATAGAACATGTTGACACAGAAAATAAGCAGATATTAACAGTAAATGAACAAGTAGATTAATAATCCATTTTTACAGTTTGTCCTTTATAATGTGTACAAAATAATAGGTGTATAAATGACACAATATGTTACTGCATATGTCAGCAGACTAATTAGGAGTCTTTGTTTGTTTACTTACTACTAAAAGTTGTCTAGGATGTTCACTATTTTATTTAAGGACTAAATGACAATAATAAACATATGTTTTACTTTTTTTGTTCAAATAAAGACAATAATTACATTTTTTTTGTGGTCCCCTTTATTTAGAAAAGTATCAAAATTGTGATTGTACAGTGTTTGTATTAATGATCGTCAAATTGGCATAATTGGCCACGACGCATTTTTGTTGGCAAAAATTCAAAGCAAATCTTGGAAAGGTCTGAACGGTTGCTAAATACTGATCCCTCCCTCCCGCCACGTCTTCTTACTCTCTGGCTGACGAGGTGCATGTAAGGTGTGTTAAAAGGCGGGATTACGATATCATCTACTGTACATACGTTTCAGTGTTATAACTTCACCAAAATGCGTCCATTCTCCCTTTTCTGTCTACACACTGTGTCTGCTTGTAAGTACTCTGTGCGTGTGCGCTGCCGAACATGCTCCCCTGCTCGTAAAACCAGCAATGACGCACCGTCATGCCCGGGAACCGGTACTTTTTCAAACCGAGTATAGTACCGTTTTTGAATTCATTAGTAATGCAATACTATACTAGAACCGGTATACCGTAGAACCCATCCATCCATCCATTTTTCTACCGCTTGTCCCTTTTTGGGGTCGCGGGGGGTGCCTTTCTTTTAACTGCATTCGGGCGGAAGGCGGGGTACACCCTGGACAAGCTGCCACCTCATCAGAGACCGTAGAACCTTAGTTTTAATGTAATTATCCTAATGAAAAAATGTACAATTTAGTCAAAATTCACACTGTTGTTTTTTTTTTTCTCAGTCCTGTTATACCCTCAAACATTAATAGGGATTGAACGATATAAAAATCTCATATCACTTTTATCTTTATTATTGTTGAATGTGCTCGAAAAGTACTTGTACACGCTCAAATATATTTTTTTAATAACTCAAAAAACAGACACTAGTTTTGTGTTTCTTACGCGTCACTGATAATGTTTTAGTCTTAGTATTTTATCTGTTAAAAAAAAAGAAGGGGGGGTATTGTGTGATGACTAGTTCCGATATACCGTACAACCATAGTACAAAGTAATGTGTGATGACTAGTTAGGGTATACCGTACAACCCTAGTACAAAGTAATGTGTGATGACTAGTTCCGGTATACTCTACAACCATAGTACAAAGTACTGTGTGATGACTAGTTCCGGTATACCGTACAACCATAGTACAAAGTAATGTGTGATGACTAGTTAGGGTATACCGTACAACCCTAGTACAAAGTAATGTGTGATGACTAGTTCCGGTATACTCTACAACCATAGTACAAAGTACTGTGTGATGACTAGTTCCGGTATACCGTACAACCATAGTACAAAGTAATGTGTGATGACTAGTTCCGGTATACCGTACAACCCTAGTACAAAGTAATGTGTGATGACTAGTTCCGGTATACCGTACAACTATAGTACAAAGTAATGTGTGATGACTAGTTCCGGTATACCGTACAACTCTAGTACAAAGTAATGTGTGATGACTAGTTCTGGTATACCGTACAACCATAGTACAAAGTAATGTGTGATGACTAGTTCCGGTATACCGTACAACCCTAGTACAAAGTAATGTGTGATGACTAGTTCCGGTATACTCTACAACCATAGTACAAAGTACTGTGTGATGACTAGTTCCGGTATACCGTACAACCATAGTACAAAGTAATGTGTGATGACTAGTTCCGGTATACCGTACAACCCTAGTACAAAGTAATGTGTGATGGCTAGTTCCGGTATACCGTACAACTATAGTACAAAGTAATGTGTGATGACTAGTTCCGGTATACCGTACAACTCTAGTACAAAGTAATGTGTGATGACTAGTTCCGGTATACCGTACAACCATAGTACAAAGTAATGTGTGATGACTAGTTCCGGTATACCGTACAACCCTAGTACAAAGTAATGTGTGATGACTAGTTCCGGTATACCGTACAACCCTAGTACAAAGTAATGTGTGATGACTAGTTTCGGTATACCGTACAACCCTAGTACAAAGTATTGTGTGATGACTAGTTCCGGTATACCGTACAACCATAGTACAAAGTAATGTGTGATGACTAGTTCCGGTATACCATACAACCCTAGTACAAAGTAATGTGTGATGACTAGTTCCGGTATACCGTACAACCCTAGTACAAAGTAATGTGTGATGACTAGTTCCGGTATACCGTACAACCATAGTACAAAGTAATGTGTGATGACTAGTTCCGGTATACCGTACAACCCTAGTACAAAGTAATGTGTGATGGTCACCTGGTTAACACTGCCCCCTGTGGCAGAGCGGGGAAATGCATCTGTATGGGAGGGCCCCCAAACATCTTCTTGACATGTTTTTCTCCCGACAATAACGCCGACCGCATGTTTTAAACACACACAAATATGTATGCCGCATGTTTTAAACACACACAAATATGTATGCTGCATGTTTTAAACACACACAAATATGTATGCGGGGCCCGGCATACATTCCCTGCCACGCGGCGCTAATTAGCCGCTAATTACCCCAGCGAGTGTAAACAATCCCAGCAGATGGCAGAAAGCGCGGCATTAGCAGTAACGACCCGGAGCGGCGCCGAGCCTCCCTCATTACGCCCGCATCGTCATTAAAAAAAAAAGGCACACGCGTGAGAGCCGCTCGCCATTACGGCTCCGAACGTTCTCCGGCGGTTCCACTCCGCCGGCGTCCTCGCCCCCGGGTCACCGTCACGTGAGGTTAAACCTCAGCGCCGGCTGAAGAGCGCTTCTAATTGGCCGGGTCGTTTTCAGAGTCAAATGGACGCCCACGCCCACCACCGGGTGTCCCCTACTTCACCTCCCCGGGGGCCCACGCGTGACCACGACCTGAACATTTATTTATTTATTTTTTAATAAATGAATTAGCGCTCGGGCATCAAGTCGATGCTGCTAACTCGCTTTAACCCCGCTAGCTAGCATGATTACAAGCTCCGCTAATGCTAATTGTTACACATTCTGCACCTCGCGCGCTAATTAGCACATGACTTTGTAATGAAACGCACACATAAACCACTACGACATAGGTAATAGACTTGTTTTGATGGTGAGTGCAAATAGTGCGGCGTAATGGAAGCGTTACGCTAATCGCTGGTGCGGGTCCGCCAGTCTCGTTGGAGGCTAATGAGCGGCAGAATCTCTTCTTCTCTCATGTTTATCAGCGTAAAGTTGATATCAATGTCAGGAAGGATTAATCACATGAAAATAAAAGTGACCATTTTTATTTTTTACTTTTTTTTCTGTACTTTTGTTTTAATACTTTGTAGCACTTTAAGATTTTAACAAATGTAAAGTGCGTATTATTATTGTTATTATTAATGAAAAATAAAAATACAAATAAAAAGTTTGGGTATGATTTTTCCAGAAACAAATCAATTCACATCCAAATCACGATTATTATTCATCTGAATTATAAATCGATTCATTGTTTTTTAAAAATCAAGTAAAAAAAACAAAAAAAACAATTTAAGAGTATTTTTTTATTTTTTACTTTTTTACTTTTTATTGTATTTTTATTTTTAAAATACTTTGTAGCACTTTGACATTTTAACAAATGTAAAATGCGTATTATTATTGTTATTATTAATGAAAAATAAGAAGTTTGGGTATGATTTTTCCAGAAAAAAAATCAATTCACATCTAAATCACAATTATTATTCATTTGAATTATAAATCAATTCATTGTTTTTTTAAAAATCAAGTAAAAAAAAAAAGAAAGTGTAAGGGTATTTTTTTTTAATTTATTTTTTATTTTTTATTAAACTTTGTAACACTTTGACATTTTAACAAATGTAAAATGCGTATTATTATTTTTATTATTAATGAAAAATAAAAATAAAAATAAAAAGTTTGAGTATGTTTTTTCCAGAAAAAAAATCAATTCACATCCAAATCACGATTATTATTCATCTGAATTATGAATCAATTCATTGTTTTTTAAAATTCAAGTTAAAAAAAAAAAAAAGTGTAAGAGTATTATTTATTTTATTTTTAATTGTTTTTATTAACTTTGTAGCACTTTGAGATTTTAACAAATGTAAAGTGTGTTACAAATGTCATTCATTATTATTGTTATTATCAATAAAAAATACAAATGAAAATAAAAACGTTTGGGTATGATTTTTCCAGAAAAAAAAATCAATTCACATCCAAGTCACGATTATTATTCATCTGAATTATAAATCAATTCATTTTTTTTTTTTAAATCAAGTAAAAAAAAAAAAAGGGAAAGTGTAAGAGTATTTTTTGTAATTATTATTATTTATTTTTGTATATATACTTTGTAGCACTTTGAGTGTGTTACAAATGTAATTAATTATTATTGTTATTATAAAAAAATAAAAATAAAAAATGTTTGGGTATGATTTTTCCAGAAAAAAAATCAATTCAAATCCAAATCACGATTATTATTCATTTGCATTATAAATAAATTCATTGTTATTTTTAAAATCAAGTAAAAAAAAAAAGAAAATTTAAGAGTATTTTTTTATTTATTATATATATATATTTTAATACTTTGTATCACTTTGAGATTTTAAAAAATGTAAAGTGCATTACAAATGTCATTCATTATTATTGTTATTATCAATAAATAATAAAAATAATTTTAAAAAGTTTGGGGATTTTTCCAGAAAAAAAATCAATTCACATCCAAATCACGATTATTATTCATTTGAATTATAAATAGATTCATTTTTTTTTAAATCAAGTAATAAAAAAAAAAGAAAGTGTAAGAGTATTTTTTTAAATTATTATTATTTATTTTTGTATATATACTTTGTAGCACTTTGAGTGCATTACAAATGTAATTCATTATTATTGTTGTTATCAATAAAAAATTAAAAGTAAAAAGTTTGGGTATGATTTTTCCAGAAAAAAAAGAAATTCACATCCATATCACGATTATTATTCATCTGAATTATAAATTGATTCATTGTTTTTTAAAAATCAAGTAAAAAAAAAAAAAAAAAAGAAAGTGTAAGAGTATTTTTTATTTTATTTTTTATTTGTAGCACTTTGAGATTTTAACTAATGTAAAGTGTGTTACAAATGTAATTAATTATTATTGTTACTATCAATAAAAAATTAAAATTAAAATAAATAGTTTGGGTGCGATTTTTCCAGAAAAAAATCAATTCACATCCAAATCACAATTATTATTCATCTGAATTATAAATCGATTCATTGTCTTTTTAAAAATCAAGTAAAAAAAAATTTTAAAAAACATTTTAAGAGTTTTTTTATTTTGTTCCTTTTTTATTAATTTATTAATACATTTTTTTTTAAATACTTTGTAGCACTTTGACATTTTAACAGATGTAAAGTGTGTATTATTAATGTTATTATTAATGAAAAATAAAAATAAAAAGTTTGGGTATGATTTTTCCAGAAAAAAATCAATTCACCTCCAAACCACGATTATTATTCATCTGAATTATAAATCAATTCATTGTTTTTTAAAAATCAAGTAAAAAAAAAAAAACATTTTAAGAGTATTTTATTTTTTTTAACTTTTTTTGTAATTTATTTTTATTTTATTTTATTTTTTTATACTTTGTAGCACTTTGACATTTTAACAAATGTAAAGTGTGTATTATTATTGTTATTATTAATGAAAAATAAAAATAAAAAGTTTGGGTATGATTTTTCCAGAAAAAAATCAATTCACATTCAAATCCAATTATTATTCATCTGAATTATAAATCGATTCATTGTTTTTTAAAAATCAAGTAAAAAAAATAAAAACATTTTAAGAGTTTTTTAATTTTTTTTTAAACTTTTTTTAGGCTAGTTGGAGCTTTTTGAAAATGTAACCTGTTTTTACATGGTAAATGGTAAATGGGTTATACTTGTATATCGCTTTTCTACCTTCAAGGTACTCAAAGACACTATTTCCACATTCACCCATTCACACCCACCTTCAAGGTCCTAACCGCCACCCATCAGGAGCAAGGGTGAAGTGTCTTGCTCAAGGACACAACGGACGTGAGTAGGTTGGTAGAAGGTGGCGATCGAACCAGGAACCCTCAGGTTGCTGACACGGCCACTCTCCCAACCGCGCCACGCCGTCCCCAATATCGCCGTATTAAAGCAAATAATACATTGCCAGAATCGATTCGAATCGAGGATCGATTCTGATTTGAATCACGACCCCAGGAATCGGATCGAATGGTTCAGTGCCCAAAGATTCACACACCTATTGGGTGTCATTTAAATTTGGGCGATTTCAGTTTAGATTCCGGTTACCAACGATTTTCGATTACGATTCTTTTACGAAAGAAGGTCAAAAATGTAGGACGATGATCTCTCGGGGCTATTTTCTAGTAGTTCATAAAAATATCAATCCTTTGACCTTGAATATAAATGTTTTAAAGTTGCTTGTGTTTATATATATATATATATATATATATATATATATATATATATATATATATATATATATATATATATATATATATATATATATATATATATATATATATATATATATATATATATATATATATATATATATATATATATATATATATATATATATATATATACACACAAAAATAGGACTTATTGTTTGAAAATTCGGATTGTTCCGGGAGAATCAAAATGTAAGACCCGGATCTCAACCTGGGTCGGGTCATCCGTGTGATCCTTGAGAGGACAAAAACGAAGCGTATCTTACAAATATTTCTCTGTCCTTTCTCCGGTGCAGCTGTGCATGTGGTGAAGAATGCCAATGCAAGCAAAAAAAAAAAAAGGTGGAAGCAGATAAAGCACAAAAAGAAGAGGAAGCTCTTTGTGTGAGACTTGAAAGGCAAAGGCCAGCAGCTTGTGACATTTTTCTTTCCAAGGAACTCCGAGCCCCTCATCTGGCGCCGGCCGCCCCCGGCATGGCCAAAGCCACCCTGCCCTTTCTGCCGACAATGGCGGCGCTCACTCTTTTTTTCCAAGGGATCTTTGCATCCTGGGACTGTGATCTGTGTCTTTAAAGCCAACCCACACATCACGTGACCAAAGGACTGGCTCTGCCTAAGTGGTTCTGGTCCGATTTGATCCAGGTACTTTCCATCTGGGGACCTTTCCCCGTATGCCAGGAGTGACTGGGACAGTCAAATTAGTCCTAGACTGGTAGATCTTGGTGCACTCGCCAATGGATCTTCAGAACCGGAGGCTGGTTTGATCCTGGTACTTTCCATCTGGGGAAAAGCCGTACGCCAGGAGTGACTGGGACAGTCAAATTAGTCCTAGACTGGTTGATCTCTGTGCACTCGCCAATGGATCTCCAGAACCGGAGGCCGGTTTAAACCTGGTACTTTCGATCTGGGGAAAGGAGTGACTGGGACAGTCAAATTAGTCCTAGACTGGTTGGTCTCGGTGCACTCGCCAATGGATCTCCAGAACCGTAGGCCGGTTTAAACCTGGTACTTTCGATCTGGGGAAAGGAGTGACTGGGACAGTCAAATTAGTCCTAGACTGGTTGATCTTGGTGCACTCGCCAATGGATCTCCAGAACCGGAGGCCTTCGAGGCGACTGGATGAACACGCCGGAAAGAGTTGCGGGGAAAATCTTGGTTGGTTCACCTTGGAAGTCGGTGCTGCGAATGACGTCACAGACCAGTTATGAGCGTTCCGGTTACGGGAGTCAAGATGGCCACAGGTCTGAATATGAACAATATATGGGCAAACATAAGCTTCTTCTTCTACCTTCAAACACTAAAGACACTATTGTTCGCAATATGGTTGTACGGTATACCGGTACTAGTATAGTATCGCGGTACTAATGAATCAAAAACGGTACTATACTTTGTTTGAAAAGTACAGGTTCCCGGGCATTACGGCACATTGTTGTCACATCATGACATTGCTGGTTTTACCAGCAGAGGAGCATGCTCGGCGCGCACACACACAGAGCACTTACAAGCAGACACAGTGTGTAGACAGAAAAGGGAGAATGGACGCATTTTGGTGTAAAAAGTAAAGATAAAGGTGATGTTATAACACTGACACACCCTCGGGAAGAGCTGCTTTAAGACATGCCTAGCTAGCTAGAGGCTAACATCCATCCGCAGTGTTTTAGCTACTTCTAATACACTAATCCTCGCCTCCATGGCGACAAATAAAGTATGTTTCTTACATGTATCATTATCACTGCAGGACGAGGAATATGTGTATCATATAAAGGAGTTCATCTATGGAATCATTTACAATTAGAAATGTAAATGCCATCCATCCATTTGCTACCGCTTGTCCCTTTCGGGGTAAATGTGTAACATTTATCTAAAAACAATATATATAAAAACACTACTATGAAAGCTAGCTTGCTGTTAGCCGTATAATTCACGGCTAACAGCAAGCTAGCACCCTGAATGTAAACAAACGCCATGGGTGGATCTACACCTGACATCCACTGTAATGATACCAAGTACAGGCGCGTATCTAGTAGATCCTACTATGATTACATCGCTATTTTTTTTTCCCTTTAAAAAAATTCCTATTGTGTTTATAAACTCACAAAATACGTCCCTGGACACATGAGGACTTTGAATATGACCAATGTATGATCCTGTAACTACTTGGTATCGGATCGATACCTAAATGTGTGGTATCATCCACAACTAATGTAAAGTATCAAAGAAGAGAAGAATAAGTGATTATTACATTTTAACAGAAGTGTAGATAGAACATGTTAAAACAGAAAATAACAAAATATTAACAGTAAATGAACAAGTAGATTAATAATACATTTTTACAGTTTGTCCTTTGTAATGTGTACAACATAATAGGTGTATAAATGACACAATATGTTACTGCATACGTCAGCAGACTAATTAGGAGTCTTTGTTTGTTTACTTACTACTAAAAGACAAGTTGACTATTTTATTTAAGGACTAAATTGCAATGATAAACATATGTTTCATGTACACTAAGATTTTTTTGTTCAAATAAAGACAACAATGACATTTTTTTGTGGTCCCCTTCATTTAGAAAAGTACCGAAAAGTATCGGAATACATTTTGGTACCGGTACTAAATATTGCTATCGGGACAACCCTATAAGAAGGTTCATCTTTCCAGCACTTCCTGTTCCCTTTATTATACCTGGAAGAGAGTTGAGAAACATGATGTTGAAAACACGGTCCAGGTGCAGTCTGTGTCTTTGTGAAGGGAATTATATTTATATAGCGCTTTTTCTCTAGTGACTCAAAGCGCTTTTACATAGTGAAAGCCAATATCTAAGTTTCACTGGGAGCAGGTGGGTAAAGTGTCTTGCCCAAGGACACAACGGCAGTGACTAGGATGGCGGAAGCGGGGGATCGAACCTGGAACCCTCAAGTTGCCGGCACGGCCACTCTACCAACCGAGCCATACCGCCCCTGTGAACATTAGATCCATTGTGGCGACGTCAGGAAATGTTTTGCATAGCAGCACCATTCTGAGCACGCCTCTTCAGTGTGTGTGTGTGTGTGTGTGTGTGTGTGTGTGTGTGTGTGTGTGTGTGTGTGTGTGTGTGCGCAAAGACGGGCCGATTGGATGTCAATCACCCCGCGCCTTACCTGTCACCGCGACGCCCAGGCGGTGACAGGGTGAGGGACGGCTCTGACCTTCGGCGGTGAAAAGGCGGCCGGGCAGGACAATTAAGACTCCACCTCTTTGTCTTGCCGCTCACGAGCCGCAAGCTCCGCCCACTCAGTACCTACGAAAGGTTCCGGTTTCTGGGCCGAGAGAAGCTCGGGGGGGGAAGACAAGGAAAGCCAGGTGGAAACATGCCTCTGCACGGTTCTGATGGGTCCGTCCAAATGGTGGAGTCATTAAAAGTTTCCTGACTCAGCTGCTGGACTAACTTACCATGGCTTTGTGTCCTGCCTTACCTGCCTTACCATGGCTTTGTGTCCTGCCTTACCATGCCTTACCATGCCTTACCATGGCTTTGTGTCCTCAACACTTATAGTGCACTCGTTAGGCATGCACATCATAATTGATTAGCTCATTAATGGATGGTTGAGAATACAGTTGATTGTGCGGAATGGATTTCAAACAAATAGGCTGCACTACCGGTTGCAACCAGCGGAGGTGCTGTTGTCCAGCATCAAGTATTCCAATGAACACGAATGCAAATACTTGTAATTACTTTTTAAATTCATATAATCTCCCAGTGTGTAAGGATGTCCACATTTTACATAAGTATGGTATTACAAAGTGCTGAATGAATGAGACACACCTTGCCCTGGTGGACAATCAAGAGACACACCTGTCACTGGTGGACAATCAAGAGACACGCCTGTTCCTGGTTGTCCAATCAAGAGACACACCTGTTCCTGTTGTCCAATCAATAGACACACCTGTCCCTGGTTGTCCAATCAAGAGACACACCTGTTCCTGTTGTCCAATCAAGAGACACACCTGTCCCTGGTTGTCCAATCAATAGACACACCTTGCCTTGGTGGACAATCAAGGGACACACCTGTTTCTGGTTGTCCAATCAAGAGACAGACCTGTTCCTGGTTGTCCAATCAAGAGACACACCTTGTCCTGGTGGACTATCAAGAGACACACCTTGTCCTGGTGGACTATCAAGAGACACACCTGTCACTGGTTGTCCAATCAAGAGACAGACCTGTTCCTGGTTGTCCAATCAAGAGACACACCTGTCCCTGGTTGTCCAATCAAGAGACACACCTTGCCCTGGTGGACAATCAAGGGACACACATGTCCCTGGTTGTCCAATCAATAGACACACCTTGCCTTGATGGACAATCAAGGGACACACCTGTTTCTGGTTGTCCAATCAAGAGACACACCTGTCCCTGGTTGTCCAATCAAGAGACACACCTTGCCCTGGTGGACAATCAAGGGACATGTTGTCCCTGGTTGTCCAGTCAAGAGACACACCTGTTCCTGTTGTCCAATCAAGAGACACACCTTGTCCTGGTGGAAAATCAAGAGACACACCTGTCACTGGTGGACAATCAAGAGACACGCCTGTCACTGGTTGTCCAATCAAGAGACAGACCTGTCCCTGGTTGTCCAATCAAGAGACACACCTTGCCCTGGTGGACAATCAAGGGACACACATGTTCCTGGTTGTCCAGTCAAGAGACACACCTGTTCCTGTTGTCCAATCAAGAGACACGCCTTGTCCTGGTGGACAATCAAGAGACACACCTGTCCCTGGTTGTCCAATCAATAGACACACCTTGTCCTGGTGGACAATCAAGAGACACACATGTCCCTGGTTGTCCAATCAATAGACACACCTTGCCTTGGTGGACAATCAAGGGACATACCTGTTTCTGGTTGTCCAATCATGGGACAAACCTTGCCCTGGTGGACAATCAAGAGACACACCTGTCCCTGGTTGTCCAGGCAAGAGACACACCTGTCCCTGGTTGGCCAGTCAAGAGACACACCTGTACCTGGTGGACAATCAAGAGACACACCTGTCTCTGGTGGACAATCAAGGGACACACCTGTTTCTGGTTGTCCAATCAAGAGACACACCTTGCCCTGGTGGACAATCAACAGACACACCTGTCCCTGGTTGTCCAGTCAAGAGACACACCTGTCTCTGGTGGACAATCAAGAGACACACCTGTCCCTGGTTGTCCAGTCAAGAGACACACCTGTCCCTGGTTGGCCAGTCAAGAGACACACCTGTCCCTGGTTGTCCAGTCAAGAGACACACCTGTCCCTGGTATATAATCAGGAGACACATCTTGCCCTGGTGGACAATCAAGAGACACACCTGTCCCTAGTTGTCCAATCAAGAGACACACCTGTCCCTGGTTGTCCAGTCAAGAGACACACCTGTCCCTGGTATATAATCAGGAGACACATCTTGCCCTGGTGGACAATCAAGAGACACACCTGTCCCTGGTGGACAATCAAGAGACACACCTGTCTCTGGTGGACAATCAAGAGACACACCTGTCCCTGGTATATAATCAGGAGACACACCTGTCCCTGGTATATAATCAGGAGACACACCTGTCCCTGGTTGTCCAATCAAGAGACACACCTTGCCCTGGTTGTCCAATCAAGAGACACACCTGTCCCTGGTATATAATCAGGAGACACACCTGTCCCTGGTTGTCCAATCAAGAGACACACCTTGCCCTGGTTGTCCAATCAAGAGACACACCTGTCCCTGGTATATAATCAGGAGACACATCTTGCCCTGGTGGACAATCAAGAGACACACCTGTCTCTGGTGGACAATCAAGAAACACACATGTACCTGGTTGTCCAATCAAGAGACACACCTGTCCCTGGTGGACAATCAAGAGACACACCTGTCCCTGGTGGACAATCAAGAGACACACCTGTCCCTGGTGGACAATCAAGAGACACACCTTTCTCTACTTGACAATCAGGAGGCTCTCATGCCCAGCGTTGTCATCCCGCAGACCAGACCACATTTGCCTGGCAGGTGCTTGCCTTGCTTGCTTGCCTTCTCTTCGCCCGAGACCCGCTGCCTCCACCACGCTGGTGCTTATCAGTTGCTCCTGATGAAATGATCTGTTTGACTTGCACTTAGCCTCCGTCACACGTCTGATGGTGTGGATCAGAGCTCCAGTACGTTATTCAATAAGTCACCTGTACCACGGCCACCTGGCAACTTCAATCAGCTGCGAGGGTAAGCGTGATGCCAGGTAAGCGCACGGCTGCTTCTAGAAAGGAAAGGAAGAAACGCTTTGTTATTCCGTAAAGAGACAGAAGCCAGCGGTTTGGCGACCGGCGCTGAAAGGCGTTTTGGTGGGTCCACTTTTTTGGACCGGTGGCACAATCAGCGGCCGTGGAGCAGCTAGGAATGTAAGAACTGTCAGTCCCCAGCGGTGTTGGGTGCGCTCGCCCGGCCGTCAATCACGCACGGCGGACACCATCTTCTCCAGGCGGAGGCGGAGGAAGCGAGGCGGTGAAGTTGACGCTTGACGGATCTGACACCGGACACTTCATTAGGAACACCTACACGACATAACGAGCTCCCCGTACGGCGGATGTGTCAAAAAGTCCGAGGCACACCTCCGCCAAGACCAGTAAAGTATATGCTGGATGCTGCACTTCATCAATAGTATGAATATATATGTTTTTAGAATAGCTGAAAAAAATAACAATTATCTCCGTAATCCAGTGTTTTTCAACCACTGTGCCGTGGCACACTAGTGTGCCGTGAGATACAGTCTGGTGTGCCGTGGGAGATCATCTAATGTCACCTATTTGGGTTTAAAATATGTTTTGCACACCAGTAATTACAGTCTGAAAATGATGTTTTGTTGTTGCGTGTCGGTGCCGTCTAGAGCTCGGCAGAGTAACCGTGTAATACTCTTCCATGTCAGTAGGTGGCAGCAGGTAGCTAATTGCTTTGTAGATGTGGGAAACAGCGGGAGGCAGAGTGCAGGTAAAAAGGTGTCTAATGCTTGAACCAAAAATAAACAAAAGGTGAGTGCCGCTAAGAAAAGGCATTGAAGCTTAGGGAAGGCTATGCAGAACGAAAGTAAAACTGAACTGGCTACAAAGTCAACAAAAACAGAATGCTGGACGACAGCAAAGACTTACTGTGGAGCAAAGACGGCGTCCACAATGTACAACCGAACATGACATGACAATCAACAATGTCCCCACAAAGAAGGATAAAAACCACTGAAATCTTCTTGATCGCTAAAACAAAGTAGATGCGGGGAATATCGCTCAAAGGAAGACATGAAACTGCTACAGGAAAATACCAAAAAAAGAGAAAAAGCCACCAAAATAGGAGCGCAAGACAGGAAGTAAAACACTACACACGGGAAAACAGCAATAAAGTCCAAATAAGTCAGGGTGTGATGTGACAGGTGGTGACAGTACACCTACTTTGAGACAAGAGCTATAGTCATGCATGCTAGGTTATGATCTAGACCAGGGGTCACCAACCTTTTTGAAACCAAGAGCTACTTCTTGGGTAGTGATTAATGTGAAGGGCTACCAGTTTGATACACACTTAAATAAATTGCCAGAAATAGCCAATTTGCTCAATTTACCTTTAACTCTATGTTATTATTAAAAATTAATGATATTTACACTTAATTCAACGGTTTAAAAGAGGAGAAAACACGAAAAAAATGACAATTACATTTTGAAACATTGTTTATCTTCAATTTTGACTCTTTAAAATTCAAAATTCAACCAAAAAAAGAAGAGAAAAACTAGCTAATTCGAATCTTTTTGAAAAAATTTAAAAAAATAATTTATGGAACATCATTAGTAATTTTTCCTGATTAAGATTAATTTTAGAATTTTGATGAAATAGGTTAAAATCCAATCTTCACTTTGTTAGAATATATAACAAATTGGACCAAGCTATATTTCTAACAAAGACACATCATTATTTCTTCTAGATTTTCCAGAACAAAAATGTTAAAAGAAATTCAAAAGACTTTGAAATAAGATTTAAATTTGATTCTACAGATTTTTTAGATTTGCCAGAATATTTTTTTTGAATTTTAATCATAATAAGTTTGAAGAAGTATTTCACAAATATTCTTCGTCGAAAAAACAGAAGCTAAAATGAAGAATTAAATTAAATGTATTTATTATTCTTTACAATAAAAAAAATAAATTTACTTGAACATTGATTTAAATTGTCAGGAAAGAAGAGGAAGGAATTTAAAAGGTAAAAAGGTATATGTGTTTAAAAATTCTAAAATCATTTTTAAGGTTGTATTTTTTCTCTAAAATTGTCTTTCTGAAAGTTATAAGAGGCAAAGTAAAAAAAATTAATGAATTTATTTAAACAATTGAAGACCAAGTTTTTTAAATATTTTCTTGGATTTTCAAATTCTATTTGAGTTTTGTCTCTCTTAGAATTAAAAATGTCGGGCAAAGCGAGACCAGCTTGCTAGTAAATAAATACAATTTAAAGAATAGAGGCAGCTCACTGGTAAGTGCTGCTATTTGAGCTATTTTTAGAACAGGCCAGCGGGCTACTCATCTGGTCCTTACGGGCGACCTGGTGCCCGCGGGCACCGCCTTGGTGACCCCTGCTTTAAAGTCATATCCAATAATTGCGACAACGACTTTTTACTGTCAACTGAGTTTCGTTTTTTAATGATTTCTGCTGGTGGTGTGCCTCCGCATTTCTTCAACCTTTTCCAATGGCAGGCGGGAGTGACGAGCACAGCTGCAGCCATTTTGACCTCCACCTGTCCCGTCTCCCCTCTTGTTACTCCTTTTAGTTGTGCTTTCCTTCCGTGTCACTGTCTGGTTCCCTGCAGTGACATCAGTTGTTGTTTGACCCTCCAAGGCTGCCGTACTTTGCAGGCTTTTTTTGATTTCGGCCTCCTTTTGCTATTTGTCGCTTTTTCGGTGAAATTTAAAGGACCTTTTTGCATTTTTTTGGGGTCTCCTTTTGGGAGTCAAAGTGTTATAATTTTACTGACTTGATGTACTATTTGTTTTGTTTACTTCTTGCTAGGCATGGCTACCATTCACATTTGTACTAATACACTCCCAATTCCCGGTACCTAGAAACACTTTTTAGTACTTTTTTGTGTGGTGATAAATATTAATTGTTTTTAATAATTAAATACATATTTGTATTGCAACACTTACAAATGAGATAATTATGATAAATAACTATACATATATATATACATATATACAGTATATATACACGTACAAAACCCAAACTCAGTAAACGTTTGGGAACTGAAGAGACCAATTTTTGAAGCTTCTCAGGTGGAATTCTTTCCCATTCTTGCTTGATGTACAGCTTAAGTTGTTCAACAGTCCGGGGGTCTCCCTTCTGCTATTTTAGGCTTCATAATGCACCACACATTTTCAACGGGAGACAGGTCTGGACTACAGGCAGGCCAGTCTAGTACCCGCACTCTTTTACTACGAAGCCACGTTGATGTAACACGTGGCTTGGCATTGTCTTGCTGAAATAAGCAGGGGCGTCCATGATAACGTTGCTTGGATGGCAACATATGTTGCTCCAAAAGCTGTATGTACCTTTCAGCATTAATGGTGCCTTCACAGATGTGTAAGTTACCCATGTCTTGGGCACTAATACACCCCCATACCATCACACATGCTGACTTTTACACTTTGCGCCTAGAACAGTCTGGATGGTTCTTTTCCTCTTTGGTCCGGAGGACACGACGTCCACAATTTCCAAAAACAATTTGAAATGTGGACTCGTCAGACCACAGCACACTTTTCCACTTTGCATCAGTCCATCTTAGATGAGCTCGGGCTTAGCGAAGCCGGCTGTGTTTCTGGGTGTTGTTGATAAATGGCTTTCGCTTTGCATAGTCGAGTTTCAACTTGCACTTACAGATGTAGCGACAAACTGTAGTTACTGACAGTGTTTTTTCTGAAGCGTTCATGTGGTGATATCCTTTACACGCCGATGTCGCTTTTTGATGCAGTACCGCCTGAGGGACCACATTGCCGCTTACGTGCAGTGATATCTCCAGATTCTCTGAACCTTTTGATGATATTACGGAGCGTAGATCAGTGGTCCCCAACCACCGGGCCGCGGCCCGGTACCGGTCCGCGGACCGATTGGTACCGGGCAGCGCAAGAAATTAAAAAAAAAAATAAAAAAAAATGTTTTTTTTTTTTTTTAGTTAAATCAACATAAAAAACACAATGTATACATTATATATCAATATAGATCAATACAGTCTGCAGGGATACTGTCCGTAAGCACACATGATTGTATTTCTTTATGAAAAAAAAAAAAAAAAAAAAAAAAAAAAAAGGTTTTTGTTTTTTTTTAGTTAAATCAACATAAAAAACACAATGTATACATTATATATCAATATAGATCAATACAGTCTGCAGGGATACTGTCCGTAAGCACACATGATTGTATTTCTTTATGAAAAAAAAAATGAAAAAAAAAAATGTTTTTTTTTTTTTTTTAGTTAAATCAACATAAAAAACACAATGTATACATTATATATCAATATAGATCAATACAGTCTCCAGGGATACTGTCCGTAAGCACACATGATTGTATTTCTTTATGAAAAAAAATAAAAATAATAATAATGTTTTTTTTTTTTTTTTTAGTTAAATGAACATAAAAAACACAATGTATACATTATATATCAATATAGATCAATACAGTCTGCAGGGATACTGTCCGTAAGCACACATGATTGTATTTCTTTATGAAAAAAAAAAAATGAAAAAAAAAATGTTTTTTTTGTTTTTTTTAGTTAAATCAACATAAAAAACACAATGTATACATTATATATCAATATAGATCAATACAGTCTGCAGGGATACTGTCCGTAAGCACACATGATTGTATTTCTTTATGAAAAAAAAAAAAAAAAAAAATTTTTTTTTTTTTTTTTAGTTAAATCAACATAAAAAACACAACATATACATTATATATCACTATAGATCAATACAGTCTGCAGGGATACAGTCCGTAAGCACACATGATTGTATTTCTTTATGAAAAAAAAAAAAAAAAAAAAAGTTTTTTTTTTTTTTTTTAGTTAAATCAACATAAAAAAACACAATGTATACATTATATATCAATATAGATCAATACAGTCTGCAGGGATATTGTCCGTAAGCACACATGATTGTATTTCTTTCTGAAAAAAAAAATGAAAAAAAATGTTTTTTTTTTTTTTTTTTTAGTTAAATCAACATAAAAAACACAATGTATACATTATATATCAATATAGATCAATACAGTCTGCAGGGATACTGTCCGTAAGCACACATGATTGTATTTCTTTATGAAAAAAAAACAAAAAAAAACTCCCCCCCCGGTCCGGGGGACAAATTTTCAAGCGTTGACCGGTCCCCAGCTACAAAAAGGTTGGGGACCACTGGTGTAGATGGTGAAATCCCTAAATTCCTTGCAATAGCTGGT
The DNA here is from genome assembly GCF_033978785.1 of Entelurus aequoreus. Taxonomy (NCBI): domain Eukaryota; kingdom Metazoa; phylum Chordata; class Actinopteri; order Syngnathiformes; family Syngnathidae; genus Entelurus; species Entelurus aequoreus. Next base: position 76,871,960 of record NC_084738.1, on the reverse strand, counting down.
TGAGAAATGTTGTTCTTAAACAATTTGCTCAGGCATTTGTTGACAAAGTGGTGACCCTCGACCCCGTCCTTGTTTGTGAATGACTGGAAGCTGCTTTTATACCCAATCATGGCACCCACCTGTTCCCAATATAGCCTGTTCACCTGTGGGATGTTCCAAATAAGTCTTTGACGAACATTCATCAACTTTCTCAGTCTTTTTTGCCACTTGTGCCAGCTTTTTTGGAAACATTATGCAGGCATCAATTCCAAATGAGCTAATATTTGCCATAAAATAACAACGTTTCTCAGTGTGAACATGAAATATCTTGTCTTTGCAGTCTATTCAATTGAATATAAGTTGAAAAGGATTTGTTGTATTCTCTTTTTGTTTACCATTTACAAAACGTGACAACTTCACTAGTTTTGGGGTTTTTGCATAATATCGTGTGAGATACACGCGCACGAAGCGTAAAGGAAGTCATGCTCCTCGTCCTTCCCCTCTTCACCGACTTCCTGAATGCCGGATTGTTTGGTGTTTCACTAATTGTTTTCCTCTTCAAATTTGCGCAAACCAAAGCCTTTATTTGCTTCCCTCCACTTCACCCGCTTCCTGTCATCCCCGTCAGCTCGACCTTGCTTGGCGAGCCCGACGTGCTGCGGCCTCATCGCCACTTATTGTCCAGACTGAAAGCTATTTACTGACGGATTAGTAACATTGTTTTTATTATCATGTATCCTCCACAAAAGACTTTTACGGACGCTCGCTCACACAATCCTTGACTGCAGGAAGCCGTGACCGCAGCTCTGGAATAAAGAATGTTCTGGATTACTGTGGGTCTAAATAAGAAAACTAAACACCACGGTGGACACAAAAAAAGGTAACACTGGCGTGATTAGAGCGCGGACAGAAGGTATTAGTCGATTAATTGGCTCGCCAAGCAGGAGAGCGTCCATCCATCCAGACCCGGCTTTATTTAGACACGTCCTCCATTAGCTGGCCCCAGTGGAGGGGACACAGCCGTGATCCGGGGGAATTAGTACCTGCTGACTGGGTCTGCTACTACCTCACGCATCGATAATGCGGCCAAATTGGTGGTACTTATAATGAAAAACTGCTCATTAAAATGAGGTGTGAGTTTCAGCCAATCAGATCAATGATCCCGCCCTCCTCTTCGGCTGGTGACGTTGACATCCGTGTCACATTCCACAACTCTTCTCCAGGGAAAAATACAAATGAAAAAATACATTAAATATATAGAAATACATTGACATATTTTTTTTTAATAATAAACAAATGCCATTAATTTAATTTTAAATTATGTTATGAATACCATCAAATGAATCCCCCAGTAAAATATCAAATTAATTAAAAAAATATTAAAGTAATACAAATATCATGGAATGAATTAAAACAAATATACATAAATACTAGGGATGTCCGATAATGGCTTTTTGCCGATATCCGATATGCCGATATTGTCCAACTCTTTAATGACCGATACCGATATCAACCGGTATATACAGTCGTGGAATTAACACATTATTATGCCTAATTTGGACAACCAGTTATGGTGAAGATAAGGTACTTTAAAAAAAAAAATGAATCAAATAAAATAAGATAAATAAATTAAAAACATTTTCTTGAATGAAAAAGAAAGTAAAACAATATAAAAACAGTTACATAGAAACTAGTAATTAATGAAAATTTGTAAAATTAACTGTTAAAGGTTAGTATTATTAGTGGACCAGCAGCAAGCACAATCATGTGTGCTTACGGACTGTATCCCTTGCAGACTGTATTGATATATATTGATATATAATGTAGGAAGCAGAATATTAATAACAGAAAGAAACAACCCTTTTGTGTGAATGAGTGTGAATGGGGGAGGGAGGTTTTTTGGGTTGGTGCACTAATTGTAAGTGTATCTATTGTTTTTTATGTGGATTTAATAAAAAAATAAAAAAAATAAAAACGATACTGATAATAAAAAAAACGATACCGATAATTTCCGATATTACATTTTAACGCATTTACCGGACGATAATATCGGCAGACCGATATTATCGGACATCTCTAATAAATACATATCAGGTCAAATAATAACACTATTAAATTCAAGTAATATCAAAATGAATTAAAATGTGTTAATTAAATACACATACAATCAAATTCACTCTAAAATAATAAATGAATACAAATACCATGAGATCATTTAAAACATATTTTATGAATACAAACACCATCAAATGAATCCCCCAATAAAATATCAAATTAATTAAAAAAATATTAAAGTAATACAAATATCATGAAATTAATTAAAACAAATATACATAAATACATAGCAGGTCAAATAATAACACTATTAAATTCAAGTAACATCAAAATTAATTTAAATGTGTTAATTAAATACACATACAATCAAATTCACTCTAAAATAATAAATGAATACAAATACCATGAGATCATTTAAAAAATATTTTATGAATACAAACACCATCAAATGAATCCCCCAATAAAATGTCAAAATAATTTTTAAAATATTAAATTGACACAAATACCATGAAATTAAATAAAACATATAGGCATTAATACATATCATGTCAAATAATAGCACTATTAAAAATTCAAGTAACATCAAAATGAATTCAAATGTATTAATTAAATACACATACAATCAAATTCATTATAAAATAATAAATGAATACAAATGCCACGAGATCAATTTAGAATTATTTTATTAATACAAATACAATCAAAGGAATCCCCCCAACAAAATATCAAATTAATAATAAATTAAAAAATGTATACAAATACCATAACATGTATTTAAATAGATATACATAATTACATATTATATCAAATAATAAAACTATTAAATACAAGTAACATCAAAATGAATTAAAATGTTAAAATGTATTAATTAAATACACATACCATCAAATTAATAAAAAATCCAAAAAAAAAAAAATAAAATAAAATCAATTCAAAAATATTTTATGACTACAAATACCTTCAAATGAATACCCCCCAAAAATATCTAAATAATTTTAAAAATATTAAATTGATACAAATACCATGAAATTATTTTAAAAAATACATTAAAAAAATATTATATCAAATAATAGAACTGTTGAATACAAGTAATATCAAAATGAATTTAAATGTTGAATTCAAGTGTATGTGGATATACAACATTATCCGCTAAATAGCTTTATTGATGCTCACTCTTTCCCAAAGTGAAGATTTTGCACAGATGCTAACGTCATTTAGCGACGCGTGCTAATCACCCTCACTAAAGTGGCACTTGAGAAGATTAAATCAGACAAATAGCTCCACCGTGTTCCCTTTTTCACCAGCTTTTACAAATATATATATATATATATCATGAGGTGATGGCAGGTTAAGAGGAAATTTTTTTGGGTTTAGTTTTTTTTTTCCGTCTCTGTCAAATCAAAAGAGCAAAACAAGCCAAGCGTTCCATCTGAAGATGAAGAATAAGTGCTGTTTAAAAAGCACTAATGGAATCCCGATGATGTCGTGATGAAAGACCCTCGCTGCTAATTAACGACTCATTCCGACTTAAATGTTTGGTTTTTGGCTTAAAATGAAGTCTGATTGAGGAAGTAATTGACCCCGTTGCTGCGCCGATGCTTTGCATGTCAACGATCCTTCTCGTTTCTGCAAAATGTTCTTGCAGGGTTCTACCTGATTAAGGATTAGGATTTTTTTTTAAACAGGAGTAAGAACACACAATAACAACACCACCGCTGTAAAAGAGAGCAGAGCTGTCTAAATATCAGAGCAATCTATAAGATGGTCGCCCATCTCAACAGCTTTTGTCCACCTGAGATATGCGCCTTGGCAGGGATCGAAACTGAAAGTTAACTTGACACGTGTGTGCAGAGCGCACACACATTCTCCTCCACTCTCCCTCTCGGCTGCTACTTCTGGCAAAAGAGGGAAATCTTCCTTTAACACCAACCTAGCATGACGTCGCCGCTCAAATGTGAGTATATTGTTAGCATGTAGCTCAGTAGCTATGCAAGTGTCGCTAACGTTTGCGTCCTTCTGTCTTCACTCCTTAATGTTACATTCTTGAATCTGAGGCCCACCACATTTAAAAAAGGCAGGCTTCCCTACACCTCTTAAAGTTAAGCTCTGCCAACTACCCGTCCGTTAGCTCTTTACATGGAGCTGTAAGTTTATTAGTTTTTTCCTTAACTAGGCAAACCTAACATTATGTTACTGTTTGAATGTGAGTATACCGTTAGCATGTAGCTCACGCACAGTAGCTACGCTAGTGTCGCTAACGTTTGTGTCCTCCAATCCCCACACCTTAAAGTTACACTGTTTAATGTGATTTATGGCCACGTCTATACACTCACCACGTTCCAAAAAAAGGCAGATTTTTTCTTAGAGAATAAGCTAACTTAGCATGATGTTACTGTTAAAAGGTGAGCGCAGTGTTAGCATTTAGTTGACGTAGCTACGCTAGTGTCACTAATGTTTGCATCCTCCGGTCCCGCTTCGTAATGTTACGTTGTTGTATGTGACATACGGTCCCCTGTGTACGCCCACCATGTTTCAGAAAAGGTGGTCTTTGCTACGCATCTACACAGCATATGGAGAGAGAGACTGTGGCACTTTGGATAAAGACCAAAAATTGCGGTCAGTAAAGAACCAGGAATTTGAGGGGGGCTTGGTCATAATTGTGGCCCAAAAAGGCTCAATTTGGCTCGGACACACTCAGTGGGAATCTGGCCTCTTTTGCTCTGGCACACATGAGTTGGAAGTGTTTGTTAGCTACGTTTCATTGTTAGATTTTTCCTTACCAGTAAAAATGCTGACCTAAAATTTGCGTCCTCCAGTCCAACTTCCTAATGTTACATTGTTGTATGTGTACGCCCAGCATGTTTCAGAAAAGGTGGGCTTCACTACACATCTTAAAAGGCAGCATATGGAGAGAGAGTGTGTAGTGTAAATTGTAGCCCAAAAAGGCTCACTTCGGCTCGGACACAGTTCTTTGGAATCTGGCTTCTTTTGCTCTGGCGCACATGAGTATGAGATGTAGATGTTTGTTAGCCACGTTTGATCATAATGTTTTTCATTACCAGTAAATATGCTAACCTAACATGTGTAATGTTAGCATGTAGCTACGTTAGTGTCGCAAATATTTGCGTCCTCCAGTCCAACTTCTTAATGTTACGTTGTTGTATGTGACATACAATAGGCTGACCATACGTCCTCTTTTCCCAGGACATGTCCTCTTTTGCGGGGGTGTCCGGGCGGGGTTTCTTAAATGCCTCAAATGTCCGGCATTTTGAATTAGGGTTGCGTGTATTTTCAATGTACGTCCAGGGTTAAGTTAAGAAGGGGTTTAAAAAACAACAACTGAAGGTGCGTGCACGTAGCAACATTGGTGAGGGAGGGGCAGAGACACAGAGCGAGAAAGCTAGTGAGTGGAGAGAGACATGAAAACAAGAAATGCCGAAATGTAAATGCAACTTCACGGATGATTTGCGGGAAAAGTATTTGTGTTTTGGTCCTGGCCGTGACACATGGGAAGCAGAATGCACTGTGTGCAAAGCAGGAAGGTATGTATCTGTGGCAAATAAAGATCTCCAAGCCCATATCCACACTACAAAGCACAAAACAGCTGTGCAGGGCGAGAGCTCGTCTGCTGTTTTTTGTTTCAATTTAATTAACTTGTTTTGAGGCATTATTTATGTTTACATTATATACAAGAGGTTATTTTGAATATTTCTACCTCTGCACTTTTTTTCCAAAACTGTGAATGTTACAGAATATAAGTGTGACTTATTTTGTTATACTGTCAAGCAGTGTTGGCGTTAACACACTTTTTGTGTCTTTTTAACGCATTGAAATCAGAAAGGACGCAGATTATACTTTTTTTTTTTTTTTTTTTTTACCATTTGTGGCCCACAGCTAATGTTTTAAAGGCCCACGGCACATTCTAAAAATACTATTAAAATACACAAAAACATAACAAAAGTGAAATAAAAAAGCTTGAAGGTGAAATGTAATTTTAAAAAAGTTGCAATGTTGACTAATAAAACAAAGCTTTTTTTTTTTCTTTCAAACTGTCATTGCTCAAAACATAATATTGAATCAAAATCAATGTTATTATGAATTATTGACCTATCAAAGGTTCCCATTACTTCACATCAAATATTCCACTAAGAAAAATATTTTTTGTGGAAGATTTTGCATATTTTGTGTGTTTGCCATAAAAAACATAGTTTTGTTTGACAAAAAAGGGCAGAAAACAAACAAACAAAAAAAACAACATAAAAAAACTAAAACATTTTGAAATGAGGAATAGATGTGAAGTTGATGCAGACTCCAGAGATTTAAGCGTTAAATATAAAATGTATGTATGCCCTGGCACACTATTATCATCATTTCATGACCCAAGCAAAACACTTTTTACACTTTTATACTGAAATAAATACACCTACAACTTATTAAATAAAAACTAACCTAGCATGTGTAATGTTAGCATGTAGCTACGTTAGTGTCGCAAATATTTGCGTCCTCCAGTCCAACTTCCTAACGCTAAGTTCTTATATGTGACCTACGGCCCCGTGCGTACGCCCACCATGTTTCAGAAAAGCTGGGCTTCGCTACACATCTTAAAAAGGCGGCATATGGATAGAGAGCGTGGTGCTCATACTTTGAAAAAATGGGGTCAAAAAAGAACCAGGAATTACAGAGGGGCTTGGTCAAAATTGTGGCCCAAAAAGGCTCACTTTGGCTCAGACACACTTCCCGGGAATCTGGCCTCTTTTGCTCTGGCGCACATGGGTAGGAGATGGAAGTGTTTGTTAGCCACGTTTGATCGTTATGTTTTTTCTTACCAGTAAATATGTGTATATTGTATATATTTGCGATGTATGGCATCTATTATGTAGGTGTAAACAAGTGGATATAGTGCACAGTAGCACTTCTTCTAGCATACGCAACTAATTTACATTACTGTAAAGCTACAGACGGGCAAAGCGGCGTGTAAGTATCTTACTGATCTCACATTGTGTAAGTCAAATCCTCCAGTTGTCATTTTGAAGCTTTTATTGGCACTTTTCTTGTCACACAGGATTCTTTTGCCCGGGGGGGGGGGGACTTCATTGTGTCGCACAATAAAGGAATTTTGTAAATGCGGTTTATTATGCTCAATATGCTGCTGCGCGCCACACTTCATCACTTTTTTTTTTCCTTTATCGGTCTGGCGGGAAATTAAAGAAGCTTGAACACTGAACCGCATAAAAAACTGAGAAGGGGAAAAAAGACAATTACAGTGAAATGAAAGTAACATTGATTGGTTTACTTTGCTGTACAATCACTTTATTTTCTTTCTCTTCTGCCTTCTGTCTCTTTTTATAACGTTGGCGCGCGCGTGTGTGTGTGTGTGTGTGTGTGTGTGTGTGTGTGTGTGTGTGTGTGTGTGTGTGTGTGTGTGTGTGTGTGTGTGTGTGTGTGTGTGTGTGTGTGTGTGTGTGTGTGTGTGTGTGTGTGTGTGTGTGTGTGTGTGTGTGTGTGTGTGTGTGTGTGTGTGTGTGTGTGGCTTGTCGCTAAAGGTTAGCACATAGATTTACAAGCGCTGTCTCTTTCTTCTAAGCTTCTCAACATTTGACTCTCTTCACTTGATCGTTACCTTAGAAAAGTAAAATAAGATCTGAAATATGTCTTTCACATCGATTTTGACGTATTACATCTACCACTTTGATAAGGTTTGATGTCCAACCACTCACATGCACAACCTGAGCCGTGGTACACCAAATAATCACTTTAAAAAAATATTCAAATACAGTGTTACTGTTCAAACTGTGGGCAGGCATATTAAATATACTTGTTATATAAAACCTCTGCCTTGTATTTAATGAATATGTAGGCTTACTATGTTGCTGCCATTTAAATGTTGGTGATGATGGTGGTACTTGGAGAGCCAAGTGTTTTCTGGGGTGGTACTTGGTGATTCAAGTTTGAGAAACACTGCCTTAAAAAATCCTGATTATCAGGAAAAATATGCCCCCTATATGTATGTATGTATGTATGTACAGTATGTTTATATATATATATATATATATATATATATATATATATATATATATATATATATATATATATATATATATATATATATATATATATATATATATATATATATATATATATATATGTATATGTGTATATATATATATATATATATATATATATATATATATATATATATATATATATATATATATATATATATACATATATATATATATATATATATATATATATATATATATATATATATATATATATATATATATATATATATATATATATATATATATATAAGTCTATAACATGATCTGATAGCTCAGTTACAGCTCTTTTTATTACCAAATTATTGTTATATGTGTTTTATGTTGCACGATTGCACCAAGAAAAATTCCTAGTTTGTGAACCCGTTCTCAAACAATGGCAATAAAACTATTCTGATTCTGCTTCTGATTCTGATATATACGTATATATATATATATATATATATATATATATATATATATATATATATATATATATATATATATATATATATATATATATATATATATATATATACACAGTATATTTTTATATATATATATATATATATATATATATATATATATATATATATATATATATATATATATATATATATATATATATATATATATATATATATATATATATATATATATATATATATAAATAAATATATATATATATATATATATATATATATATATATATATATATATATATATATATATATATATATATATATATATATATATATATATATATATATATGTTCATATTATTATGTCTATTTCTGCAAATAAAGAAACATAACTTCCTTTCCAGTAAATATGTTAACCTAGCAGGTGTAATACGCTTGTGTCGCTAATATTTGTGCCCTACCGTCCAACTGTTTAAAGTTACGTTGTTGTATGTGACATACGGTCCTGTGTGTACGCCCACCATGATTTAGAAAAGGTGGGCGTCGCTACACATCTTAAAAGGCAGCAGCATATGGAGAGAGAGCGTGGCGCTCATACTTTAAAGAAAGAACAAAAAATGTGGTCAAAAAAGAACCAGGACTTAGAGGGCCGCTTGGTCATAATTGTGGCCAAAAAAGGCTCACTCTGGCTCAGACACACTTCCCGGGAATCTGGCCTCTTTTTGGTCCGGCCCACATAAGTATGAGATGGAGATGTTTGATAGCCACTTTTGATCATTATGTTTTTCCTTATCAGTAAATATGCTAACCTAGCATGTCTAATGTTAGCATGTAGCTAACATAGCTACGCTTGTGTCGCTAATATTTGTGTCCAGCTGTTTAAAGTTACGTTGTTGTATGTGACATACGGCTATGTTTTAGAAAAGGTGGGCTTCGCTACACATCATAAAAGGTAGTAGCATATGGAGAGAGAGCGTGGCGCTCATACTTTAAAGAAAGAACAAAAAATGGGGTCAAAAAAGAACCAGGAGTTAGAAGGCGCCTTGGTCATAATTGTGGCCCAAAAAGGCTCACTTTGGCTCAGACACACCTCCGGGGAATCTGGCCTCTTTTTGGTCTGGCACACATGAGTGTGAGATGGAGATGTTTGTTAGCCGCGTTTTATCGTAATGTTTTTCCTTATCAGTAAATATGCTAACCTAGCATGTAGCTAACATAAGCTATGCTTGCGTTGCTAATATTTGTGCCCTTCCGTCCAGCTGTTTAAAGTTACGTTGTTGTATGTGACATACGGCTATGTTTTAGAAAAGGTGGGCTTTGCTACACATCTTAAAAGGCATCAGCATATGGAGAGATAGCGTGGCGCTCATACTTTAAAGAAAGAACAAAAAATGGGGTCAAAAAAGAACCAGGAATTAGAGGGCGGCTTGGTCAAAATTGTGGCCCAAAAAGGCTCACTTTGGCTCAGACACACTTCCTGGGAATCTGGCCTCTTTTTGGTCCGGCGCACATGAGTATGAGATGGAGATGTTTGTTAGCCGCGTTTGATCGTTATGTTCTTTGCTTATCAGTAAATATGCTAACCTAGCATGTCTAATGTTAGCATGTAGCTAACATAGCTACGCTTGTGTCGCTAATATTTGTGTCCAGCTGTTTAAAGTTACGTTGTTGTATGTGACATACGGTTATGTTTTAGAAAAGGTGGGCTTCGCTACACATCTTAAAAGGTAGTAGCATATGGAGAGAGAGCGTGGCGCTCATACTTTAAAGAAAGAACAAAAAATGAGGTAAAAAAAGGACCAGGAGTTAGAGGGCGCCTTGGTCATAATTGTGGCCGAAAAAGGCTCACTTTGGCTCAGACACACCTCCGGGGAATCTGGCCTCTTTTTGGTCCGGCGCACATGAGTGTGAGATGGAGATGTTTGTTAGCCGCGATTATCGTAATGTTTTTCCTTACCAGAAAATATGCTAACCTAGCATGTAGCTAACATAGCTATGCTTACGTCGCTAATATTTGTGCCCTTCCGTCCAGCTGTTTAAAGTTACGTTGTTTTATGTGACATACGGCTATGTTTTAGAAAAGGTGGGCTTCGCTACACATCTTAAAAGGCAGCAGCATATGGAGAGAGAGAGCGTGGCACTCATACTTTAAAGAAAGAACAAAAAATGGGGTCAAAAAAGAACCAGGAATTAGAGGGAGGCTTGGTCAAAATTGTGGCCCAAAAAGGCTCACTTTGGCTCAGACATACTTCCTGGGAATCTGGCCTCTTTTTGGTCCGGCGCACATGAGAATAAGATGGAGATGTTTGTTAGCCGCGTTTGATCGTTATGTTTTTTCCTTATCAGTAAATATGCTAACCTAGCATGTGTAATGTTAGCATGTAGCTAAAATAGCTACACTTGTGTCGCTAATATTTGTGTCCAGCTGTTTAAAGTTACGTTGTTGTATGTGACATACGGCTATGTTTTAGAAAAGGTGGGCTTCGCTACACATCTTAAAAGATAGTAGCATACGGAGAGAGAGCGTGGCGCTCATACTTTAAAGAAAGAATTAAAAAATGGGGTCAAAAAAGAACCAGGAATTAGAGGATGGCTTGGTCAAAATTGTGGCCCAAAAAGGCTCACTTTGGCTCAGACACACTTCCTGGGAATCTGGCCTCTTTTTGGTCCGGCGCACATGAGTATGAGATGGAGATGTTTGTTGGCCGCGTTTGATCGTTATGTTTTTTCCTTATCAGTAAATATGCTAACCTAGCATGTCTAATGTTAGCATGTAGCTAAAATAGCTACACTTGTGTCGCTAATATTTGTGTCCAGCTGTTTAAAGTTACGTTGTTGTATGTGACATACGGCTATGTTTTAGAAAAGGTGGGCTTCGCTACACATCTTAGAAGGTAGCAGAATATGGAGAGAGAGCGTGGCGCTCATACTTTAAAGAAAGAACAAAAATGGGGTCAAAAAAGAACCAGGAGTTAGAGGGCGGCTTGGTCATAATTGTGGCCGAAAAAGGCTCACTTTGGCTCAGACACACCTCCGGGGAATCTGGCCTCTTTTTGGTCCGGCGCACATGAGTGTGAGATAGAGATGTTTGTTAGCCGCGTTTTATCGTAATGTTTTTCCTTATCAGTAAATATGCTAACCTAGCATGTAGCTAACATAGCTATGCTTGCGTTGCTAATATTTGTGCCCTTCCGTCCAGCTGTTTAAAGTTACGTTGTTGTATGTGACATACGACTATGTTTTAGAAAAGGTGGGCTTTGCTACACATCTTAAAAGGCATCAGCATATGGAGAGAGAGCGTGGCACTCATACTTTAAAGAAAGAACAAAAAATGGGGTCAAAAAAGAACCAGGAATTAGAGGGAGGCTTGGTCAAAATTGTGGCCCAAAAAGGCTCACTTTGGCTCAGACACACTTCCTGGGAATCTGGCCTCTTTTTGGTCCGGCGCACATGAGTATGAGATGGAGATGTTTGTTGGCCGCGTTTGATCGTAATATTTTTTCTTTTTAGTAAATATGCTAACCTAGCATGTCTAATGTTAGCATGTAGCTAACATACATAGCTACGCTTGTGTCGCTAATATTTGTGTCCAGCTGTTTAAAGTTACGTTGTTGTATGTGACATACGGTTATGTTTTAGAAAAGGTGGGCTTCGCTACACATCTTAAAAGGTAGTAGCATATGGAGAGAGAGCGTGGCGCTCATACTTTAAAGAAAGAATTAAAAAATGGGGTCAAAAAAGAACCAGGAATTAGAGGGCGGCTTGGTCAAAATTGTGGCCCAAAAAGGCTCACTTTGGCTCAGACACACTTCCTGGGAATCTGGCCTCTTTTGCTCTGGCGCACATGAGTATGAGATGGAGATGTTTGTTAGCCACGTTTGATCGTAATGTTTTTTCTTTTTAGTAAATATGCTAACCTAGCATGTCTAATGTTAGCTTGTAGCTAACATAGCTATGCTTGTGTCGCTAATATTTGTGTCCAGCTGTTTAAAGTTACGTTGTTGTATGTGACATACGGTTATGTTTTAGAAAAGGTGGGCTTCGCTACACATCTTAAAAGGTAGTAGCATATGGAGAGAGAGCGTGGCGCTCATACTTTAAAGAAAGAACAAAAAATGTGGTCAAAAAAGAACCAGGAGTTAGAGGGCGGCTTGGTCATAATTGTGGCCGAAAAAGGCTCACTTTGGCTCAGACACACTTCCTGGGAATCTGGCCTCTTTTGCTCTGGCGCACATGAGTATGAGATGGAGATGTTTGTTAGCCACGTTTGATCGTAATGTTTTTTCTTTTTAGTAAATATGCTAACCTAGCATGTCTAATGTTAGCATGTAGCTAACATAGCTACGCTTGTGTCGCTAATATTTGTGTCCAGCTGTTTAAAGTTACGTTGTTGTATGTGACATACGGCTATGTTTTAGAAAAGGTGGGCTTCGCTACACATCTTAAAAGGTAGTAGCATATGGAGAGAGGGCGTGGCGCTCATACTTTAAAGAAAGAACAAAAAATGTGGTCAAAAAAGAACCGGGACTTAGAGGGAGGCTTGGTCATAATTGTGGCCGAAAAAGGCTCACTTTGGCTCAGACACACCTCCCGGGAATCTGGCCTCTTTCTGGTCTGGCACACATGAGTGTGAGATGGAGATGTTTGTTAGCCGCGTTTTATCGTAATGTTTTTCCTTATCAGTAAATATGCTAACCTAGCATGTAGCTAACATAGCTATGCTTACGTCGCTAATATTTGTGCCCTTCCGTCCAGCTGTTTAAAGTTACGTTGTTTTATGTGACATACGCTATGTTTTAGAAAAGGTGGGCTTCGCTACACATCTTAAAAGGCAGCAGCATATGGAGAGAGAGAGCGTGGCGCTCATACTTTAAAGAAAGAACAAAAAATTGGGTCAAAAAAGAACCAGGAATTAGAGGGAGGCTTGGTCAAAATTGTGGCCCAAAAAGGCTCACTTTGGCTCAGACACACTTCCTGGGAATCTGGCCTCTTTTTGGTCCGGCGCACATGAGTATGAGATGGAGATGTTTGTTGGCCGCGTTTGATCGTAATATTTTTTCTTTTTAGTAAATATGCTAACCTAGCATGTCTAATGTTAGCATGTAGCTAACATACATAGCTACGCTTGTGTCGCTAATATTTGTGTCCAGCTGTTTAAAGTTACGTTGTTGTATGTGACATACGGTTATGTTTTAGAAAAGGTGGGCTTCGCTACACATCTTAGAAGGTAGTAGCATATGGAGAGAGAGCGTGGCGCTCATACTTTAAAGAAAGAACAAAAAATGTGGTCAAAAAAGAACCAGCAGTTAGAGGGCGGCTTGGTCATAATTGTGGCCGAAAAAGGCTCACTTTGGCTCAGACACACTTCCTGGGAATCTGGCCTCTTTTGCTCTGGCGCACATGAGTATGAGATGGAGATGTTTGTTAGCCACGTTTGATCGTAATGTTTTTTCTTTTTAGTAAATATGCTAACCTAGCATGTCTAATGTTAGCATGTAGCTAACATGGCTACACTAGTGGAAACTATGATAAATAGTCATTTAATAATGTGATTTTGAAAACAATATATACTAATAACCTTTACGGGGGCGGGTGTGAGCGTGTGTGTGTGTGCGTGTGAGTGCGTGTCTGTGTGTGTTTGTGTACTTACGTCATTTGAACTAAACTGGTGAGGTGAAAAACAGACGAGCAAAGTTTGAGACGAGCGGCGGGGCTGCGAGCCTCGTGGGAAAAGCATCACTACGGGCGAACACGGCGGGTTGGCAACGGAGGGGAGGGGAGGGGAGGGGATGGAGGATGGGGGAGAGGGAGGAGCGGCTGAATGGATGTAACAACTCGCTGGAGACCAGCCCACGGCGTGTGTGCTGGACCCTTTTTGCCTGCGGGTGTGTTACAGTCCACATGCACTACAGTATATACAGTATACTATATATAGTGTGTGTGTGTGGTGTGATCAGCTGGCCTCACGCCGAGCGTCTCTCAGGGACGAGCCAAAGATCAACAGAAAACACATGTAAAGTTTCACGCTGACGCAGACACACAACACGCAGCTTTAGAACTAGCGAACCTTGTTAAATCCATCCATTTTTCTACCGCTTGTCCCTTTTGGGATCGCAGAGGGTGCTGTAGCCTATCTCAGCTGCATTCGGGCGGAAGGCGGGGTGCACCCTGGACAAGTCGCCACCTCATCGCAGAGCCAACACAGACAACATTCACACACTAGGGACCATTTAGTGTTGCCAATCAACCTATCCCCAGGTGCATGTCTTTGGAGGTGGGAGGGGCCTATCCCCAGGTGCATGTCTTTGGAGGTGGGAGGGGCCTATCCCCAGGTGCATGTCTTTGGAGGTGGGAGGGGCCTATCCCCAGGTGCATGTCTTTGGAGGTGGGAGGAAGCCGGAGTACCCGGAGGGAACCCACGCAGTCACGGGGGAGAACATGCAAACTCCACACAGACAGATCCCGAGCCCGGGATTAAACTCAGGACTACTCAGGACCTTCGTATTGTGAGGCACATTCACTAACCCTTGTACCACCGTGCTGCCTCCTTGTTAAATCCTAACAGCAAAAAATAGCATATTAAATACAACAACGTTTCAGCACATTCTATCCACAACTCATCCTAACACCGTTGTGTCTTTAGAGACCGACCACAGAAAAAAAACAAAAAAACTTTTTTTGGCCTCATTTGTTTTTTGGGGGTTTTTTTACAAATCTTGCGGGGGTTTTTCTCCGTGAAGTCTTCCCGAGAAGACGCCATCGCGAAAAAGGCGAACGCAACTTTCTTTGGCCCCCTTTTTTTGTTTTCTTTTTTTTGTTTGTTTACAAATATTGCCTTTTATTGTTTTCCGCTGTGTTTTGTTCTATTATTCCACTTTTAAGAAATATTTTAGGTTGTATTCTGAGTTGGTCCACAGAAAAAAAATGGCACAATTTGGGGTCCCTACTGGTTTAAATATGGCTTCTTTTTAAGGATGACATAAATGACAGATTGCACGCGCGCGTGTGTGTGTGTGTGTGTGTGTGTGTGTGTGTGTGTGTGTGTGTGTGTGTGTGTGTGTGTGTGTGTGTGTGTGTGTGTGTGTGTGTGTGTGTGTGCGCCCCCCACAGGCTGCAGCTAAAATGTGCATGCTTTTTCTGCGAGCGGCGGGTCCCCGGCGGGCGGAGGCCGCCACAACGCGGCAGCCGTTCGGGAGCTGGAAAAAAAGCGTTTGTTTTCCTTCTCCGTGAGAGAAGCGGTGAAGTCTTCCTGAGAATACGCCATCACGAGAAAGGCGAAGGGCATAAACGGCGTGCTAGCACTCGCAACTTTCTTTGGCCCCATTTTTTTAATTTTTTTTTTTTTAAACAAATCTTGCCATTTATTGTTTTCCATTGTGTTTTGTTCTGTTGTTCCACTTTTTAAAAAATATTTTAGGTTGTATTCTGAGTGAGAATGGCACAGTTTGGAGTCCATACTGGTTTAAATATGGCTTTTTTTTTTAAAGGATAACATAATGACACATTGCGTGCTCCGATTATGCGTGTGTGTGTGTGTGTGTGTGTGTGTGTGTGTGTGTGTGTGTGTGTGTTTGTTTGTGTGTGTGTGTGTGTGCGCGCCCCACAGGCTGCAGCTAAAATGTGCATGCTTTCTCCGCGAGAGAAGCGGTAAAGTCTTCCCAAAAGGTCGGGGTCGCGAAAAAGGCGAACGGCATAGATGCTGTGCTGGCACTCGCGACTTTCTTTGGCCCCCTTTTTTTTTTTTTCTTCTTTTTTTTTTTTTTTTTTTTTTTTACAAATCTTGCCTTTTATTGTTTTCCATTGTGTTTTGTTCTGTTGTTCCACTTTTTTAAAAAATATTTTAGGTTGTATTCTGAGTGAAAATGGCACAATTTGGAGTCCATACTGGTTTAAATATGGCTTTTTTTTAAAAGGATAACATAATGACACATTGCGTGCTCCGATCATGCGCGCACGTGTGTGTGTGACCCCCACAGGCTGCAGCTAAAATGTGCATGCTTTGTCCGCAAGCGGCGGGTCCCCGGCGGGCGGTGTCAACGCCGCAGTTGTCGGTTGTTTTTTTTCTCCGTGAGAGAGGTGGCAAAGTTTTCCCGAGAATACGCCATCGCGAAAAAGGCGAGGGGCATAAACGGCGTGCTGGAACTCGCAACTTTCTTTGGCCCCATTTTTTTTTTTTTTTTTTTTTTTTTTTACACGAATCTTGCCTTTTATTGTTTTCCGTTTTAGGTTGTATTCCGAGTGTGAATAGCACAATTTGTAGACCCCACTGGTTTAAATATGGCTTTTTTTAAAGATAACATAAATGACACATTGCGTGCTCCGATTATGCGCGCGCTCGTGTGTGTGTGTGTGTGTGGGCGCGCGCCCCACAGGCTGCAGCTAAAATGTGCATGCGAGAGAAGCGGTAAAGTTTCCCAGAAAGGTTGTGCTGGCACTCGCAACTTTCTTTGGCCCCCTTTTTTTTTTCTTCTTCTTTTTTTTTTTTTTTTTTTTTTACAAATCTTGCCTTTTATTGTTTTCCATTGTGTTTTGTTCTGTTGTTCCACTTTAAAAAAAATATTTTAGGTTGTATTCTGAGTGAGAATGGCACAGTTTGGAGTCCATACTGGTTTAAATATGGCTTTTTTTTAAAAGGATAACATAATGACACATTGCGTGCTCCGATTATGCGCGCGCGTGTGTGTGACCCCCACAGGCTGCAGCTAAAATGTGCATGCTTTGTCCGCAAGCGGCGGGTCCTCGGCGGGCGGTGTCAACGCCGCAGTTGTCAGGACCTGGAAAAAAAAGGTTTTGTTTTTTTTCTCCGTGAGAGAGGTGGCAAAGTTTTCCCGAGAATACGCTTTTGGGAAAAAGGCGAAGGGCATAAACGGCGTGCTGGAACTCGCAACTTCCTTTGGCCCCATTTTATTTTTTTTATTTTTTTTAAATTTTTACACAAATCTTGCTTTTAATTGTTTTCCGTTTTAGGTTGTATTCCGAGTGCGAATGGCACAATTTGTAGACCCCACTGGTTTAAATATGGCTTTTTTTAAAGATAACATAAATGACAAATTGCGTGCTCCGATTATGCGCGCGCTCGTGTGTGTGTGTGTGTGTGTGTGTGTGTGTGTGTGTGCGTGTGCGTGTGCGCGCCCCACAGGCTGCAGCTAAAATGTGCATGCGAGAGAAGCGGTAAAGTTTCCCAGAAAGGTCGGCGTCGCGAAAAAGGCGAGCATGAATGTTGTGCTGGCACTCGCAACTTTCTTTGGCCCCTTTTTTTTTTTTTTTTTTTTTTACAAATCTTGCCTTTTATTGTGTTCCGCTGTGTTTTGTTCTATTGTTCCACTTTTTAAAAAAATATTTAATGTTGTATTCTGAGTTATTCCACAGAAAGAATTTCACAATTTAGAGTCCCTACTGGTTTAAATATGGCTTCTTTTTAAGGATGACATAATTGATGCATTGCGTGTGCCGTTAATGCGTGTGTGTGTGTGTGTGTGTGTGTGTGTGTGTGTGTGTGTGTGTGTGTGTGTGTGTGTGTGTGTGTGTGTGTGTGTGTGCGCCCCCCAGGCTGCAGCTAAAATATGCATGCTTGGTCCGCAAGCGGCGGGTCCTCGGCGGGCGGTGTCAACGCCGCAGTCGTCGGGACCTGTAAAAAAAACAAACCTTTTTTTTTTTTCTCCGTGAGAGAGGTGACAAAGTCTTCCCGTAAAAGGCGAACGGCATAAACGTTGTGACGGATTCGGAACATCTTCGCCCGTCGCCGTCTGCCTCGCCATCTGTTCAACGTGTGTGTTGGAAAATACAAATGTGAAAGAAAAAAAAAGGCCAAATCCGGAGGCCATCTTGAGTCCAGGTGTAGGCGGTGGAATGAAAAAAAAAAAAAGAGGCCATGCATAAATGAAGACGGCAAAGCGGTGGAGAGGTCACATGACGAGGTGGGCCTCAGGTCACGTCAACAGCAAACTAAGTTTCAAGCTGCAGTTGGCTACTCACTTGTCATTTGTTCTTGTTAATGAGCTATAATTGACTGACACACACACACACACACACACACACACACACACACACACACACACACACACACACACACAGCTGTGGGCCGTCCTCCACCCCCACAGGAGCATCCGATCCACATATGCAAATGAGATGCCGCCGTTATTCACCATTTTTACCTACTCAGTGGCCTAGTGGTTAGAGTGTCCGCCCTGAGATGGGTAGGTTGTGAGTCATACCAAAGACTATAACAATGGGAGCCATTACCGCCCTTCTTGGCACTCAGCATCAAGGGTTGGAATTGGGGGTTAAATCACCAAAAATGATTCCCGGGCGCGGCACCGCTGCTGCCCACTGCTCCCCTCACCTCAAGGGGATGGGTCAAATGCAGAGGATACACCTAGTGTGTGTGTGACAATCATTGCTACTTTAACTTTAACTTGAACTTATGCACAGGAAGCTGGTGAGCGGTCACATGGTGGGGGCGTGGCCTGTGCGTGCAGCTCAAGTGTGCTTTGGAGCAGTGGTCCCGCCCACACATAATCAATAATAGAAGGGGCCTCAATAGCATAATCAATAACGATGCTTGCTCTCTGACAAGGGGCCAGGAGTCAAATCCCAGTCATGTATCATCATAGTTGATTTCCTTACATTTCAATATTTTATTGAAAAGTTATTATTTTATTCAAATATTGTAATTATTATTTTAATAATGTATCGATATTAAATATTGAGATAATGATTTGATTATTATTTTATTAAGATTTCATTCAGTTTTGATATGTTATTTAAATATTGTAATTATTATTTTAATAATGTATCAATATTAAATATTTAAATATTGATTTAATTATTATTTTTTTAATATTTAATTCAGTTTTAATATTGTATTAATGTATCAACATTTCATTCAAATGATTTATTATTATTTTAACATTTGATCAATATTTTATTTAAATATTTTATTCATATGTTTTTGATATGTTATCAATATTTTTAATGTATTAATATTTAATTATATTATCCAAATGTTTTATTAATATTGTATTAATATTTCATTACATTTTAATGTTATTAAAAGGTAACTATTTTTTCAAATACTGTATTATGTTATTATTATTTTAATAATCTATCAATATTAAATATTCTAATATTTATTTTATTTTTGATTCATTAAGATTTCATTCACTTTTAATATGTTATTAAAATTGTGTTAACATGTTATTCTAATATGTTATTAATATTGTAATATTATTTTAATAATGTATAAATATTAAATATTCAAATATTTATTTAATTATCATTGTATTAAGATTTCATTCAGTTTTAATATTTTATTAAAAATGTATAAAAAATGTATTCAAATAATATATTATTATTTTAACATTTCATCAATATTTTATTTAAATATTTTATTAATATGTTTTTGATATGTTATCAATATTTTAATGTATTAATATTTTATTATGTTATCCAAATATTTTATTAATATTGTATTAATATTTCATTACATTTTAATGTTATTAAAAGGTGAGTATTTTTTTCAAATACTGTATTATGCTATTATTATTTTAATAATCTATCAATATTAAATATTCTAATATTCATTTGATTTTTGTTTTATCAAGATTTCATTCATTTTTAATATGTTATTAAAAAATTGTAACATTTTATTCAAATATGTTATTAATATTTTATTATTATTGTAATAATGTATAAATATTAAATATTCAAATATTTATTTAATTATTATTTTATTAAGATTGTATTCAGTTTTAATATTTTATTAAAAATGTTGATACATTTTATTCAAATATTTTAATATTTAAAACAATATTTTATTCAAATATTGTGCCGTTGCGTATCCACATTTTACATACTATAACTGTAATAATTTAATAAGTGAGCATATTCGCTGATAAAAAAAAAAAGGTCTGACGTATCGTTGGCAAAGCTTAATTTTAAGAAGTGTGGCAAAGCCTTTTTTTTTTCTACACAAAAAAGAGAAGGACACAAAAACGTTAGCAACATTAGCGACATGCTAATATTGCACTCACATGCAAACAGCGACAGCATGCAAAGTTAGCATATTCACCGAAGTCAAACAAATTGATTTCCGATATGTAACACAATGATGGATAGTTGGCAGAGCTTTATCTTGAGATGTGTAGCGAAGCCTGCTTTATTTAAAAAATAAAAATTTAAAAATAATTTTAAAAAAATAAATATATATATACAGTCCGCTCATTTGAGCAGGAAAACGCTGAACACCAGCCCGGCATCTTTGTTTTCTACCTGTCAACTGTCAGTTTAAGCTGCTCGCCGGCTCCTCATCACCACTTCAAGATGGCGGCCAAATTGCTCGCGTCACAGCAGCCAATGCTGCGCCTACTAATAAGATGTCTTTGGTTATAACGTCATTGCAAACATGGCAATCTGTTGCGTCCACTGCAGTTCGCTACCTTATTCATACTTTTTGTTAAGTGTTTTTTTAAGCAGGGTTGCATGAGGTACCTATACATAACGTTACGTTAGTCAATGTATCACACACAGTAACGTAACGTTAGACGGCGGTCAGCAGCACCGCGTATTTTAGCCACCTACAAAAAGACAAACAGTCAAATAAAGGTCAGTTAAAATGTATACTATATTAAGAATATGTGTACATATTGCATAGGGCCCTGACATCTAAAAAGTACAACTCTGTCCATTGTTATGTTCACGTTTTTGTTATGTTTGTCATGTGTACGCACACATCAACACACATACAATATGAGATGAGATCAATGAGATAAGGTAAGAACAGGATAGAAACTGCTGTGGAACTAGTTTTAATGCAGTATACAATTTAACACTTTTGTGCATAAGTACAGTTGCACTTGTTTTTTCGAATGTGTTTATTCTGTAAAGGAATGAGTTAAATGTTGAAAATGACTGGTTAATAGTGCTATTATGAAGTGCAATGTCAGCACTATTTTTTTTCCTGCAACTTCAAATGCACTTGTTTTAATAAATAAATGCAGCGTTTTAAAAGCATACACAATCTGTGTAAATATATTAGTCGGTTTTTAAAAGGACTTGAAAGGACTCGAAACTCAAAATGCAGGACTTGGGACATGACTTGAGACTTTTCCAGTCTTGACGGGGTTTTTTTAACAAATTGGTGGGCATAAACAGACGGCCATATTTCCCACATAAAACGTAAAGACACAAACTTTAGCAACACTAGCATAGCTCAGTGAGCTAAAGTGCTAACATGACACTCAGAACGATGGATAATTGGTAGGAGCTTCATTTTAAGATGTGTAGCAAAGCCTGCGGGTTTTTTTTTAACAAATTGGTGTGCATAAACAGAAGGCCATATTTCCCACATAAAACGTGACATTAAGTAGTAGGACGTAAAAACACAAACGTTAGCAACGCTAGCATAGCTAGGTGAGCTAAAGTGCTAACATGACACTCAGAATTGGTAGGAGCTTCATTTTAAGATGTGTAGCAAAGCCTGCTTTTTTTTTTTTTTTACAAATTGGTGGGCATAAACAGACGGCCATATTTCCCACATAAGACATAAAGACACAAACTTTAGCAACACTAGCATAGCTCGGTGAGCTAAAGTGCTAACATGACACTCAGAAGGATGGATAATTGATTGGAGCTTCATTTTAAGATGTGTAGCAAAGCCTGCGGGTTTCTTTTAACAAATTGGTGGGCATAAACAGACGGCCATATTTCCCACATAAAACGTGACATTAAGTAGTAGGACGTAAAAACACAAACGTTAGCAACGCTAGCATAGCTAGGTGAGCTAAAGTGCTAAGATGACACTCAGAATTGGTAGGAGCTTCATTTTAAGATGTGTAGCAAAGCCTGCGGGTTTTTTTTAACAAATTGGTGGGCATAAACAGACGGCCATATTTCCCGCATAAAACGAAAAGACGCAAATGTTAGCAACGGTAGCATAGTTTGGTGAGCTAAAGTGCTAACATGACACTCAGAACAATGGATAATTGGTAGAGCTTCATTTTAAGATGTGTAGCAAAGCCTGCGGTGTTTTTTTTTAACAAATTGGTGTGCATAAACAGACGGCCATATTTCCCACATAAAACGTGACATTAAGTAGTAGGACGTAAAAACACAAACGTTAGCAACGCTAGCATAGCTAGGTGAGCTAAAGTGCTAACATGACACTCAGAATTGGTAGGAGCTTCATTTTAAGATGTGTAGCAAAGCCTGCATTTTTTTTTTTTTTACAGATTGGTGGGCATAAACAGACGGCCATATTTCCCGCATAAAACGTAAAGACGCAAACGTTAGCAACGGTAGCATAGCTCGGTGAGTTATAGTGCTAAAATGACACTCAGAACGATGGATAATTGGTAGGAGCTTCATTTTAAGATGTGTAGCAAAGCCTGCGTTTTTGTGTTTTTAACAAATTGGTGGGCATTAACAGACGGCCATATCTCCCACATAAAACGTGACATTAAGTAGTAGGACGTAAAAACACAAACTTTAGCAACGGTAGCATAGCTAGGTGAGCTAAAGTGCTAACATGACACTCAGAATTGGTAGGAGCTTCATTTTAAGATGTGTAGCAAAGCCTGCGGGTTTTTTTTAACAAATTGGTGGGCATAAACAGACGGCCATATTTCCTGCATAAAACGTAAAGACACAAACTTTAGCAACACTAGCATAGCTAGGTGAGCTAAAGTGCTAACATGACACTCAGAACGATGGATAATTGGTAGGAGCTTCATTTTAAGATGTGTAGCGAAGCTTGCGGGGTTTTTTTTAACAAATTGGTGGGCATTAACAGACGGCCATATTTCCCACATAAAACGTGACATTAAGTAGTAGGACGTAAAAACACAAACGTTAGCAACGCTAGCATAGCTAGTTGAGCTAAAGTGCTAACATGACACTCAGAATTGGTAGGAGCTTCATTTTAAAATGTGTAGCAAACCCTGCAGGTTTTTTTTTAACAAATTGGTGGGCATAAACAGACGGCCATATTTCCCGCATAAAACGAAAAGACGCAAATGTTAGCAATGGTAGCATAGCTCGGTGAGCTAAAGTGCTAACATGACACTCAGATAGATGGATAATTGATTGGAGCTTCATTTTAAGATGTGTAGCAAAGCCTGCGATTTTTTTTTTAACAAATTGCTGTGCATAAACAGACGGCCATATTTCCCACATAAAACGTGACATTAAGTAGTAGGACGTAAAAACACAAACGTTAGCAATGCTAGCATAGCTAAGTGAGCTAAGGTGCTAACATGACACTCAGAATTGGTAGGAGCTTCATTTTCAGATGTGTAGCAAAGCCTGCATTTTTTTTTTTAACAAATTGGTGGGCATAAACAGACGGCCATATTTCCCGCATAAAACGTAAAGACGCAAACGTTGGCAACGGTAGCATAGCTCGGCGAGCTAAAGTGCTAACATGACACTCAGAACGATGGATAATTGATTGGAGCTTCATTTTAAGATGTGTAGCAAAGCCTGCGGTTTTTTTTTTAACAAATTGGTGGGCATAAACAGACGGCCATATTTCCCACATAAAACGTGACATTAAGTAGTAGGACATAAAAACACAAACGTTAGCAACGCTAGCATAGCTAGGTGAGCTAAAGTGCTAACATGACACTCAGAATTGGTAGGAGCTTCATTTTAAGATGTGTAGCAAAGCCTGCATTTTTTTTTTTTTACAAATTGGTGGGCATAAACAGACGGCCATATTTCCCACATAAAACGTAAAGACGCAAACGTTAGCAACGGTAGCATAGCTCGGTGAGTTAAAGTGCTAAAATGACACTCAGAACGATGGATAATTGGTAGGAGCGTCATTTTAAGATGTGTAGCAAAGCCTGCGGGTTTCTTTTAACAAATTGGTGTGCATTAACAGACGGCCATATTTCCCACATAAAACGTGACATTAAGTAGTAGGACGTAAAAACACAAACGTTAGTAACGCTAGCATAGCTAGGTGAGCTAAAGTGCTAACATGACACTCAGAATTGGTAGGAGCTTCATTTTAAGATGTGTAGCAAAGCCTGCGTTTTTTTTTTTTAACAAATTGGTGTGCATTAACAGACGGTCATATTTCTCACATAAAACGTGACATTAAGTAGTAGGACGTAAAAACACAAACGTTAGTAACGCTAGCATAGCTAGGTGAGCTAAAGTGCTAACACGACATTCAGAATTGGTAGGAGCTTCATTTTAAGATGTGTAGCAAAGCCTACTTTTTTTTTTTTTTACAAATTGGTGGGCATAAACAGACGGTCATATTTCCCGCATAAAACGTAAAGACACAAACGTTAGCAACGTTAGCATAGCTCGGTGAGCTAAAGTGCTAACATGACACTCAGATAGATGGATAATTAGTTGGAGCTTCATTTTAAGATGTGTAGCAAAGCCTGCGTTTTTTGTTTTTTTTACAAATTGGTGGGCATAAACAGACGGTCATATTTCCCGCATAAAACGTAAAGACACAAACGTTAGCAACGGTAGCATAGCTCGGTGAGCTAAAGTGCTAACATGACACTCAGAATTGGTAGGAGCTTCATTTTAAGATGTGTAGCAAAGCCTGCGTTTTTTTTTTTACAAATTGGTGGGCATAAACAGACGGCCATATTTCCCGCATAAAACGTAAAGACGCAAACGTTGGCAACGGTAGCATAGCTCGGCGAGCTAAAGTGCTAACATGACACTCAGATAGATGGATAATTGGTTGGAGCTTAATTTTAAGATGTGTAGCAAAGCCTGCATTTTATTTTATTTTTACCTATTGGTGGGCATAAACAGACGGTCATATTTCCCGCATAAAACGTAAAGACACAAACGTTAGCAACGGTAGCATAGCTCGGTGAGCTAAAGTGCTAACATGACACTCACATGCTAACAGCAACATCATGCTAAGTTAGCATATTTGCTTTTTTTAACATAATTGTGGATATTTCAATATACGTATTACTTTGGTCACCTCCAAATGACTTCCTGTGGGCGGGGCCACACATTGACAGCCATGCAGTGTATCATGGGGGATTTGTAATTAGTGCAGATACTCATCAGTGATCAATGTCCGCCTCGCCACTTCCTGCCGCCTGGCGACTTTAAATCTCTCACATCTTTGCAGTCGGACGTTCGGGATCCCAACCGGCGCTTTATTGACTCCCCGGTTTTCTTTCCCCCGTCCCGTTATACATATTTATTGACGGCAAGAAGTCAAACAGCAGTGAAGTTAATGAATATGCATGACACTCATGAATATTCATGAGCGTCTTATTGAGATATGTCATGCACTTGTGAACGGCAACATATGCTCTCACTTCCTCCGCGCCTTCAACGCTTTGTTTATCTTTCTTCGCGTCGACATTTTCTCAAGTTAAATTGGCCACAAAAAAAAACAACAATAAAGTTTTTCAGGAAAATGATGTAACTTAACGAACAAGCCAGGAAACGTCTCCGATCTCATTAGATGGTGTGCCTAATGAATTGTCCAGTAAGGCTTTAAACTGCCAGAATTAATAAACATATTAATTAAATTAAGTACGTTTGGAATATTGAACAAATCCTAAAACAAAAAAGTCTTAATAATGACAAAATGTATATATTTTTTTCAAATACAATATAATAATAATAAAAAAATCTGTAAACGGACTGAATAAAGGAAAAAAAAAAATATATATATATATATATATATATATATATATATATATATATATATATATATATATATATATATATATATATATATATATATATATATATATATATATATATATATATATATATATATTCTAGTACTGGAAAAAATAAGTAACACATCTTTCAAAAATGTAAAAAAAATATGTACGGTAATAATAAAAAATAATATCAGTAAAAAAAATAATCACACAATGAATTCAATATTTCTCACAAATGTAAACAACGGATAAAATCAGCAAAAAATTAATATGCAAAATAAACAAATGTATATATAAAACTTATTAAATTAATTACAAATCTAATATTAGTATTAATAAAAAAACGGTAAAATATTGTTTTAAAATGAAAAAAATAAAAAATAAATCTAAACTAAAATATCGATTAAAACAATAATCTTTTAAATAACTATGACCATTAATTACACAATTAATCAAATGTTTCTCACAAATGTAAACAACTGATGAAAAATGTGAATCTGCAAATGAGTAAATGTTCTAAATAAAAGTTATAAAATAAATTACCAATTGAAAATTAGTCATTGTTAAAAAATATATATATATTGCAACAAAAAAAAAAATGTAACAAAAACAATGAATAAATAATGAAAATGAAGATGTTTAATTACAAATTATAAAATAAATTAGTAATCTAAAATTAGTCATTATTAAAAAATTAAAATATATGATACTTTTAATAATACTAATATTTGATTAATAATTCATCTCATTCAATTATTTTTTAATTTCACATTTTTCTATTGTTTTTCTTTGTTTACATTCGTGAAAAATAATATATATATATATATATATATATATATATATATATATATATATATATATATATATATATATATATATATATATATATATATATATATATATATATATATATATGTAAATTTCAATGAGAAAAAATATATATAACACAAAACAAATCCTACCAATTATTGGATGACAAAAATATCAGTTAAAAACAATAAGCAATCAAATATCTATGAAAATTAATTATACAGTAATTCAATTATTTTCCACAAATGTAAACAAAGAAAAACAATTGCAAAATGTGAAATAAATAAATAGATGAATATGATTAATTATTCATAAAATTTGAGTATTAATAAAAAATGATAATTTATTTTTCATAAAGAAACATTTTTTGTTTTAAAATTCAGCGAAATCCACAATGAATATAATAATTATTAAAAGTAATTACAAAATTGATCAATTATTTTTCACAAATATTAACAATTAATACACATTGTAAAAAATAAATACATAAAATGTGTAAACTGAATGAATGAATAAATAAATTCTAATCTAATGATAAAAATAAAATAACATTTTCAGAAAGACCAACAGTATTTATACCAGAAAAAAAATATTTGTTTTGACAAAATGAATACATTAATAAATTGTCTAATAATAATGAAATAATACATTATGCTTTTTTTTTTTAAATCCCTAAAAAGAATAAATGACCAATAGTAATAATAAGGTCTTTAAAAAACGCCCATCATGTAGTGACTGTGTGTTAGATTAAAGGCAAACATGGTATTATTTATCATATATAATAATATATATATATATGATATTATTGTTTATAATTATTATTCTGATTTAAGACTGTAATATTTCTCCATTTAAAGGGCAACATCTTACAGGTGACATATTGTCAGCGATGTCTCTTTGTCAGCGATTGATTATGAATTAGAGATGAAATGATGTGAAATATTGATTGACTTATTTTCCTAACTCCTGTCTGCCTCTTATCGGCCTTCCTCCTCCTCCTCCTCCTCCTCCTCCTCCTCCTCCTCCTCCTCCTGCAGCTTGTCACACCAAAGTGGAGGAACACAATATACGCACAATAGATCATTCTGACAGTTTAATTTGGCTGCTTGATTATCAGTCAATTTGATAATTATATCATGCAGCCATCCAATTAATGTGTTCTATATTTACAATGATCGTCAAGTGAGCCCCAGTCGTTCATCAGGAGTGAGATACGAGCGTCTCCTGGGAGACGCGACAGTTTGTGAGCGCTTCCTTGATTGAGATGTCAAGGAAGAAATGAGTGCGCGCACACACACACACACACACACACACACACACACACACACACACACACACACACACACACAGCCAACACAAACAAGCGGGCTTTACTCCGGATTATCCAGGATCCAGTGTGGACACGTTCACACGGGTGTTGCCATCTGGAGCGTGTTGACGTGTTTACTCTTGACTACTGCGATCACCTTTGCTCTTTGCTGATCATCTCGGCGTTGCAAGTCTGACAACGTTTGTCTGTTTGCTACAGTGTGTATTGTCCCCCACCCAGGGGCGTCCTAACTTTTTGACTCGGGCGGGCCACACCGGGCTAAAAAAATGTGTACTAATGAATCAAAAACAGTACTATACTCTGTTTGAAAAGTACCGGTCCACCATATATATTTTTTTTTCATGCCTTTGCTGGTTTTGCGAGCAGAGGAGCATGTTCGGCAGCGCGCACACACAGAGTACTTACAAGCAGACACAGTGTGTAGACAGAACAAGGGAGAACGGACGCATTTTGGTGTAAAAAGTTCAAGATAAAGGTGAAGTTATGACACTGAAACACCCTTCTAAATCACTAGTCCTCGCCTCCGTGGCGACAAATAAAGTATGTTTCTTGCAAGTAGCATTATCACTGGAGGACGAGGAATAGCGAAACATGCTTCACTACACACCGTAGGAGGATACAATAGCTCACCGGCGTCACAATGTAAACAAACGCCATGGGTGGATCTACACCTGACATCCACTGTAATGATACCAAGTACAGGAGCGTATCTAGTCGATATTTTTTGGCATCACAACATCTTCTTTCGTTTTTTTTTTAATTCATGTTATGTTTATAAAGTCAGTAAATACGTCCCTGGACACATGAGGACTTTGAATAGGACCAATGTATGATCCTGTAACTACTTGGTATCGTATCAACACCTAAATGTGTGGTATCATCCACAACTAATGTAAAGTATGAAAGAAGAGAAGAATAAGTGATTATTACATTTGAACAGAAGTGTAGATAGAACATGTTGACACAGAAAACAGCGCGACACCTACCCTTTACATCAGTATTTATTTACCATATTATTATTGGTTTATTAGGTATTATATTTTATTGTATGATCCTGTAACTTATTGGTATCGGATCCATACCTAAATGTGCGGTATCATCCACAACTAATGTAAAGTATCAAAGAAGAGAAGAATAAGTGATTATTACATTTGAACAGAAGTGTAGATAGAACATGTTCAAACAGAGAAAAACAAAATATTAACAGTAAATGAACAAGTAGATTAATAATCCATTTTTTACAGTTTGTCCCTCATAATGTAGACTAAATAATAGGTGTATAAATGACACAATATGTTACTGCATACTAATTAGGAGTCTTTGTTTGTTTACTTACTACTAAAAGACAAGTTGACTATTTTACTTAAGGACTAAATTGCAATAATAAACATATGTTTCATGTACACTAAGATTTTTTGTTACAATAAAGACAATAATGACATTTTTTTGTGGTCCCCTTTATTTAGAAATGTATCGAAAAGTACCAAAAAGTATCGAAATACATACACACATATAGTTTGCTACATACTGTACTTACATACCAATATTTTGGTACCGGTACCAAAATATTGGTATCGGGACAACACTAATACATATATATATATATATATATATATATATATATATATATATATATATATATATATATATATATATATATATATATATATATATATATATATATATATATATATATATATATATATATATATATATATATATATATATATATGTATATATATGTACTGTACACATATATATATATATATATATATATATATATATATATATACATATATATATATATATATATATATATATATGTACAGTACATATATATATATATATATATATATATATATATATATATATATATATATATATATATATATATATATATATATATATATATATATACATATATATATGTACAGTACATATATATATATATATATATATATATATATATATATATATATATATATATATATATATATATATATATACATATATATATATATATATATACATATGTATATATGTACAGTACATATATATATATATATATATATATATATATATATATATATATATATATATATATATATATATATATATATATATGTACAGTACATATATATATATATATATATATATATATATATATATATATATATATATATATATATATATATATATATATATATATATATATATATATATACATATATATATGTACAGTACATATATATATATATATATATATATATATATATATATATATATATATATATATATATATATATATATATATATATATATACATATACATATGTATATATGTACAGTACATATATATATATATATATATATATATATATATATATATATATATATATATATATATATATATATATATATATATATATATATATATATATGTACAGTACATATATATATATATATATATATATATATATATATATATATATATATATATATATATATATATATATATATATATATATATATATATATATATATATATATATATGCTTTGTTTTTGAGTGTATTGTGTATGAATTGTTGAGTTTTTGAAACACAATATTAATTGTCTGGATATTAAACCGCACATCACGACAACATAATTTGGTGAAAGACGGTTTCCAGCCGAGCCAAACCGGGTTTCTGCTGGTGAATCGCTGCACTTTCCTCCTCCCTGGGTTGCCTTCTGGCTGGTTCCGTCCTCCTAAGCGAGCTCCGTGTTTTTCCTTCTGGTGCAGACGACGTGCCGCCCTACTTCAAGACGGAGCCCGTCCGGAGTCAGCTGCACTTGGAGCGGAACCGGCTGGTGCTGACCTGCATGGCCGAGGGCAGCTGGCCCCTGGAGTTCAAGTGGATCCACAACGGCACCGAGCTGACCCGCTTCTCGCTGGAGTACAGGTGAGCCTACGCCCAGTACGACA
Source organism: Entelurus aequoreus (assembly GCF_033978785.1). Lineage (NCBI taxonomy): Eukaryota > Metazoa > Chordata > Actinopteri > Syngnathiformes > Syngnathidae > Entelurus > Entelurus aequoreus. The sequence continues at coordinate 76,840,694 of NC_084738.1, read as the reverse complement.
TGAGCAGCGAGACACAATGGGCACTGATGATGAGAGTTGTTGCTATGGTTACCAATGCGCGTGCTATATTACCAGCGGTCCCGAGATATAGGCGTTCATCATGTCTTCATTTCTGACAAATATAATGGAACATGCCACAGTGAAGACCTCCTTAACCACATTATAATGGGACTGTGATTGGATGTAGCTTGTCGTTCCAACTCACCACAGCAGGTGGCAGTATGTGTCATAATTCCGCTTCTTAACACCGCTTATACGCACATAAGGAGGTCATTTTTTTTTCAGAAATGTAATATTTATTGTCAGGTTCAAACACCGGTGACATCTATTAGACAAGACAAGAAGCAAAGGAATCAAACAGAGACAGGATTCAATTTAGCTCATGAGGAGAAACGTCTGGGGCTGCACACTCAGCTACAGCCTCCCACCACGCTCTGAAGGCAGTCCCAACGCGCTCCTCCTTTATTTGGGCATTTTCTGATTACATTACATTACGCAGCTGCTCCTAAAGGGGAGGGAGGGTCATAAACAGCTGCCGCACTCGGTCATAAACAGTTTAAAGAAAAGGTGCCTGGAGCGGGGTCAGGTCTGCTCCCTCTCTGCTTTGTAGATCTCGGGTCATGACAAGGTCTTCCTGTGGCTGTCCAATCGATCAAAGAAACCGACACCTCAAATATGCCTGATTAGCACCCCACACAAGTCAATAACATCAACAAAGATCACATTTGTGCACTCACGCACAGTATAAAACATTTGGTGGGCAAAGCGAGACAAAGAAGGAGTGGCATAAACCTCGGAGAAAGTTGCACTTGTAAACAAACCACAGTGGGTTCAAAGACCGGCAAAATTAGTAGGACAAACCGGCGCTCCCCAAATACTCCCATAAAAATTATCACACAATGAATCAAATAATTCTCACAATTGTAATCAACGTATAAAATCAGCAAAAAATGAATATGCAAAATAAATACATCTATATACTGTATACAAATTATACAATAAATTACGAATCTAATATTAATATTAGTATAAAACGGTAAAATATATTTTTTAAAGAAAAAATATATTTAAAAAAAAATAAACTAACTAAAAAAATATCTGTAAAAACAATTATCTTTTAAATAACTATGACAATCAATTAAAAATGGGAATCTGCAAATGAATAAATGTTTAAATAAAAAGTATAAAATGAATTACTAATGTAAAATTAGACATTTTTAAAAATAAATATATATTTAAAAAAGAAAACAAATATGCAACAAAAAATGAACAAATAATTTAAACGAATAAATGTTTAATTACAAATTATAAAATAAATTAGTAACTATTAAATAAATAATTATATATATATATATATATATATATATATATATATATATATATATATATATATATATATATATATATATATATATATATATATATATATATATATATATATATATATATATATGTGGGTGTGTGTGTAAGTGTGTGTGTGTGTGTGTGTGTGTGTGTGTGTGTGTGTGTGTGTGTGTGTGTGTGTGTGTGTGTGTCCTACCAGTTATTGGATAACAAAAATATCAGTTAAAAACAATAATCAATCAAATATCTATGAAAATTGATTATACAGTAATTCAATTATTTTTCACAAATGTAAACAAAGAAAAACAATTGAAAAATTAGAAATAAATAAACAGATGAATAAGATTAATTATTCATCAAATATTAGTATTAATAAAAAATGATCATGTATTTTTCATAAAGAAACATTTTTTGTTTTAAAAACACATCAGCGAAATCCACAATGAATTCAATAACCATGAAAGGTAATTATAATTATTTTTCACAAATATGAATAATACAAATTTTAAATAAAATATATAAAATGTGTAAACTGAATGAATGAATAAATAAAATATAATCTAATGATACAAATTAAATACAATTTTCTAAAGGACCAACTGTAAAAAAAATAAAAATTGTTTTGACAAAATGAATACATTAATCAATCGTCTAATAATAATGAAATAATACATTATGCTTTTCTTTTTTTTAAATCCCTAAAAAAAATCCACACAAGTCAATAACATCAACAAAGATCACATTTGTGCATTCACACACAGTATAAAACATTTGGTGGGCAAAGCGAGACAAAGAAGGAGTGGCATAAACCTTGGAGAAAGTTGTACTTGTAAACAAACTACGGTGAGTTCAAAGACCGGCAAAATTAGTTGGACAAAACGGCCCCAGTAAAGCATGTTGAATATAAACAGTGAGAGTTCTAACACTTAGGGAGGTTTGTGTCATGTTGTCCTCCTACAGAAACATTATTAAAACAAAAAATATATTTCCCCCCCCATCTTTTTAAACTTTCATACATTTTTGAAAAAGCTCTAGGGAGCCACTAGGGCAGCGCTAAATGCGGCCCTAGAGCCGACCCCCGCTCTAACTATAAAAGCTCTTCTCTGCTGTGGGCCCCTCCCCCACCTGAAAAGCACTCACTCGTCTTGTTTGATACCATTGCGGTATCACAGCTCTAAGTTTTGGCCCATACCAAAACAGATCTGACACGGTATCAGCAAGAATCATACACACTTGTATTATTCTGCAGTGAATGTTAGAAAATGTTTGATGAAGAGAAACGAGTCAAACGGAGAACAACACCAACCCATTTATTTTTAACTGCCTTGAATGGACTTATGCTGTCTTTAAGTTGAAGTGTAAATGTTTTTTTTTGATAACACTTATTTCCACAATAATTAAGCTAAGCTCCTGGTGCAGTAAGTTGAATGATGCGGACACCTTTGTTACTGAGCACATTCTCAGAGGAGACGTTGCAGGTGTAATTAATATGCAACTATAATTATTGACACATGTGCAATATTGTCCAGTTATTATTGCGCGTGCCCAGCTTGTGTGCTATTGTGTGCTCGGCTGTTGTGTAGCTGCTCGCTCCTCGTAGCAGATTTCCAAACATTTTTTTGTTTTTTTTTGCTGATATCTGACCAATATCCGATATCAAAACAAAAGCAGTGACCTTTACAATGACATGTGTTACGGTCAACACGTGACTTGGCATCGTCTTGCTGAAATAAGCAGGGGCGTCCATGATAACGTTGCTTGGATGGCAACATATGTTGCTCCAAAAAATGTATGTACCTTTCAGCATTAATGGCGCCTTCCCAGATGTGTAAGTTACCCGTGT